>NC_140444.1:4287974-4835474 GCF_963576455.1 Neolamprologus multifasciatus | reverse complement strand
TCCCTAAGGACCCCAAAGTGCTTTACACATTCAGTCATCCACCCATTCACACACTGGTGATGGCAGCTACATTGTAGCCACAGCCGCCCTGGGGTGCACTGACAGAGGCGAGGCTGCCGGACACTGGCGCCACCGGGCCCTCTGACCACCACCAGTAGGCAATGGGTGAAGTGTCTTGCCCAAGGACACAACGACCGAGACTGTCCAAGCCGGGGCTCGAACCGGCAACCTTTGGATTACAAGGCGAACTCCCAACTCTTGAGCCACAATCGCCCAAATGTAATGTAGGAGGGAGTCCATGTTGTTTATTTATTACTTAAATAAAAGATCATTTATTAAACATTTGTAATTTGTGACATTTATTAAAAAGTGACAGAGAGAAGGACCAACTTCATACCCTTGAAGGCCCCAAGAGCTGCATCAGCTGACCGCCCTCCCATGTCTGGCAGCTGTGATGGTGGAGTAACCAGGACCACTCCGAGAGTGTCAGAAACAGCTAAATGTGTATATGATGTTACAACCCGGAGTACTACGTAAACCTACCTGCCCTGCTGCCTCCTAACCCTAGTTTCTTTTCTTTTCTTTTCTCTTCTTTTTCTGTCATCTTTATTTTTCAATTAGAAGTTAAAATGTGACAGCAAAGAAAGTGTAAAAAGGCAAACTACTGTTATGTTCAACAGCTGTCCCAATAAAAGAGATAATAATAAAAAAGAAACAGCTAAATGAGATTTAATGATATAATATTTTTATTACTCTGTCATGGCCTTTGTGTTGATCATTGCTTGTTGTTGTAATCTTTACTCCTTCATTCTGAGCCTGCTGTGTTCCCCTGTTTATATCTTAATGTTATTTCTGCGAGTTCATTCTCGGTCCCGCTTTCAATTCACTTCCAGCTGTTGAATATTTAATCCCTTTTGTGGGTCCCAGCGTTTCAGCTTTGCTCCTTTTCCCACTTTCATTACTGTCTTGATTGAGCTCACCTGTGCTTTACTCCGCGTCTGCATAAATTGCCCGTGTGTGCTTCTCTCCCTCCCTTGTGTTTCTCTTCTTGTAGAAAACAAGTTCAGCATACCCAGGATATATTTTCGTCATCTGGGATCATTTACTGTGACACTGTCAACCAGATTAAACCGTCACATAAAGGTGATTATCAAGCGTGTTCACATGACCGAGACACTGTTTGTAGCTTCTGACCAATCACAAACAAGGACAGGTGTGCTTGCAACAGAGCTGCATATTTTACAAATGACATTTTCAAATGTGTTTTTTGTCATTGTTGTGCATGTAAATCTTTGCACTTTCAAAAATATCGCAGTATAATTCCCTCACTATGCACATGTGGCACTTTTACTTTAACGTGCTGTTTATTTATTGTATTATTCTTATTTCTTATCCAGCTGAAACACAATAATTTCCCTTGTGGCATCAACAAAGTATCGACCTATGATATGAAGGGTACACCAGTGTGTAACATGAGTCCTTTGAGCAATTAATAAAACTGCAGAAAGAAAGCTAAAATAAAATAGAGTCGTTAAGTTAATAAAGTTGTAATTATCAAGTCCCCATCTTTAAGACAAAATGCAGATCTCACTTTAATCACAACTATGTAATCTATTAAATTTATGGTTAAATGAGGGTGTAATGTAAGTATTTCCTATGACCGTTCCGCAATAGCCAAGTATAACAAGGATTCAAACCAAGCTGCGTCTCCTTTGAGGTAAACAAGTGCAAGGCTTACGTATCCGGGTTAAAGATGATATTGAGTTTATAGTGTTTGCACAGTGCAACCAACACCATATAATGTCACCAATGTTTAAATTGGTTGGTTGTTAAACTTTCTCTTCAGTTCTGCAGCCCACTGAGTCCTGGGGTCAGCAATGGTGAGGCCTAGCAGAGAGCTTGCATTTATATCCAATAGGTCCAGATGGATGAGTTACACTAAAAAAATTTTAAAAAATCACCTGATGAAGAGTACTAACCATACTCTTGACTTCCTTGGTGTGAGCGTGACCCTGGTTTACACGATTCAGTCCTTACGCTGCTAAGCAATAAGAGAAAATAGGAGAGGTAATTCTGCAGCTCTTTACACTCTTTGGGTGTGTCCCTGGATCACATCTTCCTAACCTGTGCAAGTGTCAGGATCCATGTAGGTGAGCGACACAAGTAAAGGAAGTTGAGGGAGGATTTTACCCTCATGCTGTCGACATGGACGCCTGCAGACACCGTGCACAGCAGTGAGTCCTGTTACACTTCCTTGAAGTATGCATGAAGTCCACCTGAAAGGTGCATGGATGCGTAACTGGTGCATTGTAACAAGACTTCATAGAGTCACAAAAAACTGGCAGACACACTCACTTCTTGTGATGAGGTTTTGCACCTGATTGTACTCTAATGAGCTTGGAATGAGAAGTGAAAGGTCTTCAAGAAACTTTGAGAAGTCCAGTTGCTTTTCTTTCCACGGTCCTTAGATTACCAAGAACCTGCACAGACATATCACCTGATCGTACGTCAAGACCTGCTTCTTAAAATGTTTCCTGCAAATGTATTTATTTTTGTCCTGCATGCAGCTTATTGTGCTGCATATTTGGACCATATACCTTTTCCCTTAAGCAACTATGAACACACACACACACACACTGGGATCTGTCCCATAAATCAGCAGGATCTCTGTGAAGGCCGGAAACCCAAGGACAGCTCAGACACGTGGAGCACACACAGCCAAGACCTCCTGGTTCCACGCCACCCTCTCTCCCTCACTCTGAATGTGCCAGAGTATGTCTGTCCATATTTATGACTGCCTACGAGTGTTAACTCCCTCGTGTGTGCTCTCTCATAGGCATGTGCATGCTTATCTGTGAGAGTGTGATATTGTGTGAGCGTGTCCAGTGAAAATTTGCCGCTGTCTCTCTTTCACTCGCTGGGATCTGCAGACAGCACTCTTTCTCTGGCTCCATCTTACTCGTGCAGCCACTTAGCTGTTGCAAAGGCAGCATGTGCACGTTGTCACGTGTTCGTGTGTGTAATTTCTTCTATTGCTGGGTTGTAAAGCCTTCTTTAACTGGACAAAAATAAAAAAAATGAACAACGACACAGAGGAGAGAGGCGGTAAACAAAACTACATACAAGGACAAGACAATCAGCGTGTGTGCAAAGCATCATAATAACCACACGGCTCTTATTACTGGTTCGTTCCATGAATAATGAAAAGATTTCACCTGATAATTTTAGTGTCATTCAGTGAAGGCAAGAAAAATGTTCCCTTCTTCCCATATGGAAAATAGTAAAAACTTACATGATTTACTCATGAAAGTGGCCACTTTCTCATTACTTTCATATATTGCTTTAGTAAGTATCCAAAACATACAAGTTTCATTATATAATTTTTCAAGGGATCTTATATCTGTTTTTACTCTTGTATGTTTTTCATACAAGTTTCACACAAGACAGATACAAACTTTATAAGATTTATATATATCTTTTCCATATGGGTTACTTTGAACAGTTGACTTCTTTTTTGAGCCCTTTGAGTCCCATATTACAAAAATTATTTTGAGACACAAGTGATGTATCTTGTTGTCAAAATGTACGTAAAAAGGAGATCTTTCATATGCTCTAATGCTTTACAGCCTATCACACGTTTATATGAATTTTGAAAGTTTACCCAAAATGCACCCTGAAAACCCTAAAAACGCTCAAAAACATACCAGGAACTATATAGAAATTAAATTTCAGTGCCCCCTTATGTACTTTGAAAGACTGTAATTTGGATCATTTTCATAGTATGAAGGTAGCTTTTTCTCTTATTTGGGAGTCTCATGACGAACCTGTAGGTCAAACAGTAATATACCAGTTGATGAATGCATTTCTATTGAAAGCCAAATGATTACAGTGCAAAATAACACTGAAATAACCTTTAGCAACAGTTTTAAAGGTTAATGGGACAAAAAGCGGAATAGATAAGCATGTAAAGACTTAACTTCCTTTTATTCTCATTATTTGATGAGGAAGGTAGGAAGGTCAACTTCAAATAAAATATGGTCTTCATGATGTGGCCCACTTGATCCCACACAAACATACTCTGCTGGGAAGCTACCTTCAGACCACCTAGAGGAGGCTGGACTACTCAGTGTTGCCAACTCCTCAGTAAGGAAAATCGCTATTGGCTGTCCTAAAAGTCGCTAGAAGTCGCTAAATGACGTCATCACCTAATTTGCATAATTGGTCATGCTAATGTAATTGTAACCTACGTTGTTGGAGAGAGAAATAACATCGTGGATGAGCCATAAAGTGAGCAAAAAACGTCCTAAATGCATTTAGAATTTATTTAGAACTACAAATTAAATTTCTTTTAGCAATTATTGTTTTTTGTAATGTCTTTCACGTCTTTTTTTAGAAAAAAAGTCGCTAGGGGGTCTGAAAACTCGCTAAATATAGCGACAAAGTCGCTAAGTTGGCAACACTGGGACTACTAGGTTTGATCTTTTCTTAAACCCAGAAGAAGGGATCACATTAGAACCCACCTCACACTACTGTGGAGTGGGTTCAAGTCCACCCCAAAAATTTCCCACATAAATGCCTTAAAATTCCAAAATAAATCTTAAACGTCTGCTCCAAGACCCCCAGGAGGGGCTGGCTTGTTAGGGATTGACAGACAGACGTTGTTGGCTTTGTTAAGAGCCTTTAAACATGGTGACCATTCTTTGTCCATCACCCTGCCCACCCCAGAAGGTTCCACGAGAGTCTGTGTTTATTTTCTGTTGTTTTCCCCACTCTCATCTTGTGCTTAACAAGCTTTTGATCCCTGACTGAGCCTGACCCCCGTTTAAAGGCCACCTGTTCTGCGCTTATGGAGAACGCGCTGAAGGCAAACACTGCGTTGTTTAACGTGATTAACGCACAACAATGCACGGGGGCGGAGGATGGCGAGCGCGTCAAAAGGAAGCTGTTGGTTTTTAATGATGTTTTTCAAGCTCTTACTGACTCCACATAGCAGCAGACGGCAGAGAACACTGACGTGAGAGAGGGTCCTGTTTTCTTTTGTCTGTGTGTGCGGATGGGACCGTGGGTTATTTATGGGGTCTTTTACACAGCGAGGGGACAGAGAGGAGTGTCTGAGAGGTGAGCAGAGAGTGGGATGGAGAGGACGGCTCATTCAGCAGTCACTGCCAAAGCAGAAGAGCTTTTCTCTCTTTTCAAAATTCCTTCTTACAACCCCCGCCTCCTCCTTTTTTCTCCCTTTCCCGTTTCCTCGCACACTCTTCCATGCTCGACAGTTTCCACAGATCTGAGGGTTAATTCCCATTTTTCCTCCCTCGGCCTCAGAATGAAATCTAATTTCTCCCAGGTCCACTCCTGCTAATTTAGCGTTAATGCTTCAATCCGATCTCCGCCTTCTCCCCCTCTCTTATCTCTCTGCAGAATGAAATTCAAGTGTAATTTTAAAATCTCTCCCACTGAATCAAATCTAATTTTTCTCACCATCTCTCACACTAATGTCTGTTTAAAAAGATCTAATGCTTTATTTTACTGCTAGTGATCTCTCTCTTTCACATTCTCTCACTAATCCAAGAAAACGCTGAGAGCGTTTTTGAAGTATTATGTGACAAAAGATGGAGGGAATGTAGTACAGGTGAACGCGTTTGTGTTTAATTGGCATTTCTGTGACCAAACCCTTAAGAAATAAATTAAATAAGCTGTCCACTCTCTGTCCATCCCTCTCTGTCACCCTCGTTTTCCATCTCACGCTCCCTTTTTCGTCTCTCTCGCACTTTATCTCTCACCTACCCCCCTTTTTTTCTCCTCTCTCCTCCATGGAGTAACCAAGGGTGCGAGGTGTCTGGTTGGAGAAAATGTTCCCACATATCAAAAGGCTCCTGGGTTCTTAGTGGAAGCGGCCAAGAGAAGGAAAAGGTCAAGTTGAATACAGTGGGTGCAGAGAGAGGGATGAGGGCTGCAAAGAACAGTGATTAATACAAGCAGCAGAGAGGCAGTGGCACTGAAAGGGCACTCAGAGTGGGAACCAGTACTGAATTGCTTTGTCCCTTATTTCCTCTTTGAAATTTCCATTGATTGTTCTTCTCTATTATGTATCAATTTCCATTTTTAAATTTGTTGTTTTGATGCTGAAACTGAAATTTTACCAGCTTGTGTTTGTGGAACTTGGTGTAAATTCCCTTTGGCTGTTTTTAATCATAGTAAGTTTTCACAAATTATTAATTATTATTGATAAATGAATGTAAATGCATATGCAGTGCTCTGTTGCTGACAATGCTGTAAATCTTTGAAAATAGTTCAATGAAATGTAGTTTCACTTCTTTAAAACCCCAGGATGGAATAGTGGTTTGGATCATTGGTTGAACTATTTTTGCCAGTTGACTAATGCAAATCTTGGTGACGGACAGTTATTCTCTGAATCAAATTTACATATTTTCCATTTGTCTGTACTGTTATCTGTCTAGAGAGTTTTGTATGATATGCCCAGTTTTGGCTGCTTCTCCAGTACTGCATGGTTTGGGGGTTTTTTTTGGCAACACAGCGATAATATTTCTTTCCGCAAGTCATTTCCTTGTTATTAAAAAAAAAACAACCAAAAAAACCCCACTGTGAGCAAATTCATAAAGAGACTGTTTTAGTCTAGTAAACTATAGTCACCTGAAAAATAAAGCACACTTTTACTCAGTTCCAAGGTTTCATGCATCAAGACATTGCACAAAATAATCTGGTTCTCAGATGAACAACAACATATGCAGTGTTGGGAAGGTTACTTTTAAAATGTATTCCATTAGAATACAGAATACATGCCCCAAAATGTATTCTGTAACGTATTCTGTTACGTTACTCAATGAGAGTAACGTATTCTGAATACTTTGGATTACTTAATATATTATCATGCTGTTCACAACTACGTGAATGTACTATTGCTGTGATTTATTACTGTTACTGAAGGTCCGCGGCTCCGAACCGTAGTAAAGGGACCTCTGGCTAATACGGTGGATTCTGGCTCGTAGCCGAAAAATAGCTTTACTTAGTTGTCTGGGTCAACTTTGCTAGCGAGAGATAGAGAGAGGCGTTGAAAGGCTGCTCAAACAGAACTTATTGTTTTTGGAGGAAAACACGAACACGGTGTACAGTCGAGTCTTAATAGCTTACTTACAACTGGGCTCGTCAGGCACTCTTCTTGGCTGCAGTGGTTATTATTATATTTACATGCTTCCAGCTCCCGTTTCTGCTCGATGACAGCTGTACTTTTCCTTTTTCTCCCTCCCTCGCTCACAGACACATAACGGGTATGACAGTCCATTCTCCCTACAGCACGGACTACACTGCCTATGATGCTACATTCTTTAGAGCTATACCGGTAGCATTCTGCCTATTAGCTTAGCACAACAACAACAAAAAGGCCTCTCTCAGCCAGGAAACACGTAGAGAGAGAGCGTCGCCCTGTAACCATGGCAACCGTAACTACAGAACGTAGCTGTCAAACAAAACCCAAACAGTCCTGACCCGCCACAATATGAAACAGGGAAGTACCGCCGTGTAATCCATTTATTTCAACAAAGTAACTGTATTCTAAATACCACCTTTTTAAACGGTAACTGTAACGGAATGCAGTTACTCATATTTTGTATTTTAAATACGTAACGGCGGTACATGTATTCCGTTACTCCCCAACACTGAACATATGACATACGTCCACTGACTGCGCCATTATTTAAGTAACCGTTTAGGGAGTTCTTCCTTTCCACTGTCTCCATGTGCTTGCTCACTGATTGTCGTCTGTATTATTGTAGGATCTTTGCCTTAGAATATGAAGCATGTTGAGGTGACTGTTGTTGTAATCTGGCGTCATATAAATAAAATCTAACTACACTGAATTTTCTATATGACTTTATCAGCCTCTCACATGATTTTGGCCCAGTATTCTTTATAATGTTGCTTCAGCTCATTAAGGTTTGTGGGTGCAGCTTGCCACAGCATTTCCTTCCTTTGACTGGACCATTGCATCACCCTGTCCCTTTTGTTTTTGAGCTGGTCTGTTGTAGATTTGCTGCTGTGCTTGGGATCATCATCCAGCTGCGTGACCCACTTAGCTGTCACACAGATGGCCTCACATTTGACACTAGAATACTTTAGTATTCGGACTTCATGGCTGACTCAATGATAACAAGCTGTGGCTACAAAACAAGCCCAGATCATCACCCTCCACCACCGTGCTCACAGTTGGTATGAGGTGTTTGTCCTGATGTGCTTTATTTTATTTTTTCCAAACATGGTTCTGCGTATTGTGGCTAAACACTTCCACTTTGTTCTTATCTGTCCAACGGACACTGATCCAGAAGCCCTGTTGTTTGCTCAGATGCAACTTTGCAAAGCTAAGCCGTGCTGCTGTGTTGTCAGAGAGAAGAGCTCCTTTCAAACAAGCCATACTTATTCAGTCTTTTTCTAATTGTGCTATTGTGAACTATAACATTTAACAGACTAATGGGCGACCTGTCCAGAGTGTCCTCAAAGTCTTTTACAGGTGGAATAAGCTCGAACCCCTATGACCCTGAAACGGCTCTATAGATAATAATGATGATGATGATGATGATGATGATGATAAGCTTAAATTACAAATGCACAAAGGTAGGAAAGGCTTGAACCAGAAAACTCTACAAAAACATACAGAAAGCACAACTAAACAGATATTTACAATATAGTATTGACAGTATTGATGTTTGTGACACTCGTGATTTCTGCAAAGCAGCTTTTTCCAGATTTTCTTTTCCATTTTTCTTTATTATGAGTCTAATTCCAAAAATTCAGGATGTGATATTAATACAGTGTTGTGTTACCATGCAGTGTACAGTGGGACATTTATACAGTAAAACTCATGCATTGTGAATGTTTCATCACTGTAACAGTATGCATATCTAATTGCACTTTATATTCTGACTACACTTCCATCTGTACATACTCCATGTTTTCTTTTCATTTATTTGTTTTTTCATCTAACTTTAGTGAAAGGAACTCGCTAAAAGAAGAATTTCATTGCTCAGCATAACCACTATGTGTTGTTGTGTATATGACAACAAACTTCCTGAACCTGTTGATCTGGAAAGGGCAGACATCTCTGCAGTGCGTAACTCTAAAACTGGGAGACTCACAGAAAGAAAAAAAAAAGTCAAACAAGTAGCACTAAAGGCCAGAGGAAAATGTGCATATGGGACGTTGGAATGAATTGTCATTTTAATAATGGCGGAAGAATGGAAGTACATATGGGAATATGCAGGGACTATGTTTACATGGAGCATAAAAGTCAGATTCTTATCAGTTTAAAAGCCTAAACACAATAAAAATCTCCCATATGAGCTTATCAGTCAAGATAAAGAATCTCTTCACAAACACCGTGTACTCTTTTTCACGTGTCCTCTGTCTCGATGTAAATTTGCGAAGGGAAGCTCACGTCTGTCCAAAAATGCTTCCACACTGAACCAGTTCTCTGTAGGAACTAGTTTTTTTTTCCAGTCCATGTGACAAAGTGGCTAGGACTGAATTCATTTGCCATTTGTCACTTGCATATATTGTTATTTTGTGTTCTGTTATCCTATAGTCTATCATAATGCTTTAATGTAAACACAGCACATGTAACCTTGGCTCTACATACTATCCCGGGTGTGTTTGTGGTAGCATTGGTTATATTCATTTCATCTGTGCAAATGTACTTAAAGCTAAATGTCACTTCATCATTAATTGATTTGAATCTTTCATTCGTTTATGTAGTTTGGTTATACTTACCATTGTGTGTTCCTTTGAGCAGGTCCTATTTGTAAAACAGGTATGTGGGAAGAGCCGCCCCAGTACTTCCTGATTTTATAGGATATGATGTCACTGATCATGTCAATTGGGTGTAACCAAATGAAGGGGTGTTTCTTTTGTGGATAATTGTTTATTTCATTTAAAATAACCTCATGAGTCAGATTAGGTGAAGAGATTGACTTTTCAAACTGTTTAGTTGGGTGAATGAGTTTGTTAAGTGGAAAAATTATTTTATTCCTGTTTCTTTGTCTAGACCAGTGGTTCTTAACCTTGTTGGAGGTACCGAACCCCACCAGCTTCATATGCGCATTCACTGAACCCCTCTTTAGTGAAAAATAAAATGTGATTTTTTTTTCAAATTCAAAACATAGATATGTTTTTTATTGGTGCACAAAATGAGCCGTGCATGTCACGGTGGAGGCTCTGCCGAACCCCTGAGACCGACTCACCGAACCCCTAGGGTTCGATCGAACCCAGGTTAAGAACCACTGGTCTAGACTGTGTTATTTAGTCTACCCTGTTTTCCCAATGGTAGAGGTTAATGAGATCCAGGTGTGAGTGGAATTCTATATAAAGCAGGTGAGATTTTGACTCACAGGTTCTTATGTTTTTGTGAAACAATTGTTGAAAGACGACGCCAGAAAATAAAGAACACTTAAAAGAAACTTGAACAGTCTGCAGATGCTGTCTTCCTATCACCTTCCATGCTGCTTATGTTACGCTACTTCACGGTCCAAACTCTTAAAAATTGAGGAGCAATCAAAGATTATGCAGAACAGATGACAGATATCCATCTTTATTAAGCTGATCAAGCACATGCCAAAGAGATAAGATAACCGTTAAGGAAGACAAATGCATGGCACAATACAGCAATGTCCTGCTGTTCACTGCATGGTAACGTAACACTGTATTAAAATCACATCCCATGTACACATATGACCACAAATCAAGAATATTTTAATCAGACTGAACCAATGTGTGCATGTAACTGCAGCCAGTCTGGCTCAGGATTTTGCTTTAATTGTTTTGGGTTTTTTTTGTAACAATGGAGATGAATGGAACACAAGAATAAGCTCATAATTAGCCGCACAGCTGGATACATTTTTTCTAGTTTTGGTTTCACAGTTTAATAATGGTAGAATATTACCTGATTTATTTTCTGTTGCATTGCAAAATAAATAAATAAATAAATAAATAAATTTAAAAAAAAAAAAATATATATATATATATATATATATATATATATATATATATATATATATATATATATTTATTTATTTATTTATATATATATATATATATATATATATATATATATATATTTATTTATTTATTTATTTATATATACATATATATATATATATATATATTTTATATATATATATATATATATATATATATATATATATATATATATATATATATATAATTTTTTTTAAAACCAGAAACAAAAATCTGTAGAACAACATCACCTTAAAACAGTTTCAAACCGGCAGCCATTTGCCTTCTTTCATTCCATGTGTCATTACTCTTCTTGTTCTTAACCCATCTGTCTTTTTTCCCTCTCACACCATGGAGCACCCTCCAAAAAAATTAAAATTCAATCACTATAAGCAAATTTGCTCCCCCACAGGACACTGAGTGGCACACAGCAACAGTGCAAGGTACTCCAATCAATGGCCTTGTTCCCTGAGCACAGGCCCGCAGCTTTAATTTGCATGACATTGGACAAGTAAGCAGATAGTCTCTCTTTCTTTCTCGCTCTCTCTCCATCTCTCTCTTACACACCCACGAATACAATTGCATATTATCCTCACACATCTATTCCACTCTATAACAGAGGAAAATATATTCAAAGGCTGAGTGCAGGCACACGGCGAGAGAAAAAAAGCAATAAAAACAGGGGCAGGTTGACACATAGATGTGAAGTTTCCACAGAACATTAATCCAACTTACTCCAGCCGTGATGTGCTCCTGCTCCTGTCTGCTGCTCCTGGTGGGTGGATAATGGATGGAAACTTGGACTGGTGTGTTTGTGTGTTTTATTCATGAGTGTGCGCGCTCCAAATTATCAGTTTGTGTATGAGTGCTGTTTAATTTGCTGTTTGCTGCTGCAGACCAGCGGTTGCCCAATCATAACCGAGTTTCCCAACCTAGGCATAGCAGGTGTGTCGTGGAGTTTAACAAACACAAGGAGAGATTATTTAAAAGAATTAAACATCATTTATTGAGGTACAGAGTTGGTGTAATGATCTGTTTGGTGCTCAGACTACGATCAAGCAACAATGTAGAGTAGGAAGTGGGACTGGGCACGCCACCGTGAGTGTGGATGCTGGTGTTTTTGGAGATGAAGCACTTTGAGACTTGGATGAGTGACAGGGTGAAAATAGGGATGAAGAGCACTGAGGTTTAAAGCGCAGGGAACGGAGAATGATTAGCTCTCAGAAGGCGGCTTGAAAATTACTGCACTGACTGAGGGTGAAGTAAATAATAGACCAGCAGCCCAAAGGCTCAGGAATGCTCTGCTCAAGTGAATATAGATATTTCTTATTGAGCTTTAGCATAAGCTTCATTAGACTGAAGTGAAGGGGATATTCCTCAATAAACACTGGGAATGCTAAACTGTTGTTTTAGTACGTATTCATTGTAACAGAGCGTGGTTAAAAAACTGATGTCTGATTATTTCTACTAGATTTGCTTCATAAAGTTCTGCTGGACGTCCTTCTCCAGGTTTTCTAGCACTAAGTATATTAGTTAACATGTTACCCCTTCACCGATTAGAGCAGAAATTACAGAACCTGAGAACAACAAGATCAACAACGATTAATGCGCCACAAGTCTGGATTATAATTGTGAAATGGTCATACCACACACATCCTTTTATCTTACAGAGCTAGCTGCGTGCTGTGTAAATGGTTTAGTGAAAGGGAAAGACTCACACAAATAGCCACACCAAGAAAAGCAGAATGAAACAAGCAAAAATGCCCCCTCGTGATCAGGACTTTAACAACCAAACCTGGCACGCAGACACATCTAAGTTTTATCTGTATCGCATGACATCATCCCATTGCCTAGCAACCACCTACCAATGGACTATGAGCCATTTATGAACCTGTAACACCTCATAAAAGCATTTTATACATTTAATGGACTTATACATTTATTAAATTAATACATTTTAATGTATTCAAATTTAAACACACAGAACTTGAATATTATGAGATACGCTCTATTATGACATCAGCACGTTGCCTGGTGACCACTCAACAATGGACTAGTAAAGCTGGACCTGAGCATAGCAGCGCACCCACAGAAATGGTCCAATTATAATAAAGTCATTATGATATAAGACTAGTTGTATTAAAATAACAGAAACAGATACATTCTGCTTTGGTTTTTCATGGTGGTCATCCATCCTTCCATCCATCTCCTTAACCGCTTATCCATTTCAAGGTTGCTGAAGAGGCTTGAGCCCATTCCAGCTGTGATAGAGTGAGAGGCAGGGGTACAGGTCACCAGTCTGTTGCAGGGTCACGGAAATAACCAATATTTTTTGGTTTGTACGAGAGTCTGACTAGACCATACTTGGACACCACCACCCCCTTTGCCACCTGCCTCATATTCAATTCAATTCAATTCAATTTTATTTATATAGCGCCAAATCACAACAAATGTCGCCTCAAGGCGCTTCATAGATACAGAGAAAAGCCCAACAATCATATGACCCCCTATGAGCAAGCACTTTGGCGACATATCAGGTTTGCAGTTTGTTTTCTGACACGGACCACAATCCCAGTAAAACTGGGTTAGCATTCAAACAGGTCAGAGGAAGGTGTATTTGATGCAGTCACATAACCAATAAATTTACCTCACTTTTGTTAGAGTGCCTGGCTAACTAGCTTGCTAATGACATTAGTAACACAGTATTACTTATTACTTTGGTTTTGATTGTCTTGCTTAGTCTGCTCATCAGCTGATAGATTGTCTTGCTTTTTTCACCTTTAGAGAGGTATATACTTTTCCAGCAAGTATATAAGATAATCAAAACCCAATTTCAACTCAAAACTCCCTTTTCAACAATCCCGGACGAGCCCCCACTTGTTATGTGTACAATGTATATGTATATCCATGGACAGAAGAACATATTATGGGGCTCACACACACATATTTCTTAAGTGCATGGTTTAATTTCTAGTTCCTGGTTTAAATCTCCTGGTCAGGTGGGGCCTTTCAGCTACTCCAGTGGCCTCCCACCAGTCAAACAAATGCATGTTAAGTTAACTGGTGGTTCCACATTTGCTGTATGTGTGACACCAATAAAATGCTTAAAGCAAGAATCAATCCATGCATGATTGTGTGGCTATAATAGATGATGATTATGACATGAGGCATGTAAACAAAAGCACTTTGAGTACTCGGTAATACTAAGCAGTGCTATATAAATGCCAGTCTTTCCATTAAATACACACATGTATGGATTACCGTAACCACAGGCGCTGGATATATGATACATACTTATTCAGAGAGCTTGTGTACACAGTTTGGTCACACATCAACACAAAGCAGCTCACAACGACGCCATACATTAACCTCGATCTTGCATTTGTTTTTCCGACACATGAAAGCGCTGCGTTTCTGTTACACTATGTACACTGTCAGTCTTCAAGAGTGATAAATACACTTTAATCTAAACAAAGACCACAGTGAAAACCACACACCCATAACTGGCTTCTCAGACACTTCTGCCTGAACGGTCAGGACATTTCTTTTCACGTGTTTACAGGAAGATTCAGTCTGAGCTGTATACATTAGCCAAACATTGACTCAGGGACCTTTTTCCTGCATAGGTGTAGCCAACTTCACTCGGTGCCCGGTCTCTTAGTGCCAGCACTGCTGCTTTTCTGCTGTCACAATGGCATCGAATCCCTCCACAGGAGGCCGAACTGTATCAATTACACAGCCAGTGACTGTTTAATTTGAGATTTTGGTTTGCCTTCCCATAGACTCTCTATTCTTTCTGCCAGATTGACAACTAACCAACAGCGTGCGTCAGTATAATATGTAAATTAATCGACTAATTCTCAAAACATTCAGTTTTCTAAATATACTATTTTTAACAAATGTTGAAATCCGTGTAGCATTAACATGTGGTAATCCGTGTATGGACCTCCAGTGTAATGCACTACAATAGCATTAAATACAGCCATTTATTCTGCGTGTGGTTAGATTGACACGCTGTGCACATTTACTAAACCAAAGCTGATCGTTGCCACTAACAGACAAACATAAATGTCATCGTTACAATGCTTATAAAAGGGTTTTTTTCCTTGCAATGAAACAGCCCAGGTTTATCAGACAAAACGATTTACAACCATCTCATTGCGTCAACAATAATTAACATGCTGGCTGCAGTTGATAAAATCTGCCAGCCTATTTCAGTCAGTGGAATCAATTTGCCTTTGTTTTAAATCAAGCACCCATTGTTTCATAAGCTATTGTGAATTTCTGGTGGTAAGTCTTCCACTGTTGCAGTGCTCGGCTCGAGGGGAAAGCTTGGCGGGCATAGCAACAGTAAGGAAAGGAGGCAGGGCCTGGTAAACAGATACACAACACCAGCACACTCTCTCCTGTCTTTCTCCTCTGCGTAGCAGGTGAAGGGCAGAGAAAGGGTTCATGCATGCGGCAGCTAAGTGGCTCAATGCGCTATCGACTGGCTCGCCGAGGCAACCTGCAGAATTCCACCGCCCCCTCACGAGCCTGGCAGACTATCTGTTCGCCCTTCCTTCCTTCCCTACCTCCCTCCCTCCCTTCCTCTGTCCTTCTTCAGCTCCCATCCCCCACTCCAACAGCTCCAGGGAAGCAGTGACGTGGGGGCTCGCTGCTCCGAGAGGCAGACATGGAAAGAAAGGCTGGCAGCGAGCAAGAGGGTGATGTGAGAGAGAAAAGACAGAGCTGCTGCCACGCTAAACAGAGAGCGAGAGAAAGAGGCGAGGAGCAGGAAAGAGAAAAGATAAAGATCTCCTCCCTCTCCCAGCACTCGTTGACAATGACACTAGGAGAGTCATTTCGAAGCAATGAGCCAGAAAACGCAGAGCCGCCGCTGCCATTCATCCTCCTAAGCACGACACTCAGTCACCACCGTGCCACAATCACATTCATCTCTGAGAGAACAGTGCTGGCTTAATAACATGTATGGCAGAACACTCGTGCTATAAAAACAGGCCATTTGAATGCAGTGACTCACTTTAATAAAAAATAACCGAAAAGTGAATTGAGATTGTGTAGTATGACTACAGTGGTTCAGCTCGCTCTTTCATTCATTTTAAGATATTTGCTTTTTACTTGTATTTTAATGCAATAAAGGGGAGGATTGATACCGTCGCTACACGATGCTCGGCCTGTTCAGCCACTGGAAAGCAGCCAAGATCACGTATTGAATTAGGAAATACATCATTACTCATTTAAAAACATATTTTTTACTTAAATGACAGTAATGTCCTTTACGTCAGTTAAACCTATAAATCAAGCATTTAGTATATACTGAATATTTAATGTTAAATAAAGGAATGTACTGGTAACTATCCTGCTACTGTGGCTATCCCAGTACTTTACTGCAGGCAAATTGCGAATTTACTACAATAAAAATATTTTGTGATAATAATCAGAATAAGAGTCAGAGTACTTTATTAATTCCAGAGGAAATTATGTGGTTACGATA
This sequence comes from Neolamprologus multifasciatus, assembly GCF_963576455.1. NCBI lineage: Eukaryota > Metazoa > Chordata > Actinopteri > Cichliformes > Cichlidae > Neolamprologus > Neolamprologus multifasciatus. Next base: position 4,818,958 of record NC_140444.1, on the reverse strand, counting down.
GCTCCAAGACAGTAAAAGCTTTAATAAAAATAGCTCTAATATACAAATATCCCCTATATAATAGACATAAGAAGTATAAAATATGAAGTTGAAGTGCCCGTCTTATCATACTGGCAGTTATTTTCCCTGTAAAGGATGTGCAGATAACACTGAATAATACAGAAGCATTAAAAATATAATCCTATCAGCTGTTATGACTATACTGCAAATGTTCCTAATCCTAATCTCCATAAACAGAGTATTACAGTGTTAGTGTAATATAAGTACAGCAACCCATGGTTTACAGTAGGCACGATGTACAATTACAACGTGTAATTAATCATTAAAAAACTACTAAATAAATAATCTGAACTTAAACATTTATATCACCACAAATCTCCACGGTGTGAAATCCACAGTGGGCTTTTTCCCCCCATTTCTCTGTTTTTTGTGACTCTGAAGTCTCAAACGAGGCGGGAGAACAGAGGAGGCTTGCTATGATCAATGATGCATACGTGCATTCTTTGGAAGTGTTGTTACTTGTGACACATGAAAGAGCGTGACACTGAAAAAGAACGTTTTCCACAGGGCCCGTGAAAAAAATAAATACACCTTTACTGCTTTCACAGGGAGAAGAACGAAAGCAGCAGCCGGGCGCTGATAATCAAATACGTTTGAATGTGGCCACCAATTTAATAGCAGAGGTCCTGAGCGTTTGGGTCTTTAGTAACACAAAGATCTTTGTGTCCTGTTGTCTTCCACTGTTTATCCAGGAGTGGACATCTCAACGTAAGACCATGTCATGCTCAGAAAAACTGCAAAAAGTACGGCTTGATTGGAAGGGTTGCCAGGAGAAGGCGCCTTCTCTTTAAAAAGAACATGGCAGCACACCCTAGGTTTGCAAAGCACAAATACCTCATACCAACTATCAAGCATGGTCGAGGGGTGATGATTTGGTGCCTCTGATGGAGTCACTGAGTCAATCATGAACTCCTCTGTACACCGAAGTATTCTAGAGTCAGCATGAGGCCATCTGTCCAAAGGTGGGTGATGTATCAGGACTGTGAATCCAAGCACTGCAGCAAATCTATATGAGAACGTAACACCTTGGTTATCTTATTTTTCCAAAGTCGAGAGCTCAACCTGACTGAGATGTTGTGGTGGGAACTGTATGTAAACGAATGCCCACAAACCCCAAATGAACTGTAGCTACATTATGGAGAAGAGTGGCTCAAAAGTCTCCCAGAACAATAATGATAAAATGATAAAATCATACTGAAAATGATCACCTCGAGTACCTGCTGCTGAAGGACTGACTGTACAAAACATGTAGTCAAGACACTTTAACAATTATTCCCTCATAATTTGTCTTAGTTATTTAAATGTGCCAAGTGGATTAGCACTGACCCCCCCCCCCCCCCCCCCCCCCCCCCTTGATCTTAAATTTAAATGAGTTTGTGTTTGTGCATATAAAATGTGGATAACATGTGGCCTGTCTAAAACAGCGGTCCCCAACCTTTTTTGCGCCACGGACCGGTTTATGCGCAACAATATTTTCGCGGACCGGCCTTTAAGGTGTCGCGGACAAATACAACAAAATAAAACTAGTACTGGTACCGGAAAAAAGAAGATTTATTCATAACACACGTGAAAAGACCCAGGAAAACCGAGTTAATGATAAAAACGATAACAAAATAACGCTGAAAACCGATAAAAACCCTGAAAACTATACATTTCACACCTGATCCTCAATTCAATTCAATTCAATTTTATTTATATAGCGCCAAATCACAACAAAAGTTGCCTCAAGGCGCTTCATAGATACAGAGAAAAACCCAACAATCATATGACCCCCTATGAGCAAGCACTTTGGCGACAGTGGGAAGGAAAAACTCCCTTTTAACAGGAAGAAACCTCCGGCAGAACCAGGCTCAGGGAGGGGCGGAGCCATCTGCTGTGACCGGTTGGGGTGAGAGAAGGAAGACAGGATAAAAGACATGCTGTGGAAGAGAGACAGAGGTTAATAACAGATATGATTCAATGCAGAGAGGTCTGTTAATACATAGTGAGCCTCAACTCTCGCGGCCCGGTACCAAACGACTCACGGAGTGGTACCAGTCCGAGGCCCGGGGATTGGGGACCGCTGGTCTAAAAGACTGAAAAGCACTAATATATATATATATATATATATATATATATATATATATATATATATATATATATATATATATATGTATGTATGTATGTATGTCCCAGTCCCGTCTGTTCCAAGATGACTGACGGCATGTTGAAGTTTCCATTCTGCACCATTTGCATGTGTAATGAATAAAAACAAAAATGTTCATCTATACAGGAAATGTGAGATAAAGTAAAGTACAGCAAAATGCAAAAGTTGTCATGAAAATTCTGACATCTGAGCTCATAAAATTCTGCAGTAACAAAATAGCAGGCCGATGATGCAGCAGCTGTGCCACACTTTACTGAAATTGCTTTAAATGGATGGCTCCAAAGCCAGGATGTCTGAGTTTATTTTATTTTATTATGCTGGTGCCTCAACTCATGTCTCTTCTTCGCCTCCTGTGGTGGGAGAGGATGCAAGAAGAGGACACGAGGAGAGGAATCAGGGATGATTCCTCAGGGATGAGTGAGAGGAGTGGCGTCTGCAACATCACTCTGATTTTTAGATTTCGATTTCGACTGTGTGCTAAATAAATCAATGGAACTTAACATAATTTTGCTCAGATGATTTATGGGCAGACTGAATCAACAGAGAGTCAAGTCTGACTTATTTCAAAAAGAGGAAATACAGACTACACAATAGCTCGCTTTTCCTCTGAACTCTCTGAGTATTGACAAAAATCATAGAATCAAAATGTTGTGAACGACAAAATAAATTGTAATTTTTGCTGTAAAATTTGAGAGACACATTTTATAAGACAAACTCACGAACCAATCAATATGTATGAAATAACATAAAAATAGTCATTTTCATTTAATACAGCGTCTTATTATTAATCCAAGTAGGACATCTTGTAATGGCCTGAATTGAATATTCATACCCAGCTCTCTACTTTCCCTTTTTTCCTCTACAAATAATCAAAAATACCATTTCATTTCCCCCCAGTCAGCCCCAGGTCATGTGCTGATGATGAGATGGAAAACACAGCATGTCGTTAAGCTGCCAGCTAATCAGTGTTAGCTAGTAATCCTCCCCCTTTCCATCTACCGCATGGGCCCCTTCTCTCCCTCCACCTCTGCTTCTTCTGCTGCGCTGCTGCTGTAGTCTGCCTGCGAGATGGATGGCACAGCCCTAATCACCCCCTGCAGTGCACTGTCAGCGTGGCTGCGGGCCGCTCTTAACATTTACACCACATGATCACACACGCACACGCAATAAACACAAGCCAATAAGTGAGAAAATCTACCCTCCTCCTCTTTTCTCATCCTGCAGGTACCGGCTCCCTCGCCCTCCACTCTCCCCTCCCCTCTGCCTCTGCCCAGGGCCCACCACGCACCAACACTTCTCTCACTGTCACCTTGGATGGATTCAGTGAGATGTGGTTATGTCCTGAGGGCTGAGATAGATAGTCCTCCTCCTCCTTCTTCTCCTCCTCCTCACACTGCGCCTTCCTGCGGTTATCTCCAAGCTGGAGCCTCATCAGCCTGCACAGTAGCTCTGGCTTCCAGCTGTCTCACCAGCAGCTCCAACAGGGGACGAGGCTGCCAGAGGAGCTGGGAGGGAGGCCGCTCCTATATCAGCATCCTCTCATGTGGCCGGCTTCAAGGTTCCTCTTAGGCAAGCTTTCAGTCTTTCAGACTCATCTTGAGGCGCACACATGGAAACACAGCCTCAGTGGTTGGCATGAATTTTAAGAGTCTCAGAAGTGCAGATTTTAGCCCAGTTTTTATGATTTTAAGCTTTGGTTTGATAGTGTCTGTGCCATAGCTATTATGTGGTCAAACGTAACTTCATAATAATTAAATAAATCTAGTGCAACGAAAATCGAATGTGTCCATAAACATCACGAGGAAATATCGTGTGGATGTGGAAATTCTTTCCAATTAAGAACCGGATGTTCTTTCTGCATTAAAACGGGAACAAATCAATCAGATATAGACAGAAGTTCCTCAGATAATAATGATTTGTGTTTATCTTCTAAAAGAAACACGCTGAATTCAAATGAAAGATCGCAATATAGACCCCACCCAAACCCAACAGCTCTGGTTGTAGACAATGTAAACATGATGCTCTGCAGTACGCTGCAGAAAGTCTCAGAGTGTCTTAGAGACATACACTGTCGGATGTCTCTGAACCTTCTCAAACTAAATCATGACAAAACCGACATTATAATCTTCGGTAAGCAGGACTCTATTAGTCTCATAAGAAACAATTTGGGCCCATTATCAGCTAATGTACATCCCCATGTAAAAAATCTTGGTTTCATTTTTGATTCCACTCTCAAGCTGGACAAGCAAATAAATTCAGTTGTTCGTGGCAGTTTTTTCCAACTCAGGAGCGTTTCTAAACTCAAAAATATCCTGTCATCTAAAGACCTGGAAACTGTTATCCATGCTTTCATATCGTCACGTCTCGACTATTGTAACTCTCTCTGTTTAGGCATTTGTCACTCAAGCCTCCTGACGGGTACTAGAAAGAGAGAGAATATTACCCCGGTACTCGCATCTCTACATTGGCTACCAGTTAAACATAGAATTGATTTTTAAGGTTTTATTATTTGTTTTTAAAGCCCTCCATGGTTTGGCTCCAGGTTACATCTCAGATCTTCTTAGCCTGCACTTACCCACTCGATCGCTGCGCTCCTCCAGTCAGATGGTTTTATCAGTTCCACGCTCCCAGCTCAAATAGAGGTGACAGGGCTTTCTCCATTGCCGCCCCGAGACTCTGGAATAGTCTCCCCCCCTTCATAAAATTCTCTTCATCCTTGGAAGTCTTTAAATCGAAACTCAAGACCTACTTATTTTCCAAGGCTTTCGGATCTCTTTGATATTACATGTCTTACAATTCTTTTTTTTTTTTTAAATGTTTTCTTTCTATTTTAATTCTTTTATTATATTATCCCTCTGTTCAGCACTTTGGCCGACATTTGATGTCTTTTAAATGTGCTATATAAATAAAGATGACTTGACTTGACTTGACTCTGCCCATTGGAAGGAGACCAGCTGAGTGAATCGCTGTGGTGCACATTAATTCAGTGTGATAACACTTGATGCACCTAGAAGATACAAGAGCCGCCTTTGAACAGAGCTGGTGCTACATCGACTCAGTTAGAGGGACGCTGTACTGTGAAGACCGTCATACAGAGCCCGACCACAGACTGTATATCGACCTAAATTCCAGGTCTTTAAATTCTCTCCAATAGTCAGAAAAGTTTGGTTGTACAAAGCTCTGTGGTAAACAACTCATGGCTCCCTCAGCTCTTGATCCCAGTAATGAACCAGTGGTGTCCAGTTTGAAGTCTTATTCAAGAACACAGGATGTGCATTTTGTACATTTCGTTCCTTCAGCTTCTCAGATCCACTCTTCGCTCATCGTGTCTGGTTTCATAACACCAAGATGGCAAAAATGCTCAGCTCAGATGCTTCGGGACAGGATCTCACTAACAAGGGTGTGAAATTAAATCTTTAAAAAGAAAACAACAACAACAAAAAACAAACTTTGCTCTTAAAGTACATTTGACATAAAAAAAAAAAAATTCTCATGCAAAGGCACAATTTGGTCTCCTTTACACTCTCACACCACCATCATTCACTCATACATAGAAGTTTGATAGAGATCTGAGGAAAGAGATTAAGATCTTTTTTTGTTTTGTTAATTTCCTCGCGCCACTTTTGAAGAATGTTTGGGAGATAGCATGACTTGATATGCTTTTTTTATGCTAATAAAGCAAACAGGCATCTGGGAATATTATTTTCCAGAAAGGGTGTAACTGTTTTGCAACATTTTTGTAGATGGTACCTGTTGGGAGTAACAGCCACATGTCAGATACCAAGGTTCTCAAGAACTCGACTGTCTCTGGCAGTCTCGATGTCGTCTCTTTCCCAGGTAAACGGGGCACAAAGTTCACTTCTTCTATTCTGATTCTCACATGCCAACTTCATCCACCTCTAAAACTCACCACAACGTCTGCAGCTCTGCAGCCTCTGTATGCAGGAAGCTGCAATGCTGTGTGTTTTCTGGCATCGCTCTTCTGTGGAACTGGACAGTCGTCACTCCCAGCATTCATCTGTGAGCCTTGGGCAGCCATGCCTCTGTTGCCACTTCACTGGTTATCCTTTAATAGTTTTATTGAACACTGGGAAAATCCCACCACAAGATGTTTTCAAGGATGCGCTCACCCCGATTAGCAAACTATCAATATATTGGTCCTTATCGTTAACTTCATCTGGTTTTAATACGGTGGCTGACCTGGGTTATCCAGCCCCTCTTTGGATTGCTCCTCACCAACCAGGTCTCCTATTGCCTGTTTTTTTTCCTGACTAGAGACATTTCTTGAAGGGGTTTTGAAATAATCTTTCTGGCAAACAAACTTTTCAAACCATTATCCCTTTGACTTCCAGAGCTTTCAGAGATTGTGAAGTTACAGCAGTTTTTATACCTTTCTGTTCACCTTGAGCTCCTCAAGTCTGTTCACTTTATTCTACAGTCTGTCATCGATCTTCTGCAGGCGTGCAGCTCCAGTCTTCTCCATTATGGCCTCCAACCTGCCATTCTCCCTCTCTGGGAGAAGAAAGGCCTTCAGGGAGATTAACTTTATTTTTCCTCAGACAGTTTCTTAAACTCTGCAACTGTTTCTGGTTCAAAGACGAAGGTCATTTTCCTGAAAGTTGCACATTTGTTTGTCTCTCTCACCTCTCATAGAGTCTACGTCGTGCCTCCAACTTTGAAACTTGCCTGAATGGCTTTCTCTGCTTTTGCTGTTCAGCGTTTATGTCCTCCATAGTTTTTCAACACTCCTGATCAGAAATATTCACATTATAAATCATTTAAAAGGTGAACCTAAAACAATAAAAGATCCTGAGACTTTAATTTGATGTTTGTTCGTATTAACTATTTCAAGGCAGTGCGTTAGATTATATTTTCTCAGTAATTAGTTCTTAGTTCCGAATTTGTTAAAAAAATGTCAGCAGCTAAGAAGGAAACAAAACTGAATTAAATGAAGTATAATTGTGAAAAAAACATGTACACATCGTAAATCAATTAAACCCATGATTGGTCCATTTTACCCACTTAGGGGTTAGGTTAGGTTTTAAAAGCATGTTGTGCAGGTGCATAAAGTACTCCGTTTGGGCTGGGCTACAGAGGCGTCTCAAAGTGAGGAATCTTATTCACAAACAATGAGGAAGGTGGAGCATGAGGTGGAAAGGCAGGTTTGGTGTGGTTGTTGTATCTGAAGAAAAAAAACCCAAGTTGGAAGTTGAAACTTTTGATTTGCCAGTTCTTCTACATTCCAACACTCACCTGTGGAAATGAGGTATGAGTGTTTCCACTGTTGGGGGGCTAAACTCGCCATTAAGGGTGCCAAAAGATGCCAGCTGAGGTGGTTTGAGTCTGGTCAGAGTGCTTACTGGCTGCCTACCTTTGGAGGTTATCTAGGCGTGCAAGCTGAAGAGAAGATCTCATCTGGCCTGAGAGCACCTTAAAGCATCGGTCCTCAACCTTTTTTGCGCCACGGATCAGTTTAATGTCCAACAATATTTTCACGGACCGGCCTTTAAGGTGTCGCGGATAAATACAACAAAATAAAATGATACGACCAAGACAAAAACTGTAATAAACGCAAATTCACTGTGTAATTGTGTAACTTTGTTAGCAGCGTCCTCCTGAAATGCGCCAAAAACACTGAGAGTAACATCCTCCTCTCTGCCCCTTAATGCTCTCTGGTCGCTATGGTAACGTGTAAATATTTCTTTAAAAATAAGACACACAACTACAACGCGGGCAAAGATCGAGGGAAACCGAGTTAACAATAAAAACCCTGAAAACCATAAATTTCACACCCGAGCCTCAACTCTCAAACGACTCATGGGAACTCGGGAGCAGAGTTCACCAGACAGAAGATTTCGATTTACCAAAAAGGTTAAAATACCATTTAAAAAACAAAAACAAAAAAAGAGTTAAACCTAACACTACAGGTTGATAGCAACGATAAAAGGCAGCACTCATGCCTTCCACAATGGAAAAAGCTAATTCAATGTCATTATTCATTGACAACACCTGAGAACTACCACACAGCAAATTCAAAAGTGTTAAATGTTTTGGTGTTAGTAGTCTTAGAGTTAATTTTACTCTAAGTAGAGTCACATTCTTTTAATGTAACTCTGAGGTGTAAAATGATAGTAGTTAAAATCGAGTGTTAAAAATGAGTGTTTCTATTTCAAATCTGGAGGTGTTACAATGGAAACATTAACTCTTGACCTCTTAACTCTGAACTCCTACAGGGGCTATGACACCAATAGAGTAAATTCACAGACTCCGCCCCCAGCACGGCTCCAATCGAAGCTGAAGTGAAGCCGTTTCAGAACATTTTGCTCTACATATTTGAGTTGTTTGCCATGCTTGGTAAGTCATGTTTTCAAAGATTGTTTCAATTATTATTATTAGCTTTTACTTCTGTGGCTCTTTGGAGTTGAGACAAAGCTGTGTGAAAGGCATTAGCCATGTTGCTCGGTGATAGCATAATATTCTGTTTTAGCTAGCTGAAAGGTATTGTTTGCGGGCAAATACCACAGCCTTGAAAAAAAGCTTGCATGTGAATTTTCAGTCAAATTTCTTGGTCAAATACACTTAAAACAATGTCTAGAATGTGAAATGTTGATATAATGGTGCTACTTGAAGCCTGAAAACGATCTCCCATAAAAAACGAGCAAACAGCAGTAGCAGATGTCCCGAGTCCCGACTGAGTTCTACGTTAGCACTTAGATTCCTCCAGTTTTGTGCACACGGTTTAGGTAAAAATGAAAAAGGTTGAGGTTTTACATTTAGTTCAGTATTACCTGTTGTCTGTGTCCTTGTCTTTTGGGAAAATACTTTACACAAGTAATGTCTCAAAAAGGATTCCTTTTTTTTTTTTACTGTGCTGCAATTGATTTGTGCCATTAATTAGTGTCAACTAATTTTGTTTTCAATCTCCACATAGGATATGCTTGTGAAGATGGAATATGGGGGAGAGCAGAAGTGCGTTGAAGTTCCACAAAGTGATGAATGAAGGACATGCATATTGTATTTTGTATTTATTGAAAAGTGATGAGAATGCTGTTATTTGCATTTACCAGCTCACCTATGTCAGACCTTTTGATAAACGAAATTCTAATGAAAGTGAGAACATGTACACTGTTACATCTTTCAGAAAATGTTTTGAAATTGTGGTGCACAGTTCAGAATAAATGTTTTTCAAAAACCATTGCGTCTTTTTAGTAAATGTTTATTTCCAAAAGAAATTTCTAGAAGTTCAGAACAGTAAAATTCCCGCTTTTTAGAATTAATTAGAAGATAACTCTTACGTAGTTAAACTAAAATACTCTTTGAGAGTTAATATATAAACTCTTAACACCAAGTGTTAAATTATCAACTCCAGAGAGATTTGGTGTTTAACACTAAATCAGAGTTAACATACCAACTCTCCAAAAAGAGTTAAATTAACACTCTCTGGTGTGGACCCATATAGACACTTTAAAAGTGTTGAAATCAAATCTGACTGTGTTAATTTGGACATGCTGGATTTGCTGTGCAGTAAAACAAGACTATCCACTGGTATGAGAGACAATGAAAACTGATATTTCTCGTTTTTATAGTTTCACTCAAGCGTGACGTTCACTTTGAGGCTATAAATGAGTCAGCGTCTTGTTATGGCATGCATTAGCTGTGTTTTGTTTGGCACTTCACTGTAGCTTCCTCACATGCTTTTATTTTCCCAGGATGCCTGCCAGGCCAGTCCAGCAAATTCCCTGCCCCATTCTGACTAAGCACATGTGTGTTTGTATTAAACATGCCCACGTCTGCTCCTCTCATGACCTGCTGACCGGATCATCAAATGAAACCATGTGTCCGCTACGAGGCCAGATGATTGCACTCAGCTGCTGTCCCCGTCCCTCCTCCAGCCTCCCCGCCAACAACACACATGTCGGCTCCGCCGCTCCCTGCCAAATACATAATTATCCCGCTTTCCATTGGCATCAGCGGCATCAGGTGGAAGTGTGAAAGACAAAGAACCAGCAGGTATACGATGCCACTACACATCTCCTAGGAGGCAGTTTAACAGTTCAACTTGCTCTTATTTTTTTGGCAGCTTCTTGCTTTCATTCGTTGTACGAGGACCAAAGGAAGTACACTGGAGCTGATTAGTCATAAACTGAAGTCAATATTCACATTTATGGACTTTTGAGTGAGTCAGGCAGGCTGGAAGATGAACTCTGGACCGACTGGAAAATTTAAAGATTTGATAAAAAACTTTCGGGCCCATGTGATGTTTGCGGGAGGCTCAGCTCACGTCACTATCTGTGCAAGATCCATTATGTACACTTTGCTGCTGTGAGTCACTCGGCACAGTGGTCACTGCTCATGACTGGTACCTGCCTTTGACGCACAAACACACACATCTTTATCAATTACATGTCTAGATGTGAGGCTGAGTCACTGCGACGCCGGAGCACATCTTTCCTGCTTCCACTCTAAAAGGCACAGGAGAGGCTCACAGCTTGCGTCGTGGGCAGGTTGCCGCTGCTGACGTAAGCAGGAGGTCTCTTTAGAAAGCCCGAGCAAAGCCTCTCGAGAGACTCATTTAACCCCTGAGTCACGCTCACCTATTAGCTTCCACATCATTACAATCCAGATAAAAATAACTTGCATATCGGGACGGAGCCTTGAGTCTCTAATTACATGCCAGCGATTTATGCACGAGGCTCTGAATCCTTTTGAATTATGCTCAGAAGAAGAGACAACACGTGCGACTCCATGAATCCCGTCGAATTGACTCTGTCGCCTCGGCAGGTTAAAAACATTTGTCACGCGCTAACACGCGCTGGGAAATCAGATTCTTTAGAAGAGGCTCTCAGGATTTCATTTCGCTTTCATACAGTAACTCCCACAGATCTCCGAAGACAGGCGTTTATGACAGGGTCGCTGTTTCTCTCCATCTATAAAATCACCGCACATCAATAAGTGGCTTTGACGCGCTTTATTAGAGTTTTTCCACTTTATTCTAGAGGAAAATAAAGGACTTTTTACTGGGTTACATTTCTTTAAAAGCTAAATTAATTTTCATTTTAAAGGGACAGTTCACTCCAAAATCAAACGGTCATGTTTTTCCTCTCGCCTGGAGTGCTGCTTATCAATTTAGGTAGTTTAGTTTGCGCACTTCTGGAAATATCCACTGCAGAGTTGTCTCCTTTCTCTTGAATATCATGGATCTGACTGACACTCACTTTTTGGTGCTCGAAACTTTAAAACGAGCAGTGGTTTCTGGCACAACTTCAGCTACTTCTAAGGTGCATATTAGATGAGTACAAAGTCTGAAGAGGATAAGGTTCCAGCAAAACAATAAAGAGCAACTTTATTGTTTGACCAACATATTTTAGTCCAAAGAGCATCTGCCTTCCGTGGCTTTAATCCCGCAGAGGCATTAAGGATCCACCTCATTTCTTATTTCTGCGCCAAATGATGTTTTGAACTGTCTGAATATATGAGAAAATAAGAGATGTTACATTTTCTTAAGCCACCTTCTTTGCACAAGGATAATCCAGAATCCAACTCTGCTTGGAACAGATGCACAAATGCTCCTTTGCACCATACAACACCTCAGTGAAATCAGAAATGTCTCGAAAGACAAATTTCTGAAAGATGAAAATGATTACGAGAAGGACTACGCCTCTCCAGCTAACTCACAACCGGCATACAGTTTCGTTTAAAAACTCAAAGCACCAGTGCCTCTTTCCAGAAATCATCCTCCTGTATCCAGCTATTTTCTCCAAACTACACCCTACCAAGTGTATCATGCTGCAGAAGGAAGGATCCATGCACACATCTGGAGACACTTCAAAATGCTCAAGAACACCCGCTCTCTAGACTTCTTCTTCATGGCGGGCGCTCGCGAGATGAATGAATGGGGCCATGTGAGGCTAAAGGGTTCATTTTCAAAGGGGAAAAAAATAATAAATATAGCTCGACTTCTAGTTTTGAAGGGTTCAGTAAAATCTCTTTCTGCCAGCATTACAGATACCATGAGCTACTTTTTATGGCATGAAGTGAGCAGCAGCATGCTGATAGCACTCAGCTTCACCAACACGTTTACGCTTGTGCTGCGATTTAGCTGCACTGCTAATGTCTCCTTTAGTAATCATTTGTAAGTGGGGCTCATCAAGGGAGCAGGTCAGTGTCATTAAGCTGCCGATCAGCATGTATTACCTGAATGCCAGTATTTTATTTGCAAAGTCATCATCACTGTAAAAACAAGAAAAAACAAACCAGAGTTGTTGTTTTATATTATTTCAGACTTATCCTCAATACTGCCTTTATCAAGGTTTAGCAGCCTTCAGTGAGGACTACCTGGGCCTGGGTTCCTGCTTATAAAACTGCTGTTTTACAGTACAATACAACTTTATTTATATAGCACATTTAAAACCGAAGGTACACCAAAGTGCTTCACAACAAGGTTAAAACATAAGGTATAAGATAAAAGGCTATAACAGAGTACAAGCCCCCCCCAAAAAAAGTACAGTCAAAATAAGAAATACCTTTTTTTCTTTTTTTCTTCTTCATTTTTTAGTTGTGATTTCTGGGTAAAAACACGGCAGCTGGAATTTCCAAATCTCCTTCTGGCACCCAGTCACCACTGGGCCATTTAGAGCTATTACATTCAATAGAAGGCAGACATGTCTACACCCGATATCTCCAAAACTGGGCAACTCACACAAAAACGACCAAGGTGAATAAAGAAACTCCAGGGGAAATATATGTAAATCTGCCTTTTTGGGCTGAACTGGCCCTTTAACCTTTAGATGATTAAAAAAAAGACATGATGGGTTATTAAAATAAAAACATTAAACCAACAATTTTCTGGTTGGACTCCCCAGAGTTTATACCAGTTCCACTAAACATTCCTGTCTCCTCTAAACTTCTTAGATGATTTCATTTCATGAAATCCAAAGCAGTAAAATATATGAATGAATTACTTCAGACTCAAACATCAAACACCTGAGTCGCTTAATGAATTAAAGCTGTCAGACACGTGTCGAGTGATTTAAAATACTACAAAGTTAATGTGCCATATTTACAAAGTTATACATCAAACCAAATGTGAAAGTGTCCTCGAAGAAATCTTTGTTAACATATTGTACGCGCTACATTTATTAGGGATTGAATAATCACGTCCATTCACGTTAAAACATTATGAATCATGCTTTCTTTGTCTCCCTCCCACCAGCCGTCGCTGCCTACCGAAGACGGTAAAACATGTCACGAGCGCAGGCTGAGAATGGCATTAAAACCTGTCTGTAGTGCAGCGCTGACTCACTCGTTTGATCTGTGTGGTGAGAGAAAAGAAGCTGCGGTGAATCCCAGCTGAAAAGGAAATGTGCAGTGAAATAGAGAGATGACAGACTGGGCTGTTCGGCTGTGGGCAACAACAAAACTGCAGCAGTTTGGACCAATAATGCAGATTTCATTATACTCGACGTGTGTTGGTTTGAACGGTTTGGTTTCAGGTAACAGTTTAAAAAACAGAAGTATTTTTAAACTTTGTGAAAATCTGCATAATTCAAAAGTCAGTCATCCTTTCTTTTTCTATAGCCAGTCTCAGTCAGAGAGTCTGACGTCTGCTGCTTTTCTCCTACATTAAAGAAACCTTTCAATTGATTAAATAATTGTAAAGCTTTTAGTTCCGAGGCAGCACTTTTCTTTATGTGCTTAATATGTACTTAAAGGATGTCAGCCGTGGTGGTTGGCTGACCTTTCACCAGAAAATATTTTGATTTAAGATTACTAAATGCCTCTGAGGTGAAGGTCAGGTGACTTATTTATGGAAACTCCAGAAAACCTGAATCTCCCCTCCAAGTTCTTTCTTCAGAAGTCAAACAATCAGTAGTCGATTTGAAACTACACATCTGGATCTCAGCTTTAATTTCACTGCCGTTAGTCAAATCTTTTCTTCTGGACTTTCACGTCACCTCATCCCTCCATCCCCTGTTTTTCCTCTGCTGTCATTGGATCTGCAGCACGGCGCTGTGATGCAGGCAGAGCGTCATGTCTTCCTACGTGGAAATGTCATCTTAATCAGATGTTCCCACTCGGAGAAAGAGCCTCATCGTATGCTCGGGATTGGAGGATTTTTGTAAATGAATATGAGCTTTCGTGTCCACCTGCCGATTCACCTGCTGAATACTTCAAACTTACATTGGTTTCATATAAATCATGCATGTAAGACACTTATGTGACGCATGAGGAAGAATTTTCTCTTTTTTTTTCTTTGTTTTTCACTTCTTGTAACAGTAACGTCACCTCTTCCCCTCCACTCACCCTGTCACTAATGAATCCAGTCATTATTTTACTTCAACCCCCCTCCACCGTGTGACACAAAGACTTGCAATCATGCGCTTTAGTTTTTTAGCAGAGGGGAAGTACTCCTTCTAACTCATAAAAACAAGCAGATTTACTTAAAGTTTGCATCTATTAAGACTGAACAAGCAGCTCATTACAGGTGGAGAAGAGTGAAGGGTTGGGCAGGAGTGGGTTTAAACGTTCTCCTTTCAAAACTAAACTTCAAAATGAGCTAATTTCTCTGTAATTTCCTGTGGATTTCTCCTGTTAGTGCGCTCCCTTCATCCTGTCCTCTCACAAGCACTGATTTCATAGATCTGACTGGCACCTGCACGTCGGGCTTTTCCATCTAAAGGACTTTCTTGTCCACACACATACGAAGGAAGACAGAAACGTTTTTCTTTCTTTCTTTTAATGTGGCAGAAACTTCCAACATATCCCTGCAGCATCCTGATGCATTTATTAGATTTATTTTAAAACATAAAGTTGGCATGAGGATGAATTTAGAAGGAGATCGAGACAAAAGCGAATCCAATCACGCGAGACCCGTTTGTTCTCTCTCTGCGTCACTTTTTTTTTTTCTCAGGTGGTTTTAAAATAAAACGGAGCCCGGGCTGTGGGAGGAATTAACGCCGAAATATTAAATAAACTGCGCTCGTGCAGTTGGAGAGAAACGGGCTTATTTGCGCTAAACCGCCGACGACTGCGCTGGTTTTCGTTCCTGCCGTTGGCGAATTTTAAAAGCGCAAATGCATCCGCGCGGTGCCGCTCAGGTAAAGTTTCCGAGATACCGTTAATAACCAACACGCACGTGCGCCATCACATTACACCCACCCCTGGAGCACGTGCCCATGTTCCCAAAACACGAGACAAAAAAAAAAACAACGAAAAGAAAAAAAGATGTAGTATATCAACACTTGGCGCCAGCAGCCTTTTTTTGCTCGAAGACAAACATGATACCTAGATATGATATTTGATCTTCAGCAGGTTTTGACATCATCATGTTTGAAGTGCAGACAGGTGACACGTGCACGGCCGCGCGGACGCTTGGTAGAAGCTCTCTGACCAGCACGTTTTGGCACTGGCACCTTCACCTTCACCCCCAGATTCTAATTTGCGACCTCGGCTCTTCTGCTCATCCTTAATTCAGGAGTGACGCAGATGAATTAGCAGACCGCACGAGCGGCGCTGTACGTGTGCGCGCGCCGAGGCTGCCGTGCAGCCCAGCACAGAGGGGCCGACTTGATGAGTATTGAATGTTTTGTACATATGAAAAGCTTTTTTGGGGGGGAAACAGAGAAGTGCGAGTGCGCTGCGTTCGTTCATTTCAGGCGATATTTCACTGCCGATTTGCGCCCATTGCCTTATAAGGAAAGACCGCCGTGCCTGCCTGCAATAGGCCCAGCGCAGCAGCCTGCGGGAACTCTGCACTTTAACCCTTTCGCTGCTGAATTTTATTTAGTCCTGCCGTCTGAAACAATGCGGCCGGGGCTGCAGTGACATTTTTACGCTTTTGTTTTCGAATAGATGTTTATGAATTGACTTCCTCCCTCAGACTCGGATTAAATGTAAAGAATAATAGAGAACAGAGAGCTGCGTGTGCCAACAGCGGGAAAGAACAGCACATGTTATTTGTAACCTCCCTCTGTGTCCGTCTAATTATATCAAAATCCTCAACCTTCCCTCAGGTGCAAATAGGCGCAACCATTTCTAGCACAAACCGTCGGCTTTGGTGCTGCAGGTCCGTGTGCCCCCCTCAGCTTCAGGCCCGAGCTGGTTCAGGCTGTCCACAGGCTGTCCGTGCCAATAATGGAACCGGCTGGTGCCTGTCTTGTCGGGGCTCAGTCAGAAATAACCCCTCCGGAGTTAAAACCGAGGGCTAGAGTAAGAGGATGACCTACATCGGCTGCCACTCAACCAGGAGCTATCTTCTAACAACGCGAAAATCCACCAGAAAATCCCCGCGACACGCTGCCATGCGAAATGTCATCTCTTTGTGTGACCTTGACTCAGGGAAGATATGGAAATCTATTCATTGTAATGCGCATAGCAGCGCAGGGGCTCTGTTCGCATTTTAACTTTACACAGGGTCACGATTCATGCCGCATTATCCACACTACAGGGCTTCGGATGGGAATGTGTTTTTCCCGTTTCACTGGCATTTGCCGTAATAGAGAAGGCCTTGTTATGGTGGCGGTGATAAATCAATGTCAGACGGGCTCTGGCCTTGACTTTGGTTGGGCCTGTTGTGTATTTTCAGGTGGATGGTTTCCATTTTGAGCCTCTTTTGGACATCTAATCTTAGGTTAACCACCTCATCGTGTGGCCCTCATAAAACACATTTTGGATAGCGCTTTAGGCGCTATTAAGGCGCAAAGATAAGAAAAAATATCTCGTATAAACTCGGACTGTTGATGTGCTGTGACTGCAAATACAACATTATTTGCAAGGCCTTGCCCAGATGCTGAATTGAGGCTGGTGAGCAGCACATTCGGGCCATCACGTTTCAGGATAAAACACTCACCATTCATAGCAGTCTCTTCCAGTTAGATCTGGCTTCGCGTTCAGCGACGAGGGAGGGAGGTGAGGCGTTCAGGCTCTTGTTTTGGCTCGTAACCTTTACTACCCCAGTCACGTTGTGTAGTGCACTTGTTTTTCTGATAGGCGTGTCACCCTCACGTTAGTTCTTTAGTCACAAACAGTCTAATTTGATCTCACGTGGGCCAATAAAAGGGTGGGATAATAATCCACTTTTGTTTCAGTATAAGGAGACTATTGCTCACAAACAGATAATAATCAGGCTACGTCTTAAAAATAAGAGGAATGTCAACAATGCGTCTTCTGACAGGTGTATCACAGAGGTTCTGCAAAAACGTGAAACCTTCATACATAAAGTTTTATATGTATATATGTATTTAAATCATCACAGCATGTCACTATTCATGGTTCCAGCAGTTTATCGAAATATAAGAAAAAACGTTGTAATTGTATAAATGTTTGTTTTTTTTTTTATTTAGAAAGCAAATCAAAGATGGTAAAGACATCACTGTTTTTCTCTCACTTGGATGTGAAGCCATCCTATATGGTAGTTTGCACCGTGTTTGTTCCCCAGAGCCACATATTGAACACCCTTGCTTTAGGTAGAAAGTTTGTTATTATCTGTCAAGGTGATTTTCCGCCCAAACAAACAGAAGAGGAGGTGATTTCACACACTGGCATCTCCCCACAGTCAGACATGGAGGACTTAATGATATTAGACCTTCCTACCAACAGGCCGGAGGGGTACAAGCTTAGACACTCTCATGTAGGCAAAATTAGTGTCATATTTTTGTTTTTCTACAGGAAAAAAGTAAACGCCATTCATGTCTGGTTGGTGTTAATATCCTGGCACAAAAAACTAGCCCACAACAAAATTTCAGCCACCAGGTTTTGCCTTGGTTTCCATCCCTCGCCAAATTTCTCAAAGACATCCTCTACATCAGCCACTTGCAGCTTTTTTCACGTTGTTTACGCGCCGTTGAAGTCGTGATTACACTTTTTACGACAGTCTCCGAATGCAGCACGGGAACAACCCCCGCCCCCAATAACCTCCCCCTCATGTAACGTCACACCAACGGCTATTTGCATGAAGTGTTTTCTGGCTGCAGCTCGTAGCTCGGCTGCAGAGCGAGATCCTCTGAGGGGGAAAGCGAGGGAAGCGGCGCAGTGAAAATAGGAGGAGGGGGGAGTCTTGTGTTTCACATCAGAGGAGCAGCGAGGAAAAACGGGCTGAAAGCAAGGATAAGGTGTCCGATAACAAAAGCAGAGAGGGGGGGGAAAGCAGAAGAGCGGCTTCTCTTGTATCGGAAAATGGAGCTACCCGCCGCGGGAGAGCACGTCTTTGCGGTGGAGAGCATCGAGAAGAAGCGCAGCAGAAAGGTTTGTCACAAGAGCGCCGAAGGACATTTTTGCACACATGCACTTGGAAAGGAGGCTGATTTTTCTTTTTCGCTTCTGCTTTCAGCGGAGCATATGTTGTTTTATTATCACTATTATTGTTTTTCGATATTTTAAGATGACTGTTCAGCGCGGAGTAAAGTAACGTTACGCTCATTATCCCGTTTCTCCTCCTTCACAGGGACGGGTTGAGTATTTGGTCAAGTGGCGGGGATGGTCTCCAAGGTGAGTGCACTTGATAACAGAAATACACTCAACGAGGACGCCACATCCAAAACAGAAAGTGTGCGCAAGTGTAAATGCCTGCGTTTTTCCGTGCGTGGGCGCGCGTACGGGGGGTTGCGCGTTCTTGCTCTGGGCGCTCGGCGCGTTTATTGGTCCCGATGATGGATGTGGTTTTCCAATGTATGCAATCCCCAGTGTGCCAATTAGAGGAAGACATGTCTATAATTGAACACTATGTTTAAGAAATGCCACGTATCGAGATTTGTGTGGAGGCCGGACCGTTGTTTCCTCCCCCTATTACCGTGCGTAAAAGTTACCCATGATTTATTACACGTGTATCCACAGGGAGGACAAGCGTCGCAGCATGTTGTTTACATGCACGCCCACAATTATGACTCTAGGGAGATTTTATAAGTAATAGATTAAATTAGGTCCTGTCACCTGGGTTTCTTCAGCCAGTGCCTGTTGTGGTGAGCCGTTTTTGACTGGCCAGCGTGCACTCACTGCTCTCTGTCTCTCCTCTGTGGACAGATACAACACATGGGAACCAGAGGAGAACATCCTGGACCCAAGACTACTCGATGCGTTTCAAGACAGGTACGTTTTTAGTTTGATAAAGAAGCTTCACGCTGCTGAAAAAACATGATAGAACAGGTTTTAATCCACTGCATCTTACATTTCCAGTTTTTGTCACAGCACATAAAATATCTGTCACCCATCCCCAGACAGTAAAGCAGGTTCCCCTGTAAGTTTTAGAAGTGTAGAGAGTTTGGTTAACAGAAAAGCCTTAATGTTTGTCTTTAGATTAAACTCTGTGTCGTCAGAGTTGGATCAGGGTTAAGCTCAGGTTAGGGTTATCAGATCAAACGGAACCACTTTGTTGCGCATCTACTTTTTGTTACCTGATAGTTATTCGAGTGTCGGCATCATGTTATCCTGCTAAAGTGCTACCTGCTGTCCTGCCATCCACTCACCAGATGACCAGTGTCATTTTCCACAGCATGACTGTATAAGTGAATGATGATTGTTCAAAGGTTGTTTGATCCATTTACTTTTTTGCAGGTTAGACTTTTTTCCCCTGTATTTGAACACAAATACAGAGGACACGAGACACACATCACCAGCTTTCAGAGATGAATTACACTTAGTATTCAACTAAAAGATCTCCATTAAAAATCAATGAAGTCTAGTACTACGATCAGTCAGAGTTATGATGTCACTTATACTTCTTTAGTTGTATAGGTGTACTGCTTATTTAAAGTATCTGCATCTTTCACATTGCTTAAATTGCTTATGGATTTGCATTTATACAGTTTCTAGTGCTATAAATCCAGCTTGCCTGCACACATGTTAGTCAGACTTTCTGATGGCACAAAAAACCTCAGCAGACAAATGTGAAAATAATTTAGTCACATTCTGCACATTACATCATCGTGCATGGTAGAGTTTAAATATCTGTCTGAAGGAACATGAAGCAAAGTGTGTTTTGGAGTCGAGGGGAAGTTTACATTATGGTTCACATCTTTAAGTAATCGGCTCATGATGTGATGACGGTGCAAAAGCAAAGCAAGATTGAAGGAACTACATGGTATCTTAGTAAACGTATATATCAGAAAAATTCAAATATTACCCTTTAACGTTGGCTACTTTGGTGACTTTAGCTGTTTGGCTAAATGCTAAATACTCTGCTGAGTGGCTGACCAGGCTGCTCCATGTGAAGGGCAGTGTAATTGAATTTCCTAAATGCACGCTGTGTTAAACTGTCACTGGCTTCTCTCTCAGTCTCCTTCAGCTTTTGCCTACAGCAACCTTTCAGGCGCAGGTCGCACGTTAAAGCAAAACATCGACTTCACTCTACGGCTGTTTTCGCAATTATCTCTCGCTTGCTCCAAAGAGGAGGGATTTTATTGAAACTAATTGCGTGCCTCTCGGGGGAGCCAAATCGTCTGAATGCCAGGCTATGAAAATACACCGAGTCGTCATTGTAATTAGATGTGAGGGGGGGGAGGGGGGGGAGGAATCTGACATCACTCCTGTCTGCGGTATTGAATTACTGTCTTGAAGGGATTTGGATGGAGACTGAGGAAAGTCAGAGAGGGGTTGGCCCTTATCTTCCACCGTGGATAGAGTTTGTTTACTGGATTCTGAGCGTTAGTATAAAGTGACTGTTTAGCTTTTGTAGCAGCTGAGGATAAATGTACATTAGATCCTGTTTAAGCAAAGGCGAGGACAGGTAAATATATGATGAACAAATAGAAATGTATCCTCGCCTTACATCAGGAAGTGTAACACATGCTCAGCGTTTTCTAATAAAGCACGAGGAGGACACCCATGACGTCGTGTTGCCATGCAACTGCAACTCATCTCTGTGTCACGGTTCACTGATTGGCTGGTGTGTTCCTCTCCCGCAGGGAACGTCAAGAGCAGATGATGGGGTATCGCAAGAGAGGACCCAAGCCAAAACATCTTCTGGTCCAGGTAAGAAAAAGTATATATAACGAGGAAACAGGACGTCAGTTTTTCTGCTTTTTATTAAGCAGAACACCAGAAAGGCAGCAGCTCAAATAGCATTGTTTACACACAGCACATTCACACACTGAAATATACTTCAAAACATGATTTCAAATGCTAATCTTGATTATCAGTAATGATGAATGATGCTTAAGTTTCATTTTTATTTGTACCTCTCTCTCTAAGGTTAGGAAATTTCAGAAAGTATTAAAGAACATGTGAAATATGTCACGTTTCATCATGTGAAAATGATGAAACGTCATGAAAGTTGTGATACTAAAAAAAAATTAAGTTTTCGTCTCTAACATGGCTAAAGCTTTTGGTACCATTAAAGCCTACATTTCCCAAAATGCAACTCAAAGCTTCTTTTGTTAGACCCCGCCTGGGATTCACACTCAAGTTTTTTGGCTTTCAAGTTGTGATGATGAAAGCCATGCTAGATGAAGATGTTCCAAAGATGTGGTTAATATGTTTTTCTATTTTGTTTTTGTTCTTGTTGTTATTTATACACGAATAAAAGTATCTTCGTATAATATGCATAATTTCATGTCTTTAACCCACTTCACATTATCTTTTTAACGTAAAACTCACAGCAGATTAATATTGGCCACAGACATCTGTAAATGTATTTGGGTATCAGTCAAGTTGTTACAGATATTTGGCTGATATATCAGTTAGGGGTGGGGGAAAAATCGATACTGTGTAGTATCGTGATACTTTGTTTGCTAATAATGTATCGATACAGGGACAGCAGAAATCGATATTTTGTTACAAAAAGGTTTTTGTGCTCTGACTTCAGAGCATGTTGATCCTTTTTCTGAGCAAGAATCCTGACATTCCTTCACTGTCCAAATGTGTTTAACTTGTTTTTGGCAGCAATAAACATGACAGTTTACTTATTTTAATTTAAGACATGTTTTATTTTAATTAAGTTTAAAACTTTTTTATTTAATGTAAAATTATATTTTGTTTTAATTTACTTTCAAATTCTTCAGTTGCTGAAGGGGCTGCATAGTTTTCATAAACTGCATAGTTCAGAATAGCTATAATTGTACCAGATGGTTGCGTTCAGTTAAGTTGGACTAGACTGTAATACAAACCGTTCAGTTTGTCAACAATAAAACTAAAATGAGAGAAAGACTGAGTGTGAGACTTTGACATTAGATAAAATGAATATTGATAAAGTTTACCTTTATGTACAGAATCTGAATATCGCAAAATATTTTAAAAAATTGCAATAATATCGTATCGTGAGTTAAGTATTGTGATAATATCGTATTGTGGGATGTATGGTGATTCCCACCTCTAATATCAGTATTCCCTATTTTAAACTGAGATGACCCATCATGGTTTCCTCCACAGGGTTTTGTTTTACCTGTATGATGAGATAACCAAGCTTCATTTGTAAAAATTTAGGTGTTGGCTCACTTACGGAGTGAAAATTTGAACGAGCGAGGGACGTTATCTTCATTAAATTCTATAGGAATCTGTTTCCTGACCTAACAGTTGCAGTTAGGTGACTACGATTGTACATTTAATGCATCAATCACTGGCCCAAAGGGTTAAGGGATCCCCTCGGAGGCATGTTTTTGTTCCTCTCAGGAGGGTGTTGGTGGTAACACATGGGATAAAGTCAATTCCGGGACACAAAGCAGCCAGTGACATTCCTCCAAGCTGAGGTCACAGCCACGGGAGACACTTTGAAATGTCACTGTGATGGCCGGGCTGGTGGCTCAGAGAGCTGCGAGTGATCTGTAGGAGGGCTGTGTCAACATGGACCCAAGGCCTCTGAAATAAACCTTGTGCTCGTTTGGAGCCCCGTCACACATTCCAAGCACAGTGTCCTCATTGCAGCTCGTGGGCCCCATGAAAGCTTTTTTTTGTACCCAATGAAAGACACATGTATAGAAACTGGAGACTCTTAATCATTAATCAAATTCCCAGCTCAGAGGGATGCTCTTTATTTTAAATGCTCATTAAAACAACACAAATCATTCGATTCTTTATCGATGGGGCTTGGGCGTTTTTAATAATGCTGATTACTGTGTTTGCTCGCAGGTGCCTTCCTTTGCCAGGAGGTCCAGTATCCTGGCTGACCTACAAGAGGCGTCCCTGGATGAGGACAGCTGTCAGAACGCCAGCCCCATCCAGATGCTTCGTCCGCAGCCCCAGCATTACCAGCTGAACAGCAAGAAGCACCACCAGTACCAGCCGCTGTGCAGGGAGCGTGAGGCTGAGCAGCAGGCTAACGGCAAGAAGTTTTACTATCAGCTCAACAGCAAGAAGCATCATCACTACCAGCCAGACATCAAGGTGCACGAGCCCATGTTTGCTAAACCCAAGATAGACGTCCAAGCTCCTGAGCTGGCTAACAAAGAGTATAACCTTCCTCCGGTGCTGCAGCAAAAGTGGGTTCGGGACAAGGACTCGGGCTGTCTGACCAAAGTGAAGGATATCACCATGGAGTTGAAGAAGCTTCCGGCAAACTTCAACGGACACAAAGAGCAAGAGAAGCCGAAACCTAAGGAGGACGCTTTACCACAGCCCAACGGTGTCAGCAGCAGCAAACTAAAGATTGTGAAGAACAAAAACAAGAATGGCCGGATTGTTATCGTCATGAGCAAGTACATGGAAAACGGGATGCAAGCAGCTAAAGTGAAAAACGGCGAGTGCGATGGTGCTGAAAAGCCACCGCAAGGCACCGACAACGGTGCGGAAAAGCACCTGGAAAAGATGAAGCTCGTCAAAAAGCTCGGCCTCATCAATGGATTTGCTAAAAGCCCCGTAGACAAAGCAACATCTCTCAGTTCTGGATTTAATGGAAATTGCCCCAAAGAAAAGGAACCGTCCCTGAAAGCGGAGCTAACTGCGACAGAACAGGATAAACATGTTGAGGTCAGGGGTCAGGGCCAGCTTCCAGAGGATCAGCCTTTGCAATTGACAACCAAACCTAATCTGCTCTCCCGGCCTTTGAACAGGGGAGTCCCCTCATCACAGGACAAAAGAGAAGGCCAAGGTGGGTTTCAAGGGCTAAAGCGACACCTCTCTGACACAGATGGCGAGGAACGTGAGGGCAGTAAAAGGTTTTTGAGCTCCAGGAGCATAAGCGCTCCCAACACAGCGTCGTCACCTGTCCAAAGCATCAACATCGACCAAAATGGACACCACGGTCACCCCGGGCTGCAGGATTGTGGGTATGTGGACCAAGTGGAGCCCATTGACTTGAGTATTGTCAAGTCGAGGCCTAAAGCTGCAGTTCCCACGGCGGCCCAGCCTGAAACGCACACACAGCCCGAGGCGCTAACACACACAGAGGAGGAAAGACAAACAGAGGCCGACACACAAACAGAAACTCAGCTCGAAACACAACAACCTGCAGAAGAGGAGAACGCCGAGTCCGTTTCTAACCACGAACAGAAAAAGGAGGACACGTTTCCCTCCTTCAAACCTTTCCTTGGGAATATAGTCATCACGGACATTACCACAAACTGCCTCACCGTTACGTTCAAGGAGTACATAGCAGCGTAACAATCGGGGTACCAGCTGTGCATCTGTATAAATGTACATGACATATATTTGTATTTTTGGATGCTTGAATGTACAAATCGACCCTTGATGTTGTTTTCATTTTGTATATTGGTAGTTCAGATAACAAGAGAAACGTTTTATTTGCATATTTCTTCTTATAAGCTAACGAGAAACTGTCTATTTGCATATTTCTTTCTTATAAGCTCAACCTGTTGTTATTTCTGGAGATTTTATAACATGCGGTATCCTCTTGAAACCTAAACTGCAAAATTAGATCGAGCAAATGAGGGGATGTAATTAAAGATGCACTTACTGGTGTAAATAAATTGGCTTCACTTTTCTATGGATGTAACTCGTTTTATACAGTCAACCGTCTACATGTCAGATAATGTCAAACAAATGTAGGCTATATGGAGAATTTTGTTAGGAAGAAAATTATATTGAATCCTGGTAAATTACACTGTGTGTGTGCGTGTGTGTGCGAACAGATGGACAGATTTAAAGGATGCGTGCTGCTTGGACAGATTATGCCATTAGGCATGCTTAAACAAGCAAATAAAGAAAAATGAAGCGCCTTTTTGTCAATAAATATGATTTGCATTGTTAAAAAGGCTTTTAAATGGAAGATTATTCAAGCTCGATGTTTGCTTCTGTTCTGTTTTTTAAGCCATGCCTCTCTGACGCCGAGCGCCAGTCGCCCGTGACTCATAATTTATGTTTTGCAGCAGCACGCCGACTGAACGTGGCTTCTTTTTCTTTTATTTGAATGACATCAGTCACAAATCTGCTAGTTGAGCTGTCTAATCTTACAGACTAATACCACCAGCTGGGTTCTCTGGATTCAACTTTTCATGTCTCTGTTCTTTGGCACCCTGACGTGTTCAGTGAAGGCAGTGCAGTTATTATGTATGGGATCCCAGAGGCTTGTCTTGACATAGTTTGCAGTGGAGCTGCAATTAGAAGTGTGTAAAAGCACTTTTCGTAATCACTTCTGATCCCCTGTGTCTCCTCCTGCGCTGCTGGAGGTGGATTGAGCTGCTCTGTGAGAACCTGGAGCACCGTGTGCTTTTGTGTGCAGAGGAAAAAATAGTGGCTTCTTATGATGCATCATAATTTGCAATAATAAAATTGTTTGCAACTGAGTGTGTTTGATGTGTTTATTCTCCATGCTCCTATAGCAAAGGGGGGGGTACCCTTAATCACGTGATGCGACCTCGGCTTCCCTCAGAGAGCTGAATGTTTTAGCAGGAAGAGGACGGCTGCTGTTGTCTTAAAAGGTTGCCTCAGAAGAAGCTAAATCTGATCTTGGCTCTGTCTGTCTGTGTGTGTGCGTGCGTGTGGGCTGCAGGCCACAAGGATTACAGAGCCGGGGTGTATTTTCAGATGAGCATCCTACAATCCCACAGGCTGTTTTGCACCAGCATGTGTGCCATACTGGAGCTCAAAGTCAGGCCTTTTCACTTGTATATGTGCAAATTATTTTAACTCACATAAAAAAACAGCTTTTTACAGCAGTTTGCAGTTGAATTCTGTCCTATATCAGCAACTGAGTTTAAAGTAAAACGATCACAGGCCTGAATTATGCAACAGTAAAAGAAAGACCTTAAATATTGAATATGTTGAATCGCTGAATTCTTTGACTGAAAAACAAAACGTCTGTTTTGTGCTGAAATGAATGCTAAAGAAGTGCGTTTGTAATTTAAAGCTCATAATTTTGACCTGAACAGCTGTTCGCGCCAGCTGTTTCTTTGATAAATCCTGCTGCCATGCTGAGAGACTCAACAGGAGGCAACTGATTTCTTCGCTTTACCTACAGGTTCAGCTTTAATGGCACGAGGCGCGGTATTATTTTCACGTTTTTTGTTTAATGCATGCATATAGTGAAGGAGCTGGTTCGTGCAGGTGAGCTCAGTCCTAAAGCTGCCCGAAACATTTTTGTCTGCACTCGAATGCATCATCTATCCGTCTGCTGTGAGGGGAAAAGCGCGATATCCGTATTTTCCGACATAAATAATCTTTAGAAAAGCGATGAAATCTGACATTCCGACGAGCGCAATGACAGAGATGGCAGCTCTCGACCATTTCCTCTGCTCCAACCCGCCAATAAAACTGCTTTCTGTGCGCATTAATATGAGCGTCGACAGAGAAAATGGCTGTCCTCTCCTCCTCCGTGCGCGCTCTTCTCTCGCGTCTCTCCGAAACGCTGAGCGGCAGCCGCGATGTTCCAGCTGAGGAGCTACAGCGGGAAATTCCCCGCAGGATCTAAGACCAAGTTACTTCCTTCCTAATGGCTGTTTGCGCTTATTCGTGTAAAGAATCAAATAAAAAATGTGACAGACACCAAACAAGTTGGTTTCTTACTGCAATCATCTAAAGAAGAATTGCACAAAATGCTGCTCGGAGGATTTGCGCTGTTTCTCTTCCTGATCTCTGTCAGGTTGAGCTGATTTTGCGTGTGAGTGATGAACAGATCCAGGGCTCGTCTCACAGATGACACGTGCTCTTCGAATTGCCAAACTTTTATTCCGAGGGGAGTCTCGAGTGGGACGGCACTTGAGACTCCCCACGCAGATCTGCACACATCCTTAAGTGCAGATTTTGGACTGCGCCACACATCAGCGCAGTTGCAAACCTCTTGACCCGCCTGCCCTTTTTAAATTTAGATCCGGTTTAAATGCCGTGAACTGGACAGAAATTTCCACGCGTGACAAAATGACTGACTGAACCCGACTGTTTGAGCTCTTTATGATGTGAACATTAGTAAAATGTAAAACGGGGGAAAACATCCTCTCAGGTTGTGTCCCAAACCCACCAATGAGCCTGCTACAAATATTCCTCTGAAACTCTTTTTAAAGCTGCTCACATAAAGGAGTCTTTGTGTCGTTTTTACACAGAAAAAAAGTTGTTTGAAGGGGAAACGGGTGGGAATAGAAACTGGAGTGTAAATTGCACATAAAAACATCAGAGATTAATAGTTTCATTTACGCAGGCTGGGATCTCCCTGCCTTTTCCAATGAGCAAAGTGACTAAAGCTCCAGTCATCCAGCGGTGACTGGCAGATGAGCTCAGCCCTTATGAAGACTGTGAACTCATGAAGACTCTGGTGGTGTTTTCTTGGTTTGTTTTTCGTGTCAACGTAACATAATTATCCACAGTGTTTTCACTAAGAAGTGAACTGGAGCCCCGCGCCTCTGATTTCGGTCTATTCTCTGTTCTCTGATCACTTTCACCCTGCAGGCTGTACGAGCCCGGTTGGTTTGAAACCGGTTGAGCCTGCACGAAAATCAAGTTTTCATGAGACATGACGGGAATCTGTGAAAGGAATTCAGCTTTAAAATTAACAGAACCATGAAGAATATTGAACACCTGCCATGATACCTTATTGAGCTAATTTTTTCTTCAACTGCCCATTAGTGCGATTACCTATGGAAAAAAAGAAATTAATAAAGGCTAAAAATTGGCTCTAATGTAAACGTTTAAATCCCCAGACAAGTGGGAAAAAATGGGGGAAAGCTTTAATTGGGGCAGGATTCCTTCAATGCTTAAGCTCCACAGAACGCACTGAACTTGGTTAATTGGATGTCTGAAATGTCAGGTTATTATTGCGCTGTTTTTCGTATTAGTCCCTTTGTGCTGTAGCCGGGGATTCCTGTTTTGTGCGCACACCGGGAACACGCGTCTTGCCCGGATACAAGCCAACCAATGGTGTTTTAATGGCGGCAGCAGTGCTGCACTGCAGGCGCGCCGAGACCAATCGCATCCAGAGTCTGAGGTGCGCCCATCTTCTCTTTCTGTCTGCGCTCAGAAGAAAAAAAAAGCCGAAGCTTGGATCAGAACCTGTTGCCTGGAATAATCACCGGGCCAGCTGAAGGCTTAATCCGAGCTTTGTTTCCTTTAAGAGGTTCTGATATGTCACTCACCGCAGCGCTACAGATCCAGAGTAATGCTTTGGAGATTAGGGCATCTTTCAAATATTTAGTTTGGGTTTGGTGTTCGACCATTCCCTTTGGGTTTCACCAAATTATCTTACATAAATGGTAAATATTTCCCTCTGTGCGCGCAACACCAAATTACCGCGAGTCAATTTCTGTTCTGGCTCTTTCAGGTGATTGTGAGCCGGTTTTAATGAGTTTTATTCGAAGATCCTTTCGCTCAGAAACTGAGAAGAACAGAAAAAATGTTTCAATTTGGTTTATTAGAAATTTGGGGAATTTTAATGCGTCCTGGCATCTTCACTCAGCCGGTAGTCACACCTTTTAATTAGCAACAGTTTAGGAATTTAAAACGACAAATGCTCCGGATAGTTTTAAATTTCCCCGAAATTGTTGGTGCTCAGTCGATCTCTGCTCTTAATTATCCCGATGTGAGGCCTCCTCACCCCCGTGTGGTTTTCACGTTTTTGTTCCTCAGTCAGTGATCGTGGGCCTGCTGGACCCGCGCGCATGACTGAGATTTTAAACCAACCTCAGTTATTTGTTTTATTACACTTAAAGCAATAAAGGCAGCATATTGTTTACCATGTATCTACATATTTAGCTTTACATGATCGTGTTTATATTTTAAAGTGATGAAACGTGAAAAAGAAAAAGGAAAACGTGTTTTATTATTCAATAAATATAAATGAGGAATGTTATTAAATTGAACACATTATGTCGGTCTAAACAAAATAAAACAACATTCGTCACTTCGCACAACTTCAGACGAGGGACAGTGTGTGTGTGTGTGTGTGTGTGTGTGTGTGTGTGTGTGTGTGTGTGTGTGTGTGTGTGTGTGTGTGTGTGTGGCAGAGACCTATACTGTAAAATGTAATTAGTTCTCAGAAAAAATTATGCAAACTTGTTGCCTTAGAAAAACTAAGTGCAGCTTACTTAAGATGAATTAGGGCATCTTATTCGTTAAATTATGGATTTCTCTCTCCCACTCACACACGCACGCACACACAGAATATATAGTTAGTAAAGGCATCATCCTCCTGCTCCTCACGGAGGTTGCAGAAGCGCTTGTTCTTGAATTTGTCTTCTCCGCATTTGTAGTTTGCACCAGGGCCTTGCCAGGCTCCTCGAGAAAATCCTTTGCTCTGGAGCTTTCCTCTGTTCCAGTGTGGGTTTGGATATATCCAGATGATGAAAGCATTTCACGCTGGGATGTCTAAGATGTTGAAACATATCACAAGTATAGCGTAGGGTTCTCATTTTGCAGCTGTAGCCATCCACCATGTCGTCCAGCCGTCCCTCTGTGGGATTATAATCCATGATGATTTCCGGTATTTGATGCTCCTGCTCAAACACTCTCACACCCTTGTGCGACAGATTTTTCTCCTTTTTTATGTAGGACACTAGGAGGTCTGGGCTGTGAACGCACACCTGGAAGAGCTGAAAGATTTGTGTCTGGGCCGTGTTCAGGACGGTCCACCTTTGTCTGCTTCCTCTTTAGAGGCTCCGATCACAGTTTGTGTGACATAAAAACGTTATTGCATGTTGCATAATTTCCCTGTAAACAGATGCAAGTTGCATTTAAATGCATTTGATGACTTAGCATCACAAGCAGCCCTGCAGAGCTTCCTGATAAATGGCACCAATGCTCGTCCCAGAGGAATTCTGTGAACTCCCGTTAGAATCCGAAACCCCAGCAAGCAGTGCATGAGAGTGGATTTGGGCCATCTCTCTCATCCCTCTCTAAAACGCTTCTTCCCTCTAAATCAATGTACCTCAGAATGATTGAATGAATCCGGCACAGCCAGAAAAGGTTAAAAGGAAGATTGGATATCCAGCACTTGAGAAAATGACATCGGTGCTGCATTTTTACACTGTCAGCTCTGCGGGGTGTTTCTTTCTTTGGTGCAGGGAGACCATTTTCTTCAGATCCGTATTTTATCCCTTGCTGGCTGCTGATTGGCTGGCTGCTAATTGGCCGGTCCAGCGGTGTGCTGCTGAGCAGGGGTCCTGGGGCAGTCTCGTTTTGGAAGGGCTAGAGGTCAGTTTCATCCTCTTCTTCAAACTCACCACCGCCAGAGTTTGAATGGATAGATGTAATGTTACGTTTCTGAAACATTTTCAAGCTTCTCTGTCTTCGAAAATCATATCTCTCTTGTGGTTTACCCTAGCGTTACATAAATGACTCCTAAAAGAATATTTGGGAGTGGTGCTCAAGGACGAAATAAATAAAATAAATAAAATGTGTATGTGAAAGAATTTAAATGTTGAGTTTCTTACATCAGTTTTGTGCTTGAAGATATTTAACAGTAAATGATCGCAGTTAAGTTTAACCTTACCTGCTGCTTAGACGTAATAGATTTAGATGATGAGTCATGAGTCTGAGGCATTTTTGAATTTTTTTTAATTTATTTAAAAATATTCCAACCCAAGAGGAATTAAATGCATAATTAATAACCAAATAACACATTTGATTGTATGGCCAGCTTTTTTTTTTTTTACTTACTTACTCATTCGCTTCCCTTTATCGCCGCTGTCCTTGTGTTGGAATTCATTTCATCTCATTTTTAACTGACGAAGAAAGATCAGCCAGTCTCAGCAAAGATGTTCAAATGATTCAGCCAAGACTAACCGCTCTTTATGCTGACTCAGCCGTTACCGTCCGCGCTAAACAGACACATCAAGCAAATAAACGTTTGTTAAACAGATCTGTTCATATAAATAAATAATATATATATATATATATATATATATATATATATATATATATATATATATATATATATATATATATAAACGTAGTTATTTTTACTATTTCAACCTAATAAAATCGAATCTAAAAAATGAGCAAGTAAAAAATTATAAATATAAAAACAGTCTAGTGAAAAATAATAATAAATAATAATAATAATAATGTTTTTAAATTATTTTTTATTTTATAAATTAAATTTTTATCATTACACCGATACCAAAGTAAATGCATAAATAATCGAATTTATTTAATTTGTTGTTTGTTTTTTTTGCGGCTAACATAAATGTGGAACTGTATGGAAAAACAGGGATCGGATTTATGAGCGGAAGGGCGCCTCACTGTGAGAAAGGAAAAGTGAAAACTGCGGTTTAACTTTCACCTTTTTGTTTGATGTGCGTTAAAAACAAGGGGCCTCGCAGGAGCTCATCCATAATTTCCGATTATCTGGGCTGAGAAATGTCATTATCGGGAAAAATGAAACAATAACTCAAAGCTGGCTGTGTTTCATAATTCAAAGAAACAAATCACAACCCCCCGTTTCACCGAAGAGACCAATCAGATGCTTTTAAACCTCACACAGCGAGAAGCTTTCCCAGATCTCTTCCTGGAAAATTCGTCTTATTACTGCTTATCTTTGGGCCGTGACAGCTGTTTTCCTAACGTCTGATGAATCAGTGTCACTGAAAGGTTCAGTTTAATCGCTGCGATCCAATGGACTGACCTCTTACCAAACCACACATTTATTTTATAACATTACAGGCGTGTATTTGATTTAAACGTATCACCCACTTTGCATTTATTTTAAACAACAGAGCGCCGGCGTGTGATATGCGGTAAATAAGACGGCTGAATATAATTACAACATTTTCTCTTTAACGTGAACGCGCAGAGAATAATTAAATAAAATCACGTGAACGGACCGGGCAGATATGTAGCACTTGGCCTGACGCAGGGAGGGCGTGGAGGCGATCGTTTGGTGTTTATGGAATAACAAAAAATAACCTCCGCTTCATCAGCTGATGAACGCTCTGCTGTAGCGACCAAACGCAAATGGGGGAAACTACCTACGCGCTGGCGCGCAATTCAGGCGCCCTCGTTATTTCCTACTCTCTCTCTATTTGCCTGACAAGGCTGGCGTGTCCGCATAACGAGACCGCGTGCATTTTTGCGCACATAACTTGCGCGAAATGATTCACTCGCGCGGGGAAAAAAGCCACCATTTCCCCCTCCCCGAAGAATTCGCAGAGGCGCAAGCTCCTCCTCTCCACTTAGCAACCAGAGCACGTAGCAACGATTCGACCAATGGTTGCTCGCCTAAAGGTTCCACCGACTGCGGTTCCTTAGCAACGCTGTGAAAAAACTGCGCTGACGTCCATTCTGTTCGGGAGTATTATGGTCTGTCGGGAATTCAGAGTGGCTGGGACTGGAGAAAAATATCTGCTCTGCTAGCGTTAGCGTCCACCCAGCTAACGGGAGGTAGCACTGGGGTAAACATGGAGCTTTCTGCCGTCGGGGAGAGGGTGTTCGCTGCCGAGTCTATCATCAAACGCAGAATCAGGAAGGTAGGCGGGAGATGTAACGTGCTCTTTTCTCCCAGAATGCTGAATAAGAGCACCACCGCTGCACTCTCATACTACTGTTAACCCTTGCGAGCTAACCAAGTCCTGTCTGTTTGTTTCTGATGGCATGCAGGGTCGCATTGAATACCT
Organism: Neolamprologus multifasciatus; assembly: GCF_963576455.1. NCBI lineage: Eukaryota > Metazoa > Chordata > Actinopteri > Cichliformes > Cichlidae > Neolamprologus > Neolamprologus multifasciatus. The sequence goes on along the minus strand of NC_140444.1, from coordinate 4,785,835 downwards.
CGTGAAATGGAAGGGGTGGTCTCCCAAGTAAGTCCCGCTACACTGGGCCTCATCATGTTTTCACCCCGCGGCTGCCCTGCCCGCACTGTCTCGGCCGTGGCTGTCGTTAGCACATCACAGCTAGCGAGACAGCGGGATTAAAACTGAGCACGGTGGAGATTTTTAGCTCGCAGGCTAGCGCCGTGTGTCAGTCTCCGCTCCCTCTGTCTAACTCTGCGTTTTTAATTCGCAGATACAGCACTTGGGAACCGGAGGAAAATATTCTGGACTCCCGTCTGTTCGCCGCTTTTGAACAGAGGTAAGATGTCTGTGTGGCCTTTCTGGGCAGAGTCAGTGAGTGTTCGGTAACTGTACGCTGTCCTCGGTGCACTTTGCTCCCGTGACACTCAAAATGGGTGTCTGGTTTTTCACAGGGAGCGTGAAAGGGAGCTCTACGGGCCCAAAAAGAGAGGACCAAAACCCAAGACGTTTCTGCTTAAGGTAAAGCTGGCAGCTTGGTTTATTTTATTTAAGCCCCAACAAACCCTTCCTGCGCTCTCTCCACTTCCAAGCCACTCCATTGTGACTTCTTAATTTTTTTTCTTTGAATGCATTAGTGAATGAGCAGGTTAAATATGCTAATTATGCATAATTAGGACAGCCTGCCCATGAATGGGAGTGTATTCAGTTTGTTTATTGCCTAATGGGGATGTATTGACATGCTAAAACGGGCTTTGAATACCTAAAGACAGGGGTGTCAAACAAGCGGCCCCTGGGGCCAGAAGCACATCGCAAAAGGTGTCCCATCGGGGCATCCATCAGGGTTTTTTTCAACTGGGGAAATTGAACTGTTAATTTTGTGGTGATACCAGGCATTAGAATATATATGATAAAATTATTTCTAGGTCCTGACAAATGGGTTGACCCAGAGAGTTTGGGATGTATCTGGTTATTTCTGCTTCTCTAAATAAAGAGAAAAACCAGATATTATGCAGCTGTTTTAATGGACTAGCTTACATAAGGACTGTTTGTGTCCTGTTAAATAAAATGTGTTTAACAAACAGCCAGGCTGTTTTTCCATCTTCTTCTTTTTCTTTTTACACGCTCTGGGTCTGTTGTCTCTTTATTAAAGCCACTTTTAAAGCAAAAATGGAAAGCTCCAGGTGGCATGTAATAAATTAGAATTTCTCCAATTTTGTAAATCAGTAATAAAAAATCTCACTTGAATTTTAATGTACAAATTTATTTTCCTCTAAAATCTAGTTGTAAGAACTATAAAACTACTTTAAATGACACAAGGTGTTTTTCTTTTCTTGAACACATGCCGTTTATGCATTTCTTGTCCCTGTTGTGTAATTTATAAATATATTAAAAAATATAAAACAAATAGTTTATATATTGAAATGGATATGTGTCTGAAATAAATTATTTAATTAAAATTTTATGATTACATGTTACTTTCCAACGAGCCGAGGAAAACATCACGGCCTGATGCTTCATCTGTTCAGAGCGGTGAACCGTGAAAATTGCTTAATGAGCGGCAGTTTGTCTTGAACAAAATGCCAGAGTCTCCACTGACAGGGCTCGTTTAAAGGGGATTGGTAGAAGTTGAGTAATAAACATGGTGCCCTGAAACTAGTTATTGCTGTGAATTATTGATGTAAGATTAATATCCACACTTTCGATAGTTAGTTTAATAGCAGTCCAATATGACAGGTGTAGGTAGAAGCAGTCAATAGGTTGTTTAAATTACATTTTACAAATTAATAGAAAAAGCAGACGATAAAAGAATGAATGACTGATTCAGTTTGATGTTCGCTATGAAAAATGGTGTCATTTTCTTAAAATACTAATTTCAAAAATTTTCTGATAGGCTCAGGCAAAGGTGAAGTCCAAGTCCTATGACTTCCGGAGCGAAGCAGTCCGAGGAATGCGCGTCACCTACCCGACCCCAGAACCGATTGCCACCCCCAGGGCCAGAGAGGGCCTGAGAGCTGTCGTGCCCACCATCTTCCCACCGAGTACCGTCAACCGTGGAGAAAGCGTACGCGTCCGACCGCCTGAACTGAGCCCTCGTGAGCACCAGCAGTCTTTGCTTCATACTAGTTCAGAAGACCTCGTCCACATACCTAAAAAGAGAGGTCCCAAGCCTAAGCCGCGGTTTAACGACGTCTTCTCTGAGCACCATAAAAGGAGAGGAGAGGAGCAGGAGAGCCACGGCCCTCACAAACTGGCTAAGCTCCAGGGGGGCGAAGACATGAGGCTGGTCAAACTGGCCCACAGACATCCAGAGAACCACGGCCACAGCCATAAACATCATTACCACCACCATCACCACCACCACCATCACCACACACAGCGCTCTGGGGAGAGCTCCTACAAACAGCTGTACTCAGAGCGCGGCCTGCATCCTCACAGAACAGACACGGACACTCACAGGATAAAGGACGTCTCCGCCTACCTGGTACCTGCACACTTCAAGCACCACTCCAAAATGAGTCTGAGTCGCCCCGCCGAGCTCCCCCAAATGGAAAAGCCTTATTTTCTGGACAGGCCGTCCCCAACGCGGCTCGACGACGACTTGGACGAAGTGACGTGGAGGCCGTCTCTCGGCAACGTGGAGAAGGTCCTGGTGACAGACGTGACCGCCAACTTCCTGACGGTCACCATCAAGGAGAGCAGCACTTCTAAAGGCTTCTTCAAGGACAAAAGATGACTGACTGATGCTCTGTTTTCTGACTTTGAGCAGATCTGAAGTTTATAGGACATGGTGGCATCAAGCAAAGCAGATTTTGTATGTAATGTAAAAAGGCAAATAACATAATGTGCATATGTGTATATAATATAAAGCTGGACATCTATTTAATGTATTGACCAAATCAAATGAAGTCCCTTTCACATTGTGCAATGGTTAACATGAGTTGCATGTTTCCTTTGCAGCGAGTGGCTACTTCCTGTACAGATCATGTGACTTTTCCTATTTTGCATTTAAAACTAACAAGAATGTATTTTTTCCACGTGTTTCTTCCCACCTGAGCTGTGCAGCGAGGATATTTAATTCAGGTTGTGGTCTGAATAATTCTCTTTATTTGAACTGATTTGACTGAAAGGTTTTGGTTGATTTCAAATCCTGGAATAATATTTAAAAATTAACTCAAGCACTTTGAATTTAAAAGTATTAGAAAAAAAACTTTATGTTGTGTTCAAAGACCGAGTTTGCCTCGGAGATTTCTAAAACCTAAAGTAAATTATCAAACTCAACACACTCTCTCAAGTTTTCCCAAAGTTAATATAACATTTTTCATTAACATAGTTCCTATATTTTACATTTTCATAGAAAAACGATCATACAGCTTTGTTGTAACTGACAAAAAAAAGAGGTTGTTGTCAAACTGCTTTTTAGACGCTTTTCAATAAATCATTTGAATTTCTCTTTGTGTTGTTTTTAAACCATCGTCAGCCCTCCCGGTTCCGCTTAGATCCATCAATTAGACCCGACAAACTACTTAACCGCTGGGCTTAGTTTTATATTCCCCATATATAATAATATATCTCAATTTCAACGCGTTGTTTAATATTTATTTATTTATTGAAATTTCTGCAAAGTTGCGCCAAAAGTTAAAGGCCTCGGGCTCATCACCCAGCCCGGCTCGCACAGTCCTGCGGGAGGCCTACATGATTCTCCCTCCAGAGTTACAACAGCACAAATTTCTCCCCCCTCTGGTCAATAAAAGTCCGTGAATCTGCTTTTATTGTTTAATTTTTGTATGCGTCGTGACTCTACATGGCTGCATGCCCGCTTAGTTTTATTATTAAAAAAAGAAAACGATTGAAATGACCAAATGCAGCCAGTCATTCCAATAATTATTCCATTTTTATTCAAGGTATATTTAAAAGCAAACACATTTTTAATGTTTTTGATTGATTTAATGATATTTTCTGTGTATGCGATTGCGCCAGGACAGGCCTCAGACGACAGCCTCAGAGTGCGGTGAAAAATGAGAAACGGGTAAAATGTTCCGCATGCAGGTGCACACATTTCACAGCTCTATGCAGCGCGGCTCTGCTTTATTCATCCGCGATACAGGCCTACTCATATGTGGACCGATCGCGGGTTCTACGGCGTTCGTGCTGTACAGATTGAAGCGCTTCAATCACCGCACGTGTGTGGCGTAAAATCAGGAGCGACGCGGTCAGACAGGAAAACGGGTGGGGTCATTAACAATCAATTTTATCGGTTTTTAGAATAAAATAAGAATAATAATAATAAAACATAATATGTCGCCTATAAAAAAATATGACAAAAACAAACCCTCTTTAGCTTCATTCGTAATTTCTGTATAGACAGACTGGGGGGCGAATACAGCAGGCCTGTATTTGTCCTCCACATGATGCGGGTGGTGCAGTGGCTGATGTGGGTTCAAACTTTCTGAACGACTGTCTGTGGAGTTTGTGTTCTCTCAAAGCCCGAGGACACGCGCGTTAGGTTAACTGGTCATTCTGAGGTGTCACAGTGGTGACCTGTTCACGGCGCGCGCCTCCCTTCGCCCTGCGTCAGGTGAACGACGGTGCACCTTCAACGTTTGCTTGTGCGCGCGCACGTTTTGTCCCACATTTAGTTTTATGCATCCGGTCAGCCAGTTTATCCAAGTTTGAAATCCGGTAATTATCACACAAATATACTTTATCAGAGCAGCAAAATCCTTCGTGTTTGTTTCATTTCCCCAAAAACGAAATAAAATGTTTCTTAGAGCTTTTGTAAAGGAAAGCGTGAGGACGGGGGGAAAGGTGCGTGAAGGGGGCGTTTAGACGCACGAACACGGCTAAGGAAAAAACATTCTGGCCTGTCTCCGCTTCAAGGTGTTAGGCAGAGAAAAAAACGCCATCTAATATGCAAATAACTTGAGGCGCTAAAACTTTTATGTCACTGAAACCAGAATCCAGTCGACTGTCTTCAGAAAAAAGGAAACGCTTAAGATCTGCATGCAGGTCTGCAGTCTCGCTCTTATTCAAACAAATAAATACAACTTTATTGGAGCTTATGATTTTATTTTATTTTATTTTATTCTATTCATTAACAAATTTCAGTCTGTGCAGCTACAGAAATAAAGGCGTAAAGGAGCAAATTACAAAGAATTCACTCTAGAAATAATACAACACATGCATATTTTGGTCATTAGATTGAAAGATAATGAGAAAAGAGACTCCAGCTTCAGTCCACGGTCAGTCAGTCACAGCAGGCCTTTTACTGCAGAGAGAAAACAAGTTCAGATTAAAAACAAGTTTGTCAGTGTAGTTAAAAAAATAATTCTATATCCCCTTAAATCCGTATGTACTGTGAAGTGAGGCACAAATCAGTCTTAATATTCATATTAACATCTAATATTCAGGTATAGTTTAGATTCAAGCAGGCCACCAAACTTGGTTTACTATCTTTATGACCAAACCACATGGACATCACTTCACCCTTAACTGAAACTTTATCACAGGGAACTCAGATCCTCTTTCATGTCAAAGTGACACTTTGGCGTTATCACAATTTAACTCAGAACTGACGAATAAGCCTGATTTCTGAATTCTTAACTGACAGTGAGCCAGTTTGACTTTTGAAATGAGTTCAGCAAGAAAACTAATAGCGTTCAAAGAAAAGAGCCCTGGCTGTGAGATATTTTCTCACAGGTTTCTGAGGTTTCCTGTTGTGCCAAACAGTCTTGATAAAATCGCAAAAAACAGGAAGAGCACTAACACAACAGCAGAGACAAACTTCCAATACAGAAACAAGTCATTCAGTTCAAAAGAGACAAGCGCTTTAGCCATCAGGGAATAAAAGGTGTCTAAAAAGGTGACTGAGATGAAAACTGAGGGTTCTGTTGCTGTGTAGATGCACTGTGCTGTAGTCACTCGTGAATAGTTTGCAGTCGGGGTTAGAAGTGAAAGTTGGGCGACTTTTGCCACCTTTTAAACCGGGTGTCCATAGTTTCTGTCGCAGCGTGGGTAGCAGTGAGGGTTCAGCCAGTGCTCCAAGTTGGTCTCCTGGGCCCTCAGATCCAGAGCCTGCATGTGGAGCAGATGCTCCTGCAGGGAGAAGATTGACATCATTGAATAAGGCGAACCAAAGGACAGATGAGTGCACACTGAAAGAAACAACGAAAGACAAATGCTGGAGCTCGTTTTGCAAACTGAAACACAGCACAACATAAAATGACAGAGATGAGTAAACCGAGGGCGATATCACGTGTCCCGTACAGAGCTGGGGGATGTAATAAAAGCAGTGCACGTGCTTTCAGACAGATTACTTTAAGAAGCTCAGGTACTGACAGGAACCGACAAGCTCAGAGTCTCAGCTGTAACCTGTAAATTAGATTAGGTGACTCGGACCTTTGTGTCTGTGCGCACAGAGAAAGGGTCAAAGGTTTTTGTTGCCTTTTCTTTTACAGGTACCATATGTATTAAATAATATGTAATGACACAGTTTATTATAAATATACACATAGAATATATTCTGAAAAATGATCCCAGGTAAAATTCCCTTTAATTATACAATAGATGGAATTATATTGTATTTATTTTATTTAATTTTCATTTGGTTTTTTATTTATTTTTTACCTTATTTTAATTTTTTTTAATATATATTTTTCTCGTGCCACTTGACCTTTTTTTCACCTTATTTTAATTTTGCATGTGATTTAACGCAGGAAGAGTCATTAAATTACACCAAACAAACAAAGACTAATAAAATGAGGTGATATCAAAAGGATTTGCAATGTACAAAAATTCTAAAAATTCATTCATAAAAACACTCACAAAGCTTTAACACTTACCATCTCTAAGCAGACTATAAACAATAAAAATAAATGTTTTATAAAATATTGTAACACGCTTTAAATGTTCTCTGAAGGTCTATGAAAGTTTTAAAAAATACTGCCTTTGCAAAGCTCCTCACCTGAGTCAATGCTTTTGATTTGCTTATGCTTTTATATCTTCAACTTAAAACTGTTTAACCTGCATAAATGTGATTAAACACTAGAACTAAAAGCTTTCAAACACACAGAGAATGAATTCATTATATGGACGAGTGACATGAGCAGGTCTCAAATTTACCAGAAAAACCAAAATTTAAATTGCTTGCAGCGCTTACACTGTGTTGCAATGTTCGGCTTTTATCCTGCTGACAAACAGGACAGCACAAACTGTTGCAACAGAACTGAATAGGTTCAATACTCTTGGTTAAATCTGTGCTTTTTCCAATATACTAATTGTGCTCTTTGCTCTGAGTGGACCTTACCCTCATTGGCTCATCGGGGTAGCCAGCCTTCATTGGCCGGTCCTGCCTCTTGGTACGGAGCAGCTGCTTAGCTACGCTCTCCTTGATTATGGGGTTTGCATCTGAAGGGAAAAAAATGTAAAGATAAGAGTTTGGAAGCAAATGTTTACTTACGTTGACTTCTTTCAGTGCTGTAGAAGAAGGTTTAGCAGGTTAGGATAAGACTGTTTCGCTCTTGCCTTGTAGATGTGAGTCAGTGTTTGTGTTTTGGCAGCTTCCTCTGTTTTTGCTTATTCTTAGACTCAGGAACTAAAACTGCCTGCTTTGAATTTAACCTCTGCCTGAGATATTTTGTTTGTGACATCTGTTTTCTTGGCAGCTACGTTTTGGTTAATAAGAATAGCATTCCTCTCACTGAAAGCTGTTCTCAGGCCCATAAATAAACCTCTCACACTATTTGCTGCTCGTGAGCTGTGGCCGGCCTGATCTATTTAGCTAGTGTCTATGTGAGGCTGTTTATTCCCTGGTGACACACACACACACACACACACACACACACACACACACACACACACACACACACACACAGCAGTGAGGGCTCTCTGTCTCCCTCTCTCTCTAAGCCCGGGCCTGCATTAGGAAGCAGGGTATTTGGTGGAAGGTAACAAAGTGTCCATTCAGCCCCCTCGCTCCCCAGGGAGTCGAGCCCATGCAGCATGTGACCCCAGCAGGCTTTCTGTTCCTCTCCTGCCACAGGGAGCTGCTGTGAAACTCTGTCAACACAAGGCCTGAGCTGCTGGTGCTGCCTGGAGCCTCAGAGCAACGTGGCAAAAATACTCACGGTGTACGTCCACCTAGCTCATTGAGACAGACTGTGGGTTGCCACGAAAATAAACCATCCTGATGACGTGTAAGTCTTCTGGTCAATTGTTATAAAATACAACAGTGGTTCAAAAAGATTGGGCTAAAAATACAAATAAAGATCTTCTGTACATCTATCTAAATATTTCTACCACAACAAAAGGAAGGTGCAGCTTAAAATAACCTGTTCTTACCACAATGGCATGCATGACTCTTCAACGTCTAAGAATATAACTACACCAGCTCCCTCACAAATGCAAAAAACAAGACGCAGAGCACCTGAAAAGGTGTTCTGATGTGACAGGTCACTGTCCTCCTTGCATCAATTCCCTGAGAATTTCCTACCTGTGTAAATGGTCAGCAGGACCACGCAAAGCAAAAACACCACCAGCTTCTTCATCTTTTTCTTTTTCACCCTTTTCCTGCCTGAGCCCTCTCAACTCTGAGGTCCTGACCAGAGTCCAGAGGGGGTGAAAAGAGGAGATCCTCCTCCTCCTCTGCTTCCTCCTTGACTCTGGCCACAACACGCTGCCTCAGACTACCAAGGTTTCAAATAAACTGTAAATATTAGTGACACATTAGCACATGTAAAGATATATAGTTGACCAATTAATGCTTTAAAGGTGAACAGTTCCTGTGAATAACTAATTAATTTACAGCTCCTTATTTTTATCTAACAGTGTAGTTTTGCATGATTGAGTGTTAAAAATTATCCATATTATCTTATGCTGAGCTTTTTCTAGACCCCATTAGTTGCTCCTCTTTCTGAAACTGCTACTTTAGATCCTCGCCCTTTAAGACAAATTTGTTATGATCAGTTGATCCATGTAAACAGAAGATTTGCACAGCAGCTGGGTGGAGCTTCTGTATCCTCTCAGTGACATCATATAGAGCAAAAAGTAGAAAAAGCAGTCTTAAACCACCAAATACCTGCAGAGATGAGGCACGTCAGCTGAATGGGACAAACAAGATCCAGGCTATAAACGAAATCAAAACAATCCTACCAGTGGCTGGTCTGAAAGACAGCACAGAGGCACTAATCATGGCAGCACAGGAACAAGCTCTGAGCACAAGATCCGTAGAGGCTGGGGTCTAGCTCACAGATACAGACAGACAAACTGGTGATGGCTAACCAACCGGACATAGTAGTAGTGGACAAACAGAGGGAAACAAACCATAGCAGAAGTACCAAGGGCGCGGCGAGAGCTGGAGAAGATGTGGAGGGTGAAGGCAACACTGGTCCCAGTGGTAATCAGTGCAGTGACCCCCAAGCTGGGCTGGTGGCTTCAGCAGATCCCAGGAACAACATCCGAGATCTCTGTCCAGAAGAACGTAGTCCTAGGAACAGCGAAGATGTAAAAACAAGGAAAAGCAGAATAAGTCTATTTCAATGTATTAAACGTAGGTGTTAGGTTAGGTTGCAGGTAAAAGTCTGTCCACTAGATGGTGCTGCAAGCATAGTCATATGCATAGTTATAGTCCTGTTTTTAGATGCTCTTATATTTATGTCATACCAGCTGTGCACCCCATTCATAATGTAATATTTACATGTATCCGTCTGTTAACTACATTTTATTTTTCCCCTTTCTTTCTGCCTTTTTTCTTACAAACAAAAAATTTTTGTAAGACAACATTATTAAATAAACGCGTTTTTTTTAAAAGAATATTCCACACAAAGTACACTGAAACGTCACTTTGCTTGACCTGTGAATAGAGTCTGTACTGTGTGGCGCAGCAGGCGAGTCAGAGGAAATAACCACGATGACCGGACATGTGAAAGACGGCATCATGGGAAGTGGAGGATCCGCTGTTTCCGTCTAACCCATTTGGAGACCAGTCGGCATGTTCTGCCTTTTTCTCGTTCAGTTTTTCCATTTTGCATTTCTAATTTTTATTCTCCAAAGCACCAGTGACATGACTGAATAGTCACTAATTAGGGTGAAGTAGCAGTCTAGCCGTTATCAGCAGGGTTGTTATTCATTATCCTTTGTCACACACATTGGGACGGTGTTCCATGTTAAGTTACCGCTGCAGCTTAACCTTACACGATGTCTGCGCTAAATAAAAATCTGAATCACAGCAAAGTTAAGAGTTGTTTTTTTTTTTAAAATTTCATTAAAAAAAACTGCCACAAGGAAAAGGAAGTGCAATTACAGCAAAGATGTGAAATCTCTAGAAACTGGATTGAGCCGATTGAATGTGATTCTCGCAGAATTATGGATCAGGGTTTCCTATTTTATTTAATTTTTTTGTTAAATCAGTTATTTTAAGTGCGCCCGTAGCATACAAACAGATGCATCCTAACGAAACTCAATAAACCAGCAGCTAAAATACAGTTATGAACGATGTTAAATGTTATTCTGGGAGAGAAATAAATCGATTCTGTCCCCGAAATCCAACTTTTGTGTTCGTTTCAAATATCTCTGAGCATCACGGGTAAAGTGTCCCACTCTCTCTCCCCTGCCTACATTTAGTTTGCTGAAGTCTGGTCATCCTAATTTAACCCTTATTATTTATTTAGCTGCTGTACAGGAGTGCCTCCGGTGACGTTCGATGGAATACGTCATTGTGCGTCATTGTTACCATTTCCTCGCGACTCCCTTTACACGTTTAACTTAATGCACGTGTCCTAATAACCACGTGGACTTGTTACGGCCTCATAATGTCACTGCTCTGATTAATTCCCGGGACCCAGAGAGCTTTCTGTTCTCTCGCCGCGATTATCTAATGCGCTCTGCGCTCGCAAGGCGCATGCGTGCTGATAACCAGCTGCTAGCAAGCCGGGGCAGCTGAATCAGAGATGAAATTTGAATTGTGAGAGTCGACTTTCAGTTACTTCCGTGTTCGCTCACATTCTAACGGAAACGGAAAATAGTCTCACCCCTCAGGCATCCCAGTTCCTCCTACAGTACTGTTAACCTTATAATGAACGCCACACAGAGATGCTGGATTCAAACCCAGGACCTTCTTGCAACAGCGCTAACCACGAAAACCACCCTGCTTCCTTAAATATTATAAATACTTCTATAATACAAAACTTTAAACATTTTACAAATATTGTAGGCCTACATTGTGCTTCGTGCCATCTATTATAAGCGTTTAGCTTGCTGTATCATTATTACTGAAATTACCCAGCAGTATGTGAGTCATGACGTTTTTTCCTCCGTGGGTTGATCATCTTGTCATGTGAAAACTCTCTGCTGATGCTCTATCAGGAGGTGGCTCGTGGTTTTAACGTCATATCTCTGTCCTCTTGTTTACACCTTCCTATACGTGAAAATATATTTTAGCTGGATTCAGAACCAGCTTCCGGCTAGTGTTTGTGATCATGAGCGTCGCGTGGAGCTGTGGAGCGTGTCCGGTCTGCTTTAGGTGCCGTTTATTTGCCTTCTACTGATTTCCGCTCCTTAGCGTCTCGCCACGGTCCCGCAGCGATGTGCGGAGAAGGGGACGAGGCGCAGGACGACTGCGGCTCCCGGGAGGAGTGGACTCTGCTGTTCTGGACCTCCGTGGCCGTCGTGGTTCCGGTCATCATCACGCTGTGGTGCAGCGCACAACGCTCCAAGAGGAAGTCGCACATGAAGGATTTCTTTCGCAAGAGCAAGCACGGCTGGCATTACACCGACCTGTTCAACAAGCCCACCTACTGCTGCGTGTGCTCCCAGCACATCCTGCAAGGCGCTTTCTGCGACTGCTGCGGCGTGTGCGCCGACGAGCAGTGCCTGCGCCGGGCCGACCGCAGCCTGTCCTGCAAGGAGATCATGGCCCCCTCCAGCCCCGAAGGAGCCATGGAGCATCGCTGGGTCCGCGGGAATGTGCCTCTGGCCAGTTACTGTGCTGTATGCAAGCAGCAGTGTGGGACCCAGCCGAAACTCTGCGACTTCAGGTAGCGTGAAGGGATGCAACACATGTGCAGCCGTGTTTCTGCAACCAAAAGCCTCTTTTTACACCCACGAGTTAAAAGAAAAATGATCAAGTTTCCTGAGTTAGAGCTGGATGATAAAAGATCTCACTCTTTACTGTGGTTATTTAGTCTTTTTTATATTTGTAGATTGGTTTTAAATCACATTCAATTTTATTTATATAGCGCCAAATCACAACAAAAGTCGCCTCAAGGCGCTTCATAGATACAGAGAAAAACCCAACAATCATCTGACCCCCTATGAGCAAGCACTTTGGCGACAGTGGGAAGGAAAAACTCCCTTTTAACAGGAAGAAACCTCCAGCAGAACCAGGCTCAGGGAGGGGCGGGGCCATCTGCTGTGATTGGTTGGATCACATCATATATTCTTCTTTAGAATTTTAAATCTGGGTTTTCTCACGACTCAACATGACTTTAGGGTTTACATGTAATAACGGAACCACCTCTAATGGGCTCCTGCTGCTGTTCAACATAACAAATTTCAATCTTAAAAGACCCCACCTCGGTATGACACTCATACCCCGCTTTGTGAGCAGTTCAGGGTCTTCCTTTCATTGGCAGCATTTCTTTTTATGTGCTTCATCACCTTTCTTATAGTTTCGCTCCCCCTGCTCCTCCTTCAGGTGTGTGTGGTGTCAGACCACGGTGCACGATGACTGCATGGAGAGCTTGACGGATGGAGACGTGTGCGACTTGGGCGAGTTCCACAACCTCATCATCCCCCCTCACTACCTCTACCGCGTCAACAAGCTGCGCCGCAGGCACCCCGACGAGTACAGCAAGGTGTTGAAGTCACGACTGGCCTTGTCATAGTGCTCCTACGTCAGGTGCTCCGGAGATGTTTTAAAAAATGCGTTTTCTGCTTGTGTCTTGTAGCTCGGCTCTTCCTGTGGCAGCGGCTGGACTCCAGTGTTGGTCTTGGCTAACACGCGTAGTGGGAACAACATGGGGGAGGTGCTGCTGGGCGAGTTTCGCACCCTCCTCAACCCGGTGCAGGTCAGCTCGCAGCTCGCCTGCATCTTTTGTCTCAGTGAGAGCAAACTTTGTCATTGCTCTTTTTCAGATCCTGGAACTAATCGTGTTTTCTGCTTCACCTCCAGGTGTTTGACTTATCTCAGCTGACTCCTTCCAAAGCCCTCCAGCTGTGCACCCTCCTTCCCCCCGGCAGCGTCCAGGTGCTGGTGTGTGGAGGTGACGGCACAGTGGGATGGGTGCTCGATGCCATCGATGCTATGAAGCTAAAGGTGCGCTCGAGAAAAAAGAGCGATCTTTCTTTTACACGTTACTTCTTCGCTTTGACACTTTTCTACTTTCTTTTGTCAGGGCCAGGACCAGTTCATCCCCAGGGTGACCATCCTGCCTCTGGGGACAGGAAATGACCTCTCTAACACTTTAGGCTGGGGAGCTGGCTATGCTGGAGAGATCCCCGTGGAGCAGGTTCTCCGTAACATCCTTGATGCTGAAGTGGTGAAAATGGACAGGTGAGCGGTGTTGATATTGATGACAGGTACTCCTCAGGGTCAGTCAGAAATGCCTGAACAGACTGATCAGTTTCACTAGTCTTTTTAAAACTGTAGTCTCTTAGGTATTTTGGGACTATATCTATACAAAAGCGGTCAGATGTGTCTTCTAGTTGACGGCTAGTATTTAGATTTTCTTTCTATATTAGGAAATTAATGGGTGAGTCACTTTGACCATTGTCGGTCTAGCTAACCCCTAGCTAACGGTCTAGCTAACCCCTAGCTAACGGTCTAGCTAACCCCTAGCTAACGGTCAAGCTAACCCCTAGCTAACGGTCTAGCTAACGGTCTAGCTAACCCCTAGCTAACCGTCTAGCTAACCCCTAGCTAACGGCCTAGCTAACGGTCTAGCTAACCCCTAAGATGTACCCTACTTTATTGTCCTTTTTGAGTTGAATAGGATCCATACCTTTAACCATAACCATGAACTCATCAGGAAAGTATTTACTGAGGTCATAAATCAAGGGGTACAGCGTTTGTTATTCTCGTAGAAAACTTAAACCTCGGTTTCTGGCACAATTTAGCCTCCTTCCAGAGGTACTTGGGTGAGAGGGTAAAGTACGAAAAGGTCAGAACTCCGGCAACAGTTGCTGAATATGAAAAAACTTTACTGGATGACATGTTTCAGCTTGGGGCCTTCTGTAGGGTCGTCATCAGGTGGGTGTAGCTCATGTTCAGTCAGTGGTGTGGGCGCGTAGTCGTTTACACCGCAAATCAGATGTGGTCAAATGCGTCTCACTTGACCTCGAGAAGTGGTTTGAGTGGCTGGGTCACATGGTGTCCTTGTGGTTGTTTACATTGGATTTAATGTTTTCCACTTGTGATCTGATGTCACAAGCTGCACTTTCAAAAGCATGTGAATTACAAATGAAAAGGACATTTGCGTTTTATCATTTACGCTTAAAAAATTAGAGCTGTGTAATGTTCTTACAGTCAGCATGAGTACCGAGACGTGAGGAAATGTAAATAGTCCAAATAGAAATAAAACTTTGATTCCTGAAATCCAAAGTTTTGACCCGTTTGCGTTTGTTTTCATTCCGCTAAACACCTTCGTGATTATTTTCAGATGGAAAGTCCAGGTAGCATCAAAAGGCGTCTACTTTCGTAAACCAAAGGTGAGTTTTTTCTCTCTGTGCTGACTGATGAACACCGATGTCTTTCGTGACATGTTAACGCCTGACCCGCGGAAGCACTCGGCTGTATTATAAAGCAGACGCTGGATTTCCTCCTCAGGTTCTGTCCATGAACAACTACTTCTCTGTGGGGCCCGACGCTCTGATGGCGCTCAGTTTCCATGCGCACCGCGAGAAAACGCCCTCCTTCTTCTCCAGCCGCATCATCAACAAGGTCCGTAATTTGAATAAACAAAGCAGGCTCAGGGTTTAAATATGAACGCAAAAACCTCTTAATCCTGTAACTGTTTTTGTTATTTTTGTTGTTTTGGCTCGCCTTCTTACTGGCACTAAATTTGACCCTATTACTCCGGCTCTTGTTGATCTACACTGGTTGTACACTCCTTGTCGTGCATTAAGATCATCAGGTCAGTTACTTCTGGCCGAACCTAAGTTTAGACTGAAGACCAGAGGCGATCGTACCTTTGCTTCAGCTGCACCCAACCTTCGGAATAGCCTCCCAGCTTCTATTCGAGCCTTGGACTCTATCCAGTCCTTTAAATCAAGATTAAAAGCATATCTATTTGACTTGGCTTTCCCGACCAGTTAATACCCTTTTAAATCTTCTATTAGATTTTATTAAATTTATTAATTTTACTGCTGTTTTTGTCTTCTTAGCATATTTTGTATTTATTTAACTCTCCTGGTCTGTTAGTGCCTCTATCCTGTCTGTGCTTGTGCCCGATTTGTTATTGACTTATGTTGACTCTCCATATTACTGTGAAGCACTTTGATGTGCCTTCGGGTTTTTAAATGTGCTATATAAATAAAATTGTATTGTATTGTTGTTGTTTTTGTAGAGACATAAAGATGCAGCTTCATTTTGTAGTAATGAGTACTTTCCTCTTCCCACAGGCTGTGTACTTCCTGTATGGCACCAGAGATTGTTTAGTGCAGGAATGTAAAGATCTGGATAAGAGGATCGAGGTACGGTGGACTTGTGCACGTGATGAAGCATTATGCAATTTTTGTTTTAAGCTCATAAAGAGAATCAGAGTCACTGTAAGTCACTTCCATATCAAGCTTTCTCTATGAATGTGAATTGGTTGTCCTGTGACTTCAGCAGGGGGCAGAGAAACCATCAGTTATTTATTATATTGTGCAGCAAATCTCTTGAAAGGTCCAGACACAAAATGTATTACCCACAGAAACTGCAGTCCAAAGAAAATAAGACTATCTTTTAAACTTTTCAGTGTTCTTTTTGACTGTAAACAGCGTATGTATATAAGCCGACTGGTCTCAGTGTTGCCAAGTCGGTCCAAAAGCTTCTGATGAGACATGAAAGTTCCAAAATACAAACATGTGAATTTACTTGAATCCTTCTGTCCTCTGCTCACTTGCGATTGGTCAGAGTCTCCTGTCGCAGAGCCCAAATACGCTGTGCAGGAATCCAGTTCTTTATCAGATCCTGTACAGTTTGCTGAATGGGTGTTTAGATGGTTTTGGTGCTGTTATGTAGCCAAGCTTTAATAAAAATTCACACTTTCCTTTATTACACTTTAATGAAAATGCAAAGGTTAAAAAAACAACCTGACAGCTTTTAAATTCTAGGTTTCAACATTTCAGAATCAAGAAGTGTTAATTACTCAGCTTTGCAGGTGCTGAAGATGTTTATTTTAACTTTAGTAAGAGCCTTGTTTCCAGTGCTGCCAGTAATAATGCTAAGCTAATTAATTTATTTATTTAATGTGTAAAAACAAATTAGATATTTTATAGTCTGCACTGTCTTATTTTTCTTACCTGGTTGATGTTTTCTATGTTTTGATCAACGTTTTAAGACATATTTGCCCATTTTGAGGTGATTTTACTGACAAATGTCTCGATCAGTGTGTATCGTAGTTACAGCTGTTTAATATAATCCTTAGTAAAAAATGTTTTTATAACACATAAAGATTCGTGAAACATTTTTGTGCGTTTGCATGTGTTCCTGCCACAGCTGGAACTGGATGGGGAAAGGGTGGAGCTTCCCAGTTTGGAGGGCATCATAGTCTGTAACATCGGCTACTGGGGCGGAGGCTGCAGGCTGTGGGAGGGTATGGGAGACGAACCGTGCCCCCCTACCCGGTAGGTCATTTAAGAGCATGTTGGTCAGGAAAATATAAACTGTCCATCTGGCACCGACTGCTTCAGGTTACTATGGAAAGTAAACATGCTATTTCCTGTCTCTGCAGGCTGGATGATGGCCTGTTGGAGGTGGTGGGTGTGTTTGGCTCCTTCCACTGTGCGCAGATCCAGGTCAAGCTGGCCAACCCTGTACGGCTGGGACAGGCTCACACTGTCAGAGTAAGGCTTCCTGTTTACCTCATTTACTGGCCGCGCAGAACGACAGTAATTACTTTTCACTGCCATTCGCCTCAATCCAATCTAATTGTGACTAATCTGATTAGGCTTTTATTACTGAGCTCCTGCATGTGTCCGTTTACCCTCGATTGCTTTCACCTTCATTCATTCTCCTTTTACATTGTGACATAAAGAGCGTTCATTAAAAAATTCACTGTTAATTAAGGCCTTCACACACCAGGCATGTAGTGAAAAAGCGATGCGTTTTTGCAGAATAGATATCCTGATGCATGCTTTTGAACATATTTCATGATATCAGCGAGTGAGTTGAGAATAATTTTATCTTGTGCAATATCTGCACAGATTTTACACACCTGGTGTGTAAAGCCTTAAGATTACAGCAGCTACTTTCAAACATCATTTTGTAAAAACTATCAATGCACACACCTGCGTGTGGATTTGCCTTTGCTGCCAGAGCGCACCCACAACAACAAACTCATTTTACTGGTATTTGAATATCTCACATATTTAACTACATAAATATTGTAACTGTGGTGATGTTTTGTATGCAGGCAAAAACAAGTCCAATCTCCAAAACTTGAAAGTTGTGTTTTATGGTTTATTTAACCAGCAAGCAACAAACAAAGATCCATTTTATGTTGTTTAATTTGTTTATTTAATGTGTAAACACAAATTAGATATTTTATAGTCTGCACTGTCTTATTTTTCTTACCTGGTTGATGTTTTCTATGTTTTGATCAACGTTTTCAGACATATTTTACTGACAAATGTCTCGATCAGTGTGTATCATAGTTACAGCTGTTTAATATAAGACATTGTAAGAGAGATCCTTATTAAAAAATGTTTTTATAACTAACTGAGGGTGTAGGTGCTGCTTCTCCAGCTCTGGAAAAAACCACAGGCCCACCCCAGTGCATGCTGGTCCTATACTAGTCCTTTTACTTACAGAAAATGGCCTTACAGTTCTTCCTGTCTGACTTACAAAGATACAAAACAAAAAATTAAGCAATTATTAACCTGAAAATAAACCTTGTAAATAACCAAAGATAATAAGGAAACCAAGAACACTTAAAAAAAAAAGGAAAAAAAGAATAAATGGCTCCAGCACTGCACAGATTTTACACGCCCGCTGTGTAAAGCCTTAAGATTACAGCAGCTACTTTCAACCATCATTTTGTAAAAACTGCAAAGGCGCACCTGCGTGTGGATTTACCTTTGCTTCCAGAGTGCACCCACAACAACAAACTCATTTTACTGGTATTTGAATATCTCACATATTTAACTAAATACATTTTAAAAGCATCGCTGCTAACTGAGGGTGTCGGTAATGGAGGAACAGAGTTATAGATGAGAAGAAAAATAATCTATATCAGTAACATTTTTTTTGTTTTGTTTGCTCTCACAGGCTTCAATCAGAAGAATTAGAAATAAGGCTTAAAATACTGCTATTAATGGCCAAATCCAGGGTTTGCCTAAGCTTGCTCTGAAGCCCCCTGGTGGGCTCTGAAGGTACTTTAGGGTGGCACTTACACATTACAAAAAAATAAAAATAAAAATAAGAGAATACATATAAAATCTTTCATATAAAAAATAAATACTGATTAAAAAACAGGCTGTTAATGGCGAGAAAAGCTTTAAACTGGACTGTTGCCAATCTGATCTGAAATAAAGTTGTTAAAGGAAAAAAAAAACACAAAAAAAAAGAAGAACAAAGATAAAAGTTACTGATTTTAGTCTCACGCTGAGTTGTTATTATTAAAGGTAATAAAGTACCTTTATTCACAATTCACAAAATCATCTACAACCTGTCCATGGGGACGAGTCAGGCCATGGACAGGTTGTAGATGATTTTGTGAATTGGTGTGATGAGTCCTTCCTTTCACTTAATGTGTCAAAAACTAAAGACATGATTATTGATTTTAGGAAGTCCTCTTATAGCTCATCACCTACTATCATTAAAACTGCCGATATTGGGATAGTTGAGAGTTATAAATATCTAGGTGTGGTACTTGACCATAAACTGTGTTTTGAATCTCATGCTGATGCCACCACTAAAAAAGTTCAACAACGACGGTTCTTTTTAAGGAAAATGAGATCTTTTAATGTCTCATCTGAGATGTTGTCCTTGTTTTATAGAAGTTTTATCGAATCTGTGATGTCTTTTTGTATCGCTGCGTGGTTTGGTAACCTGACGGTGAAGAATAAGAATCGGTTGGGACTTTCAGGGCAAAATTTCAGGGCGCTGGCAAGATGGACTTTTGGCCATTTACAATAGAAATGTGCTTAGTAAGGCTCATTCTATTATTAATTGTGTGAACCATCCACTTCACAGTGAGTTTGAGCTGCCGTTTTAGAGTACCTCCGAGGAGGACTAAAAGACTCCAGGTCTCTTTTATCCCTACCGCGTCTTGTCTCCTTAATGGCAAATAATTGTCCTTGAACTTTCTATCATTATTATTGTTATTATTATTTTATAGTATTGTTCTGTTTATTTTTATCCTGCTGCTAAACTAATTTCCCCTTGTGGGACAATAAAGAAATTGAAAAAAAAAAAAAAGTAAACCTTTTCTGAGCTACATATTTATATTATTGGATTCTACTGGAGTAGCTTTGCATTAATCACAGTTCAAAATAAGTCTTATTTATCTTATACATGTCTCCCTATAAGCCAACTTTCTTCTGATTGGCTGCCTCTCCTAAACAGAAGGTTTGTACATCTGTGTTCACATCTGGAGCTGTGTGCCTGTGTGCCATATATGGTCATCTACAGAACCAATAGTAGAAAAAAACCTGAAACAGTGATTACTTTTATATACATAGATTTAATAATTTGGTCGTGTTTAACATGAGCACCCACTGTTGTACCAGTACGTATACTTGATTGCTATTTAGACTGTGAATGATTGGCCTAAGCTAACCTATAGGCCCATGTATGATTTAGCTAACATTTTTTCATTGTGCGCTGCTCTTCCATCTCCAGCTGGTTCTGAAGAGCTCCACGATGCCCATGCAAGTGGATGGAGAGCCGTGGGCGCAGGGCCCCTGCACCATCACCATCACCCATAAGACCCAGGCTTTTATGCTGTACCACAGCGCAGAGCAGACGGACGATGACTACGATGAAAGCAGCGCCTCTGAGACGGAGAGCCCGACTCCTCACGACTCACCCAGGGCGCCGGGGCCGGCGTCTGCTCGAGCGTGACCCGCCACAAACATCGTGTGACGTGAAGCTCTTGTTATCCTCGTTACTTATGTCTGCCTAGTTTGCATTATTCCCTCCTTTGCATTAGTCTTCCTCCTCCGAGGTCTTTGCAGTCACATCGTGATGATTAGAACAGACGTTTTAATTTAGAATCTTTTCAGAGAGCTCACAGACGGAGAAAGATTAGTTTGTTACTGAGCTGTTGTTCGGTCTTTTATCTACACACTCCCCTTTTAACTCAGAGCTCAGGCAGTCTCTCCTTGGACAGATTGCTCTTTAATTGCACTGATCCTCCGTGCCATAGATAATCTATAGACGACGATACTGTATTTATTACTCTGTATTTACAATTGAATTCTCCGTGCTGCCCTGCAGGTATCGGTGAGCCATTCTAACAGGTTGCCCAGGTTTAACCGACCCCTAAAAGCCATGTTTAAATCAACAGCAGGTGATGACGTTGTGTTTGTTGAGAGAACAGCAGGTTGCGCTGTCTGCTTGATGCTTTATTTCCCACAAATTTTGTATTCCACAAAAAGCACAAAAAGTGAAAGACCCGCGTTTGCTGGCAGGCCCCAGTGGCTCATGTATCAAATGTGTTATCGTCTTTGAGTAGCCTCATCGTCACACTGCCGGCAGGTTTTTAGTCACACAGGCTTTGAAATGTGTGGACTCGATGGGGCATGGACTCTGATAAAACCGCAGTGTGTTATCAATCAGCAGACATCAGTGTTTACGTTAAAGTGCACTGCCATTTGACAAACTGTTAAATTATAATACGTTAAAGTGTATAAACTATGGTTGACATTCCTGTGTGAGCTACAGGAAATAGCCAGAGTTGCTGAGGCTTGTTTGGGAAGTACTGCTAAGTAGACGTAGTTTTGTGGGTCCATTTTTGCCTTATTTTTGAACCGTTGTTTTTCCTCTGTTTTGCTCCTGTTTACATATTTTGTGTTGCACTTTTTTGGCATTTACACTGATAAGTACCTTAAACTGCCCAGGATGTTGACCTTTGATGTTACTGCCGATCGTCGTAATAGCTGCTGTTGAGATTATGCTCCCATTAACCCAAAAGTCACCACAAGGTGGCCCACTTAAGACAGTATTTCTGTAGACAGGATAATAGAGTGGTCTTCGTATATATTAGGATCATCACACGCATGTACGTATCCATGTAATGTTCAGGTGAAATACTAATTCCTGTTTATTCTGTACTCAGCAGAATTTGTGCAGGAGGACTTTTGTGTTTCTGTGTTTTGCTGTTTGAGGTGGTCTGCTGCTCGGAGTCATATCAGGAATGTCTGTAGCTGTTAGTTTGTGCTTCGTTTTGAACCCGGAGCTGCTCCGAAGGCTGAACAGGGATACGAGTCTTGCCGCGCGATGCCTACTGCTTTCAAAATATGCACCTCCCTGGAATTAACCAAACCGCATGGTTTCATTGCCCTCTATTTGTTTGGCGAATGTTGTCGCTCAAGGACACCTGCTTGAACTTTTACCTTGTCATCCATGTTTACCAGAGCTGTCTGTGTTGCACTGAATTCTGCTTAAATGTGACAGGGTTTTAAAGCCACTAGGTCCTTAGCCACGCCAGCATCATGCTTCTAGTATATTTATAGAGAAAACACCCTGCTTTTTGTAGGAGTCGCTACAGTTTTGTAGAGAATGTCATCTCCAATGAATCCTAATGTTTGGTTGATTTCGAGCACTTCAGATCATGATGTGATACTCAAAACAGTAAAACTAAATGTCTGTCTCAGGCTCAGCTACAGTTTTCAAACTCCAAACACAACCTGAGAAATGTTAGCATGATGCTAATTCTATATATACTTTTGTTTATAGAGAATTAGCATAATTAACATGGCAGGAACAACATGCCAACATCCCCACTTGGAGCTGGATACAGCTGCAGTGGGTGTCATGGCTGCATCAGATACACATATTTTCAAATAAAATTTAATAATATGAAACGTGAATTAGACTGCTGATTCCACTAGCTTTTCTGTAACTTTAGCTCAATCTTACCAAACGTATAAAATTGGTTATTTTGAGCCAGAAGTCACCATATTTGTATGACAGGGTGAAGTGCCACATTTTTAGCTTGATTACCAAGTTCTGTGTGTAAAGACTGTTACATTTAATCATTAATTATTATTATTATTATTATTATTATTATTATTATAACACCTAGCTGCTCGCTGCAGGTTTCTTCCTGTTAAAAGGGAGTTTTTCCTTCCCACTGTTGAATCTATAGTGCTTTGCTTTGAAGCGACTGCTATCTAGATTTGGTTCTACATAAATAAAATTGAATTAAATTATTAATTGAATATGAGCGCAACATGCATAAAACAGCCCTTATTATGACATGCTTTTTAAAAATTTACCGTTTTTTATTTACAAATTTTAAAAATATAATTAAGTTATAAAAAGTGAAGCACAACCTTCTTGGATGGACTGTAGCAGCAAGCTAAGTTATATGTAAGATAACTGCAGTGAAAAGATTACATGCTCAGTGTAACTACATTTTCCATCGCATTAATCCGATTATCTGAGGTGAAGTCTAGAAAACAGCGATTGTTTACAGCCGTCTGTGTTGACATCCACCTGTTACAGCGCTAACAAAGCAAACTATAAGCCTTAATAAAACTCACTTGCTGCACAGCTGTTATGAAACCCTCCACATTTTTTCTATCAAGCTGTGAACGTGTTTTCTTCTGCGGTAAAGCTGGACACTCGAACACCGCACTCTCGTTTGAATAGAGCCTCAAGTGGCCATTCAAGGAACTGCACTCCCTGTGACGCTAGCGCGGCTAATGAACTTGTTTGGGAGATATGACTGTGACATTAATGGTTGTTTTGAATTCTGCCAAGTCATAGCTTATAGTTTATTATTTATGAAGACACAGAACAGTATTTATTTAGAGTTTAAGGCAAATTAAGTGAAGCTGTGCAGCTGTCCCTCATTGGGATTAGATTACTAGAGCTCAGCTTTTGCATTTGAAATTCAATTGTTACATTTCACTGTGTTGTGTGTACAAAAATGCTGTTGATATTACTTCGTTATTGCATATTTGAATATAGCTATTTCTTTTTGACATGGGTAAAATTATAATAATTATAAAGAGTGAGAGACATCTGCAGAAAACACAACAATCACATAAAGTTTTATTACAAGATGACTCCATTAGAAAAACTTAAATGTCCTCTGCTAAACACAGAAACGCCATCTGGGGGGGAAAAAAAGCTTTTATCAAACAATCATGTCAAACAAAGCTGTTTACAAAAAGAATAGTAGCGAGGGTTTGATGGGTTACTACTACTACAGGTGAGAGAAACTCATTTTGATTGAAATGAATGTAATGAAGCGATCTTTTGAATTTGATGACATTCCCATAAATATTTTCATATATAAACCAACTGTGTTTGTCTCGTTATTCACTTTTATATAGACATCTGAAAAGCAGCAGCCATGATCTCTGGTCAAAGATTACAACAGCAGCTACATACACGCTAACAAACATGACACATGATGTTTGAATTCGTTAATCATTCACCGGTTTTGCAAACACTGATAAAGAGACCGTTTGAAACAGCAGCTACAACACTTACACTGTGTTTTGTGCTGGCCTTTATTCACGTAATATTCAACTTGGATCCTTTTAATCATCAAATCATTATTTAAAAAGGAAACATTGGGTGTCATTTTTAAGGTTCTGATCTAAAAGGAGAGGATCCCAAAGTCTTTAAGAAAAACAAAACTGATGTTCTCCACCAAGGCCAAGATCAAGTATTAATGCAAGTGTTAATCACACATCATCCAAGACTAAACAAAGCTGTAATAATAATAATAATAATAATAATAATAATAATAATAATGATGATGATGATGATGATTGCACAGCACTTTTAAAGTTAAATAAGTTAAAAGAGCGGTGTGGAACAGTTCAAAGAACCTGACCCGATAATCGGAGGCTAACTGCTCCAATAAGGTCTCAGCAGGTCTGTAATTCTACTACTAATAATAATGATACTAATACATTTTATTTGAAAGTACCTTTCAGAAGGCTCAAGGACACTGTACGCAGCAGAAAATTAGAAAGCAAGCATAAAAGGAGACAATTTACAAAATAATAAAACAGAGTTAAAATAGCAGAATGGAAAAGGTTACGTGGGATAAGCTATTTTGAACAGGTGAGTTTTGAGTCTAGACTTAAAAAGAGAAAAGGAAGTGACATTTCTTATGTCAGGAGGAAGGGAATTCCAAAGTCAAGGAGTAGAGCAGCTGAAAGCCCTGATGGTGTCAAGATGAGGGGAGGGGACAGAGAGAGAAAGAGGATCTAAGACACCGAGATGGAATGAAAGAACGTGTACTTTATTGATCCCCGTGGGGAAATTCCTCTCTGCATTTAACCCATTCACTCAGTGAAGCAGTGGGCAGCCATTGGGCGCCCGGGGAGCAGTGTGTAGAGACGGTACCTTGCTCAGGGGTACCTCAGGGTAGCTGTTAAGGGGAATCGAACCCCCGACCTTCCAATCATGGGGCCACCACTCTACCTACTGAGCTATCCCTGCCTATATGAATGGTGATCTGAACCAAATCAGAGAGATGTGGAGGGGAGAGATGATGAACAGCCTAACATTTGGGGCGATTGTGGCTCAAGAGTTGGAAGTTCGTCTTGTAATCAGAAGGTTGCTGGTTCGAGCCCCGGCTCCGACAGTCTCGGTCGCTGTGTCCTTGGGCAAGACACTTCACCTACCACCTACTGGTGGTGGTCAGAGGGCCTGGTGGCGCCAGTGTCAGGCAGCCTCGCCTCTGTCAGTGCGCCCCAGGGTGGCTGTGGCTACACTGTAGCTGCCATCACCAGTGTGTGAATGGGTGGATGACTGGTTGTGTAAAGCGCTTTGGGGTCCTTGGGGACTAGAAAAGCGCTATACAAATACAGGCCATTTCACATTTATACAAAAGTATTTTAAAATTGATGCAATATTTGACGGGGAGCCAATGAAGCTGCTGTAGGACGGGGGTGATGTGGTGAATAGAAGGCGTCCTGGTGATAATACGGGCAGCAGAGTTCTGCACATGTTGGAGCTTGTGGATGGATTTGGAGTAAGACCAAAAAGAAGTGAATTACAGTAGTGAATCTGAGAAGTAACAAGGCTATGAACAAGAATGGCAGTGGCATGTGGAGTGAGACAGTTGCACAGTTGGAAATATGTACGTAAGTACTAGCAAGTTATTGATAGTAATAGAAAAGCTATTAGTTCTGGATAATGTTGATTTAGACCAAATGAAGCTCTGATTTGTTACTGTTGAGTTTAAGAAAGTTAGACGAGAACCATGTTCAGCTAAGCAGGGTGAGGGAGGATGGGGGAAGAGCAGAATCAGGTTTGGTGGACAGATAAAGCTGGGTGTCATCAGCACAACAGTGACACTGAATATTATATTTACAAAACATGTGTACAAGCAGGAGAAGGTAGATAATGAAAAGAAGGGGTCCCAGGACAGATCCCTGGGGCACGCCAGTGACCAGAGGAAAGGGCTGAGAAGTAAAGGATTTAAGGTGAATAAACTGAGTGCAATCAGACAAATATGATTTAAACCAGGCTAGTGGAGTACGGGAGAGACTGATAGATAGATAAAAAAATCTCACAATGCATTCAGGCTTCAGATTAAAATCAAATATTGGTTCTACTTCTTCTGATTTCTATGAGGGCGTGAGTGTTGTGTGCCTGAAGAAGCATGGCCTTTGGGTTTATCTTTCTTGGTGAAATCAGATCCTTTCCCAGATCCTGAAGACTTATGCCCTCCAGCAGCGCTGTGCGGCCTCCTGTCTGGATCTGAAGGAAAACATAGTAGTTAGTCAGTTGTCTTTAATGTAGGATGCGCACCACTTGCTAAACAAATCAACAAATAAATAACACTCCTGCACAGTTTTTATGTACAAAATACAACAATCCCTTAAAACTACCGTGCAGAGAGTGAGGTTTGCACCCAGAGTGCTTCTTGTTATATGTGTCCTGTTTATTTAATCAGTGGAATCGTGTTGTTATTCATCATCTGATTGGCAGGTTGACATTTTTTATAACGCGTGAGGATTTGATTCATACTTGATTTCTCAGAAGAAGCATGGCCTTTGGGTTTATCTTTCTTGGTGAAATCAGATCCTTTCCCAGATCCTGAAGACTTATGCCCTCCAGCAGCGCTGTGCGGCCTCCTGTCTGGATCTGAAGGAAAACACAGCAGTTAGTAATTTGTCTTTAATGTAGGATGAGCGACACTTGCTAAACTAATCTGATTTAAATTTATTAAATATCAAAAAGTAGAGAAACCCATGGTCAGATCAGAAGCTGGAACCTTTTCTGGAAGCATTTTTATTTTAAATATGAAGAGACACAGAATGAGCTGACGATTTAGCTGGAAATATGCTGCGGTATACAATTATATAAGCCCAAGGTTTACATGACCAGTTATTCACAAATGAATACATATTAGCCATTACCTCCTCCTACATAGTTCTTAAGTACAAAATGGAATAATCCCTCAAAAGTAAACACCGCCCAGAGAGTGAGGTTTGCACTCAGAGGGCTTCTTGTTATATGTGTACTGTTCATTTAATCAGTGGAATAGTGTTGTTATTGATCATTTGACTGGCAGTCTGACATATTTTATAACACATGAGGATGTGAGTGCTTCATACTTGATTTCTCAGAAGGAGGATGGCCTTTTGGTTTATCTTTCTTGGTGAAATCAGATCCTTTCCCGGCTGGTTTACCTCCTCCAGGAGCACTGTGCGGCTTTCTGTCTTGATCTAAAGGAAAATATGCAAAACGTCTTCCACAGTTAGTCGGTTGTCTTTAACACAGGAGATGTGCAACGCGTCCACTAATCTGAACTGTACACAGGCATACTGAATTAAATTTTGTCAGGTTTAAAATGAACAGTGTGAATGCTAGAATTACTATAAATGTTTGATTTGTGAAGTTGCTTTTAAAGGCGCATTTACAAACCCAACATACAACATCTGCTCAGTGAGAAGCTGTTTTTATTGGAAAGGTTCCAGAACTTTGGTTACTGCTGCTGTTAACTTCACTGCTGCAGACACGCACGGCACACTGAACTGTAATGTACACAGTGGTCGTAGACGCTGCAATTCCTCGCGCCTCCAGCTGAGCCGCTGTCTCCGTCGACAGGGAGGTAAGCAGGCAGGAGGCGTTGGATCTGGGGAAGGATATCTGCATATGTATGTATGTGTGTGTGTCCAGAGTTCAGCTGAGACAGTGTCCTTCGCCCTGCCAGGCTAAGTAAACAGTCTTCCAGCCAACCCCGGTGGCCTTGCGTAGGATAGGAAGAACAGTCTGTTCTCAGGGTGTTTTTGTTCAGCTCCAGCCTTGAGACCAGGGGCGGATCTGGAAGGGTGGCATGGGGTGGCAAGTGCCACCCTAAAATGATCCCTTGCCACCCCAAGTGCCACCCCAGTTTTGCATATGACAGTGTTGTTTATTAAAATAAGATAGCATTAACAGTTTGAGCGTAGTTACAGTCAATACTGAATATAAATGTTAAAACTGAATATATTGCATAGATGTTCTTTCATTTTAGTTTTAGTAATATTTTTAAATTTTTAATTTTTTAAAAAAAATTTTAAATTAAAAACTGCTTAGGAGCAGCTTGAAGAACATAATAAAGTTCAGCCACAGACCAAAATCCAGCTGAGCATCTGCAAGATGCACAAGAACAAGCTGAATCCTTCCAGACGCCACGGGAAACACAAACGTGTCACAGAGCTGCTTTTGCACCACAATGAGGATCTACACAATACTGGTGGCTTTGATGCTACGATCGATCAGTTTATGACCTCAATTTTAATAATGACTGCCAGGAATGAAGACGACACGGCTCGTTTTGACATGTGTCTTTTATACTTTGAAAGTTTAAATAATTTATGATGGGTTTACTGGTTATGGGAGGACTCGGCCTCAAAGTGCTTCTTGTCTAATAGCTTTTAAAAGTGCCTAGCTGCATACTATTACTGCCGAACCATGAAGGACATCTACAAATGTCCGTAAGCTTCTGGGTGAGTATGGGCAATGAAGTAAGGTAATTTTAGAAACAATCCCTGTCTAGGTCTTCACACACCTTCTTCACATGTTTAACTGACTCCACGATCATGGTTGTCTTGCAGAACAGAGACATGCCCAGTGGTAAGTTGTTAAAACACTAAATGCACTATCAGATTGATCGAGTTTGCCTTAAGCACACTGACTTTTAGTAGCTGAAATAAAACAAAGGTGTTTAATGTGTGTAACAAGTCATATCCTGGATAAATCTTATACTGTTTATTAAAAAATGGGGCTTCATCTTGCTTCTGTCTTTCATCATTTATAAGCTGGCTTGCAAAGGCAAGGCAATTTTATTTGTATAGCACACTTTCAGCACAAGGCAATTCAAGGTGCTTTACATGATTAAAATAAAACACAAAAAATAAAACATAAAACACTATAAAAGTAAAATACAAGAAAACATTTACAAGAAAACAATGATCAAGACAATAATTTATATGAAAAAATTAAAACAAACAGGTAGAGAGCCATAATAGGATCAGTTACTCATAAGCAAGTCTAAATAAGTAAGTTTTAATTTTAGACTTAAAAGAGTTCAGTGTCTCTGCAGCTTTGCATTCTCCCGATAGCGTGTTCCAGATGTGAGGAGCATAGAAACTAAAAGCTGCTTCTCCATGTTTAGTTCTGGTTCTAGGGACGGTCAATAAACGAGAGCTGGAGGCCCTGACTGATCTAGATGGTTTGTACCATGATAGCAGATCCCTAATGTACTCTGGTGCTAACCCATTCGAAGATGTATAAACTAATAACAGCACTTTAAAGGGTAGGTATTATGTCGTATTGAGTATTATGTGTCATTGAATTTTTAATTAGCTGTTAGGGCACCAATTAATTAACACATTGTCCCGTTTGTGGTGATTGGAGACTAAGCTGTTTACACAGACATATCTGATTTTTGTCATTACAGACGTGTGTGTGTGTGTGTAAGAGAGAGATTTTAGGTTGTATCTTACTTGTGTTTTGTTGGGCATGAAATCGAGGTTGCCCAAAATGTTGCAATCGAGGTTGGGCCTGTGGATAATGGGGTGGATTCCATCTTTGCTGCGGTCCAATAAAAAGGGGGATAGGAACCGGCTGGTAGTACGGCTGGATGGGTGGACTGCTCAGTGGACTTTGGAACGTGGGGTTGCTTCTCTGCTGAGGCGCTGCTGAGTAATGAAACAGTGAAATGAGAACGCACTCTGAACATCTTTATCACACTGTAAAGAATCACGTGTCACAAAGTGCTTGTAATGTTTTAAATAGTTTTCACGTGTGCCTTCTCTTGCAAATACGCTCAAATAACAAGTGCAGGGAGGTGTAGTCAGTAATTATAGCTGTACCACAAGACCACATTATCGTACGTGTATTATTAACATGAGATCATCTTTAAAATTATAGTTACAGTGAATATCACACTAGGAGATAGTCAAATTGGCAGATGTTTTCAGATACTCTTTCAGTTCACATGTTACTGTGTTCAAATATTATCCTATAACAACACCTCGCTGATATAAACTTACCAGAATTTGGCTGGGATTCACTACCTCCAGCACTTTCTGGTCTGGAGACATGAGCTGCTGTTTCACCTGTTAAAAACAAAGGTTACATTTAAAGAGTACTTCCACTGAAGAAGAATAAATTCATGAGCATTTAACAGAAAATCCTCAACAGTATTTTCCACAAGACACAAACTCACCAGAATCCCCAAATGCACCAGCGTTAAGATCTGCATCAGAGCGTGAAAATGATTGGCTTTGTTAATCTTTTGGAATATTAATCCAAATGTACATTTTCTGCTATTGGTGCCTGCACACAGACCTGCTTTAAAGAATGGTAATCTGGCCTCAACTGGCTGTTTAAGCATCTCCATCAGAGTCTCCCTCAGGGCTGCAGCGAAGCTCTGCGTCGCTATCACCTTCTTGGAGTCCAGGCTGATTCGAGGCACGTGAGGCTCAAACTTTACAACTTTGGGCAATTCAACTGAAGCCTATGGGGGGCAAAAGAAAGGTTTATTTATTTAACTTAACCACGCCCATTCTATCTTATTCTTTAGTTTACGTTTTCGTGTTCGTCTCACCTGTAGAAAAGCCGAGGTTTGGGATTGACTCAGCAGCCTGTTGATATCTTCTCTGGCTTTTCCCATCCTATTATAGTTTTCGTCGAACTTCTTCGTGAGATCCCGAAGTTTCATCTGACCGAGCTCCAGCTCACGGTCCACCTCAGTTTGGGCCTCGCGTTCATCTTGAGCCAAGATGTCCCTCATCTGCTGATAAACAGCTGCGAGTGCCGTCTTTCTTTTGTTTGCTCCATCCTGGAACAGTGACAATAAGATAAGATATGACAACTGTGAGTTTTTCATAGTTACTGCCAGCACATTTACTTTGTCTCTGTGTGACATGTGGAAATTACCTTCAGCTTGCTCTGCATGTTGTTCATTTGAAACACAACATTTTCAGTCTTCTCCATTTTCTCATTCAGCAAACCCAACTTGTCTCTGAGGTCAGACTATAAGAACAGACACAGAACAGCTCAAAGCCTGGCATACAACACTAAGAAAAACTTATTAAACCAAGGAAGACTTGAACTTGGCTGTCATTTACAAACAGTTGTACACAAGGGTCCCTTTTCAGGTATGAACCCACTTCCATCTTTTTTATACAGATGGAATGTTTCCTCTCCAGGAAGTCAGCTGACTGCCATCTTTGTTTAAAGATATACACACCAACATATTGATTTATAATATTACAAATTAAATAAGTTAAAACATGTATTAAGGAGAAACAGTTAACTCTGTACATAAGTCAGTGTTTAATACAGTATAATCGTCAATGTGGATGCAAACACCTCCTTCAGGTTCCTCTGCTCCTCCGGAGTTAAGAAGGAGCATCCTTTGTGGATATGCTGCAGGCAAAAGCTGCAGATCAGACGGTCATGCTGGCTGCAGAAGAACTCCATCAGCTTGTGGTGGTCGGAGCAGATGCGCTCCGACAGATCCCCGACGGGCTCGCTCAGCTCGTGGAGATGGAAGACGGGGTTTTCCCGGTGAGGGCGCAGGTGCTCCTCACAGTAAGACGCCATGCAGGTGAGGCAGGTCTTCGATGCTTCTGCTTCCATGCAGGTATCACAGCGGATGACATCGTCTTTCTCCGCTTCGCTCTCTTCTTCTCTCTCTTCTTCGCTCTCCTCTTCGCTCACTTCTTCGCTCTCCCCTTCGCTCACTTCTTCGCTCTCCCCTTCGCTTGCTTCTTCGCTCTCCTCTCCTCTCTCCTCTTCGCTCTCATAGCCTCTCTCCTCTTCGCTCTCCTCTGCAGTCGGGTTGTCTTCGCTCTTGCTCGATCTCACTTTAAAGGTCTCCACGACGGCGATGAGGACCGTGTTTTTCTTCAGCTCGGGTTTGGTGTCGAACACGGTCCGACACTGAGGGCAGCTGTACGACTCCTCCCAGCTGGCGAGCAGGCAGTCCTGGCAGAAGTTGTGTCCGCAGGGGATGGTCACCGGACAGTCAAAGGTGCTCAGACAGATGCTGCAGGTCAGCTCATCCTCCAGACTCATGATAGAAAACTGAGACTCGTCCACTTCGGCCATGATGGGACTGATGCGAATGAAGCTGCGAGGCACAAACGAAACTTATCATTACAGCAGATAATCAACGAAGGCCAGCCCCTCCTGTAGTTAAACAACAGCAAACGCAATCGCACCAAAACTCAGAACAGCCATTTTTACTGCAGTAAAGTTCATGACGTTGCACATAAATAACCAATAACAAAGAATCCACGCGGAGCTGCTGTCTGCAAAACAAAACACTGCAGACCGCTTTATACTCACAGGCCTCTGCTGCGCGTGATGAAAACTAGAGTTTCTTCTGGCTATAAAAAAAAACAGTCTTCCTGCTTGCGTAACAGGAACGTGATACAAGTACCACCCTCCGAGCGCACGTCAGAGCCAAATCATTTTTTTTATGAACACATTCTGATTCTCGCTGTGAGAAATAAATGAGTTATTTCTCATCCCTTTTTACACATTCAAAACATTTAAAATGGAAAACGGTGGAAAAAGTCTGTTCGAAGAGAGTCGTGTGCCCGCTCAGTGGCGGTCCTAGCCTGTTTGGCGCCCTGGGCGAACACTCCCTCTGGCGCCCCCCCCCCCCCCCCCCCCCCCACACACACACATACAGACAAACCATATTAAGGACATTGACATAAAGCTGTTGTACACACACACACACACACATGAAGAGAGAGAGTATGCATATGCAAACGGCTACCAAACAGCCATCATAATTCGTCATACAATGAGAACAGGACAAATCAAATTCAAATTCAAATTTTATTTGTCACACACACACAACCATACACAGTATGACATGGGGGTGAAATGCTTGTAGCTGTACAATGCCCGACCATTAAATGACAGAAAAAGTTTTACAGTATTTACAATTTACTACAAAATTTACAAATTAACTTAGGAATTTACAGTAAAAATAAAAATAAAAATAAATAAAAATGTGCAAACAGCAGAAAGAGATTATAAAGATTATAAATTATAGGAAATTATAGGAAATGTGTGGTGGTGCGTGTGGTGATGTGATGTGTGTGAGAGTCCAGTCCTACACCTGGTTCAGGGCCCGAATAGCCTGGGGGAAGAAGCTCCTCCTCATTCTCTCTGTTTTGGCCTTAAGGGAGCGGAAGCACTTCCCAGACCTCAACAGTGAGGAGAGTCCATTGTTGGGATGGGAGAGGTCCATCATAATCTTCCTAGCTTTGGACTTGCACCGCTTGGTGTAGATGGACAGCAGGTCAGGGAGCTCTGATTGAATGATGCGTTCGGCTGAGCGCACCACTCTTTGCAGATCTCGTCTGTCCTGCTTGGTGCTGTTCCCAAACCAGGTGCAGATGTTTGCCGTCAGGATGCTCTCGATGGTGCAGCAGTGGAAGTTCTTGAGCACCTTCAGTGGCAGATGGAAGTCTCTGAGTCTTCTGAGGAAGAAGAGACGTTGACGGGCTTTCTTAACCTGGGTGTTGATGTGACAGGACCATCACAGGTCCTGAGTGATGTGGACACCCAGGTATCGGAAACTGTCCACTCTCTCCACTGGCGTGCCACTGATGATGAGGGGCTTGTAATTCCTCGCCTGCTTTGTGGTGAAGTCCACGATCAACAACTGACAATGACTAATTAATATTAAAATCTGTAACATAATGTATTGTTTGGAGTTTAGTCTGTTACTGTTGCTATTTTTACCATTTCTTCTTGCAGCAACTGTAACGCACATAATTTCCTTAGTGATTAATAAAGTATTCTGATTCTGATTGTTTCAGGATGACCTGCCATTATCCAATGACACATCTGCTTACCTGTATCTTTTGCTCGTTTCTCCTCCTCTTCTTTTCTATTTTTTCTAAACTGAGGACCTGATGGCTTTGAACTTTTCTTGTCCATCTTCCATTGGTTTTAATTTTGCACTCCAGTATGAACACCCATCCCCCAACCCAAGGATGATCACCACAACATGATCTAACAGACCTACACCTAGTTCACAGATTCACTTTGTCTAGGGTTTATTTCTGAGATTTCACACAACCCAGGATTCAAATCATGAATACATAATGGGCTTGGATTTACAACATTATGAATGAAATGTGCTCTATTTGGAAGCAGCCGGCCCCCTCCCCTTTCGAAGGGTTGTGTGTGAGACTTTAAATCATCAAACTGTAAATTTTAAATTGTTATTGATCCCTAGTCCTAAAGTGTATATTTATTTTCTTACTCTTCTTATTTTTATTGTTTGTTTACTTGTACTGCTGTAACTGAAGCCTCGTCGTCTCTCTATATACTGGACTGTATGTAGCGGAGATGACAATAAAGTTTACTTTGACTTCAGCAGCGAGCAGGCGCACCGAGGGCTCTTCCGCTCACTTTTCGTGTATAGAATTTCGAAAAAACATCGGTGCAAATTATAAGTCTGTATCATAATGTCCGCTGTTTTCGTGTTTGTTGGTTTGTTTTTATTTTGTTTTATTTTGAGAGTTGGGTAGATGCTGCTCCAGCCAGCCAGAGAATCCCCCGCCGCCCCAACCTCTCCTCCCTGTGCCGCAAGCAGCAGGCGCACCTTGCTAACGGAGGGCGCCCTTACTCCCAGCAAATGGGCGATAAAAAACCGATCGGTGCCTGTGACATTCCCAATATGCGCTGGCATGACGTCGGGGTAGCGTGAGTACGAGCATTTTTTTTTTTTTGCCCGTGATGCCGCCCACCACCACGATGCCGCCCCGGGCAACCGCCCGTGTCGCCCGTATCTAAAACCGCTACTGTGCCCGCTTCAACCTAAAATGTTGTGTTAAGTTCGTGACAGTAAATATGTGTTGTAGTAAAAATGTATTGTACCTGCTCCTTATGCCACCTGTCCTTCTGAAAAGAAAGATTTTTTTTCTTGTCTTTTTTTTACTAGTAATAATCACTGGTGAATTCAGAAGACATCTTTTTAAACTAGAATAAATAAATTGTAGCAATAATTTACCAAATATACTTACTTACACTCTGATCCACAAGTATTTGGACAGTTACACAGGTTGTGTGACTTTACCGCTGTATACAACTATAGTGGATTTTAAATGAAAAAAAAAATCAAGCTGTGACTGAAGTTTTGAATTTCAGGTTCAATTCAGGGGGTTAATCAGAATATTACATTATCTGTTTAGAAATTACAGTAATTTTTATGCATAGTCCTCCATGTTCAGAGACTCAAAAGTCCCTGGATAATTAACTTGGTTAACAAAAACTCTTTAGAACATCCAGCCAAACCAAGAACACTCTTGATTGTATCACTGTCAAGGTCTGCAATCACGAGATGCCTTCATAAATGTTTAGAACGGTTTAGAACAAGATGAAAACCACTGGTTACACTAAGAAACTGGAACAACAGGTTAGGAAAAGTATGAAGAAGGGGAGACACAGCTCATGATCTGAAACAGACGACATCATCCGTCAAACATGGTGGAGGCAACGTTATGGCACAGGTGTGTACGACTGTCAGTGGAGCTGGCTCGCTGTTAATAATGTGACTGCTGATAGAAGCCACAGGATGAATTGTGAGGTATACAGGGTTATACTCTCTGCTCAGATTCAGCCAAATGTTGTAAAAATGAGTGGACGCTTTACACTGCAAATAGATAATAACCCAAAACATATGGGATAACCAACATTTGGTTATGCCTAGCTGAGCGCTGGCAGGCACTGACTGCAAATGATTTTCTTTCAAACATTAAAAAGCAATCTTGATAGTAAAAATCATGTTAGTTTGTCCAGTTATCTCAGAGCCTCTAAAAATGGGTTTTAATGTATAAAAATAGGTCTAATTCCTAAACAGTTAATACCATTTTTAAACCTTTGCACTAAAGCTGAAACTCTGACAGAACAGAAATCAATTCAATTCAATTCAATTTTATTTATATAGCGCCAAATCACAACAAAAGTCGCCTCAAGGCGCTTCATAGATACAGAGAAAAACCCAACAATCATGTGACCCCCTATGAGCAAGCACTTTGGCGACAGTGGGAAGGAAAAACTCCCTTTTAACAGGAAGAAACTTCCGACAGAACCAGGCTCAGGGAGGGGCGGAGCCATCTGCTGTGATTGGTTGGGGTGAGAGAAGGAAGACAGGATAAAGACATGCTGTGGAAGAGAGACAGAGGTTAATAACAGATATGATTCAATGCAGAGAGGTCTGTTAATACATAGTGAGTGAGAAAGGTGACTGGAAAGGAAAAACTCAATGCATCATGGGAATCCCCCGGCAGCCTACATCTATTGCAGCATAACTAAGGGAGGATTCAGGGTCACCTGGTCCAGCCCTAACTATATGCTTTAGCAAAAAGGAAAGTTTTAAGCCTAATCTTGAAAGTAGAGATAGTGTCTGTCTCCCGAATCCAAACTGGAAGCTGGTTCCACAGAAGAGGGGCCTGAAAACTGAAGGCTCTGCCTCCCATTCTACTTTTAAATACTCTAGGAACAACAAGTAGGCCTGCAGAGCGAGAGCGAAGTGCTCTAATAGGGTGATATGGTACTACAAGGTCATTAAGATAAGATGGGGCCTGATTATTTAAGACCTTGTATGTGAGGAGCAGGATTTTGAATTCAATTCTGGATTTAACAGGAAGCCAATGAAGGGAAGCCAAAACAGGAGAAATATGCTCTCTCTTTCTAGACCCTGTCAGGACTCTTGCTGCAGCATTTTGGATTAACTGAAGGCTTTTCAGTGAGTTTTTTGGACATCCTGATAATAATGAATTACAGTCGTCCAGCCTGGAAGTAATAAATGCATGAACTAGTTTTTCAATCAAGTTTTTCAAATCAAGAAACATGGTGACCTGGAAACAGCAGTGAACACTTGGAAACACTAAGACACAAGGAGCACGCACAGCCAGGGAGACAACGACGTGACACAGCTGGATCTGACTAACAGAGCAGGGGAAGCAAAACTTTGCTTCCCCTTTGACTAACCCTCAAAATAAAACAGGAAGTAACACGCACATCGAGAGCCAGAAAAGGACACGTAAGCTTGACATTAGGAAAGGGGACTAACAGACATGGAAGCAAGTGACAGACTGGGGAGACAAGGGATGAGACGCAAAGGAAATGGAAACGGGTAAGGCAGACCGAAGACAGAGACATGACTGAGACACAGAGAGGGACAAAACATGGGGACGAGACAAAGCCATGAAAGAAACCTAATATCAAAACAAGACACCGTGAAGTAAAAAATCTCAGAGACCCTCAAAAAACCAGACTGTACAAAGCTAAAACTCAAATCATCTTCCTAATGCAAAAGAAAGAATAATGAATTTACACAAAACTCGAAACCCCTTTGCTTCAATCTTTATTCACACTATTTGTTTATTTATTATTTGACATGTTTCTATGATATAGCGAGGAGCAATCATAAGCGTTTGAAAGAGTTTTATTGGAAAAGAAGTCAAATTTAAACAACAACACAGTACACATGCACTGACCATACGATAAAACATCCTCGGTGACTTCATAGATCTGGGAGCAATTTGGTGATGATGGGTCACCATGTCACAAACCAAAAGTCATAAGTGGTTCAAAGTGATCAAATCACCATTTTGGATTCAACACCAGATCTTAATCTGATGCAGAATCGATGACCGGTGCTTAAGAGAGGAGATTTTGACCAATATTAGCACATTACTACATGTGATCTGTAAGGTTTCATGGTTTTCCACTGATACAGTTAATGGAGCCAACAAATGTGGCAGCCAAGACCTGCACCTGGCTAAACAGCGAATAAGAAGGCTGTCTGGTAACAATGGATATAAATTATGCACAAAGCAGTTAATATTTTTTGGGCGATCGTGGCTCAAGAGTTGGGAGTTCGCCTTGTAATCGGAAGGTTGCCGGTTCGAGCCCCGGCTTGGACAGTCTCGGTCGTTGCGTCCTTGGCAAGACACTTCACCCGTTGCCTACTGGTGGTGGTCAGAGGGCCCGGTGGCGCCAGTGTCCGGCAGCCTCGCCTCTGTCAGTGCGCCCCAGGGTGGCTGTGGCTACAATGTAGCTGCCATCACCAGTGTGTGAATGACTGAATGTGTAAAGCGCTTTGGGGTCCTTAGGGACTAGTAAAGCGCTTTACAAATACAGGCCATTTATTTTTTTGATAAACTGGATTATTAAAATCAATTACTTTTTTTTTTTTTTTTTTTTTTTTACTTCAGGAGGAAAAATCTAATCTCTTGCTTAGTAAACTGAAAAACTGAAAACTGAAACACCACAGGACACCTTTATTTATATCAACAATCGCACCAGCTGACTGTGTATGCTATTCATTGTTGCATTTTGCAAAAGGTAATGGAGGAGCCATTTGAGAAAATCCAGAAGGCTGGATAGATAGCCTCTAAAAAGGCAGGGTAAGGGAACTTGATAGTGTGGAAGGGATACGCCCTCTCTGCCACGCGATAGAACGTAGCGGTGCCGGCCTCGCAATCCAACAGCACGCCGACACGCTTTGGATTTGGATTAGCGAGCACGGTCTGGCTGCTGTTATGCCAGACTGACAGGCCGACATCAAACCACTCGACGCACCAGGACTGGACGTTGCGGCCCAGTCGACTGGTGGGGCCTTTGCGGTCGATGCTGCTGTAAGCCAAGCCTACGCCAATGAAGTTAATGTTGGTCAGTCGCACTTCCCAGTAATGGCGCCCTGTAGAGAAACCCTTGGAGGCGAGCACCTGGGAGCAGACAGCAAAGCGTCCGGGGCAGTCGGGGTAGTTTATGTGCTCGTCTGACACGGAGGCCTTAGTGAAGTTCTCCGTCAGCGCGATGCGTTTATGGGCGGTGCTTGGATCGAAAGTGAGTTCTGTGGCGTCTGAAAGGGAAAAAAGGCCATTTTATTTAAAAAAACAAAAAAAACAGACACAGCTGCTGTTGCTGCCTGCTACACTTACATTTCAGAAGTTCACCTCTCTTTTCAGCTGTGCTTATGTCTGGGGGAATATCTGGAGCTTCTACAATTAAAGACAAAAAAGTAAATCATTTGTGTTGCCATATTGGGGTTGGGGTGTATTTAAATGGCGATAGTGATGATTTGGTGATTTTGTTTGCTTTCCACACAGCTGTCAGAGTCGTAATAAGTGAAATAAAGACATAGACCAGGTTTGTCATCAAGCTCAGAGATAACAGAAGATGAATGGCACCTCAGTGCTCAAATCTGATGTCTGTCTACCTGGTTTCTGATTAGGTTCAGCCGCAGGAGAACAGTCTCTGGGTTTCTCTTTCACTCCATACTCCAGCAGGTTTTCCATTGAACGGGCGTTTTTCTTAATTCCCATAATGCCAGTGGACTCATTAGGCTTTGCTTTGGTTTCTAGAAAGCAGAGAAAGCCAGTGGAGTATTTATAACACTGAATATGCATAAATCAGATCTAAATACAGGCAGGGAAGACCCGACATTCTCCATATTTATTATATAGGTTCATTATTCCATCTTCATCAGGACTGTGTGTGGAAAAACAGAGTTCATTACCAGTAAGAATTGACACAGGAAAAGATTTGGCACTGAAACAATCCTTCACATCGTCACTGTGAACTGAGTCATAACAGATGTTTGCGCACAGCTGCACGAGCAGAGGAAAAAAGCTTTTTAAACCTTTCTTTGGGTTTATGGAGTCTTTATGTCCTGATGACATTCAAATTACAATTATGGATCTCTCCCAGTTTATTTTGTGCAGGGCTTTAAAATAGACTTGACCAAAACGTTTGACTTGGATTCGGTTTATGGTGTCATCCTCTATTAGAAGTCCTGGAAACAAACTGTCGAGGGACTGTGTGCTATCTATTGGTTCATTAAAAAAAATAAAAATCACATGTTCCTTACTTCGAGTTCTTTTCTTTTTGGCTGTTTGGGCTTGAGGAGCTGGACTGTTGGACTCGGGGAGTCTGGGCTGACCAGGAGAGCAGTCCACTTCTGAAAAAACATTAAAAAAAAGATTAGAGGCATTTTATTCTTTAACCTTGGCCCATGAGGGGGGGGGGGGGGGAGGGGTACTCCAATGCGTGCAGGTATGTACAGGAGACCAGGTGGAATTGGTTATTTGTTATATTAAATATTGGTAAATCATCAGACTGCTGAACACTTCATAGACACCTCACTTCCACTACTGGAACTTCAACATTATGCACTACATACTGTACATTAATGCCACTGTTTTGCACAATATCCAACTACAAACCTCAGTATATTTTATATATTTTATTTTATTGCTTACTCTATTTAATTTGTAAAATATGTATGTATGTACACACACACACAGAAAAACATTTAGTATACACATCCAGTAATGCATATACTATTATATATTGTACATATGTTTATTAGTCTCAGATTTAGCCATTCTTATATTTTGCTTGTTTTATGTTATTGTATTTTTGCACGACTCTGCTGCTTGTGAAGCTCGCACACAAGAATTTCACTCGCATGTACTGTACCAGTGTACCTGCACATGTGATGTGACAATAAAAGTGATTTGATTTGATTTTGATTAAAATAAATTAAATAATCCTTTGGAAATCGATTTTCAATTAAAAAAAAGTTTAGTTTACTGAACGGTAAAACGGTAAAATAAATGCAAACCAACACAAACATCTCCAAAAAGTGTTTATGTGGGTTATAATGATAATGTACTATTATTACAGAAGAAGTAGTGTGTAGAAAAATATACTTCCCAATGGGCCTCATGCATTTGTTTAAACACATGCATTAGACAACAATTTGGGATCAGTATCATGCTAATGCATATTTTGCATGCAGATTTCACTAGAAGAGCTGTTCTACCTCCTGAACTACAGCCAGTAAACTGGTATCCAGCCACCGCCTGGGTAATAAGTTTAAACAACTGAAAGAGTTCGTTTTTTTTTCTACTGAATTTGAATCATTTATACAAACATAGGCAGGACTCTAAGTGGCCTGCAGACCTTTACAGCTACCGTCTTTAAATCTGGGCCTAAACATGCTAAAAAGATAAAGATTTTCCTCCAATTTGCATCTCCCTCTGATCAGACCTTGATCTTGACCAGATTTTCAGCTAAATTAAATCAGTTTGAGATGTTATTGAGATTGACCATCAAACATAAATTAGAAACTGATATCTTGAAAACTGTGGATGCTAGACTGCTAACACACAGACACTCAAATTGAACCACTGACATCCCCCCTCCCTTTTGGGGAGAACAATTTGTAATATTTTAAATGGAACAAAAACACATTATTATTGCAATAAAAATACAAAGTACCAAATAGTGCACTTTAGAGTAGTAACATACGATTTTTATTTATTAAAATATTATTTTTCATGCAAATACATAGTTATGCATATTAGTAACGTTTGCAGGAGAGGCTGTGGCACCTTCAGTATATTGCACAAATATGCTTTGCACATCTGCAATAAATAAATAACTACGTACACAAATATTATTTAAAAATAAGCAAATATTTATGCAGATGTTTTCAGATATTTGTTGCATGTATGACTGCATTTAAATGACTTTCTTTCCTGAGAAGAACATACCCAACTCTGGCTGAGCTCCGGTACTTTCAGGTCTTGCTGGTCCTGAGACAGGAGCTGCAGTTTGACCTGTGGAGGGTAAACGGTTGCATTTAAACAGCACTTTACTCCTTGTTCGTGGGACTAGTTTACCCTGCCCAGTGTATGGTTACTGGGGCCCCACCGGGGAGGCAGCCCTGAGAGGGAGCTTGACAGAGAGTGGCTGCTGGCTGGGCCTTAGCCCATTGGGCCTTTCCAGGTGCAGCCCAAAAAGCTACATGGGCCCACCCTCCTGAACCTGAGTGGTGTTCTGTTATTGGACCTCTTTGCAAATCACAGTTTGTCCATAACGAACACCATGTTTGAACATATGGATGTCCTGAATGGACCATGCTTTGCACCTTCATAGTATTTGGTATCTGGGCCTGCCCCGGGGCCTCCCAGGACATGCTGAGGAGATTACATCTCTTGGCTGGCCTGGGAATATCTGTGTCACCTGGATTAGCTGGAGTCCTCCCTCTCCTCAGGTGACTGAGGAGAGGGAGGACTAGACTTAGGCTGCTGCCCTCGCAGCCTAAATGCATGGCCATCCTTGAAGAAAAAAAATCATAACCCTTTACCACAAAGTCTTCGATCTTTCCTTTGATTGCCAACATTTTAAACATGACACAAACTCACCAAATTGCACCAGTGCAAGTGTTAATTTCTGCAACAAAATTTGAACAAAATCTCCTGCTAATGCGTGCCTGCACACAGACCTGCTTTAAATAACAGTAATCTGGCCTCAGTGGGCTGTTTAAGCATCTCCATCAGAGTCTCCCTCAGGGCTGCAGCAAAGCTCTGCATCGCTATCATCTTCTTGGAGTCCAGATTGATTGGAGGCACTTTAGGCTCAATCTTTACAACTTTGGGCAACACAACTGAAGCCTGTGAGGAACAAGAGACAGGGAACGCTGTTTATTGTGACATGATTTTTTTATCTAGTACCATAAATGCTCTGTCTTGTTCTTCAGTTTAAGTTTTCCACCCTTTTCTTCTTTCCTGCTTCACATTCCTGTGATAATGTTTGTCTCACCTGCAGAAAAGCCATGGATTGGGATTGACTCAGCAGCCTGTTGATATCTTCTCTGGCTTTCCCCATCTTATTACAGTTTTCATCTAGCTTCTTCACAAGATCCCGAAGTTTCATCTGACCGAGCTCCAGCTCACGGTCCACCTCCTTTTGGGCCTCGCGTTCATCTTGAGCCAAGATGTCCCTCATCTGCTGATAGACAGCTGCGAGTGCCGTCTTTCTTTTGTTTGCTCCATCCTGGAGCAGAATAAACACAGACACAATAAAATATGAAAATAATGAGGTTTTATCGGCACATTTACACATTTGTCTCTGATTAAATTATATGACAAGTAATCTATGGAAATTACCTTCAGCTTGCTCTGCATGGTATTTATTTGAAACACAACATTTTCAGTCTTCTCCATTTTCTCATTCAGCAAACCCAACTTGTCTCTGAGGTCAGACTATAAGAACAGACACAGAACAGCTTCAGCGCACAAATTTCATACAGACACAGCTCAGTGGGCCTGCAGAAGATTGCAAGTAATGCTTACATACTTGTTAAACTTCATTTACAATGAGATCAGTGTTATCTGTAGAAAGTGACGCCTTGAATAAAGACGTGTGTTTAGATGCTGAGGGGAAAAAAGATCCATTACCCTAAACTTGGAGTGTCAATAATACAACCTGAGGACTGAGCTTCAAAGAATCTGTTAAAAAGCTCTCCTGTCAGCCCATGCCTTACCTGCGTGGGAGGAGCATGATCCCCACAGGGTCCAATAGAAATGATCCAGCAGTCAATCAGTGTTCACCTATGGTATGGAGGGTGTTGAGTGCCAAAATAATCTAATTAAATACATCGTTGAGTGATTAATTGTTTCATTAACTAATTAATATTGGAAATGAATAATTTATTAAATGTTTTAAATGAAATTAATTGAACATTGAATTAATTACGTACATATTTAATTAATTATTTCCTATTTTAATTCATTAATGACACATTTAATTAATTAATTTTGAAATCCATTAGAGGATAATATGCACCTGTCGATCACTGTGTTTAACATTTGCTCTCCTGGACTTAACTCTAAAAACCTGGAAGGACTCCGTTCTCATATATTGCTATGTCCATTCCAAATAAAGATATAATTTAAAAAAAAATCATTTTGGTACTTGAGACCCTCCATAATGCTGGTTTGTGTGATAGCATTGCTTCACAAGCTATATTTCTATTAGGGCTGCCACGATTAGTCGACTAGTCACGATTACATCGACTATCAAAATTGTCTACGAGTAATTTAATAGTCGACGGTTGTTTGATCCCAAAAGACGCAGAAATAAGTAGTAGGATTTAAGAGTGTAATAACGGACTGAAACATAAGATGGCAGCACTGCATGTACAAGGATGCCAGCTGCCGTTA
Source organism: Neolamprologus multifasciatus (assembly GCF_963576455.1). NCBI lineage: Eukaryota > Metazoa > Chordata > Actinopteri > Cichliformes > Cichlidae > Neolamprologus > Neolamprologus multifasciatus. Next base: position 4,741,987 of record NC_140444.1, on the reverse strand, counting down.
AACCCCGAAGAAGAAGAAGAAGAAGAAGCTGTGTTCCAGAATTCATAGCGCAGCCCAGCTCAGTTTCCAACAATTGTGGCAGCTAGTTAGTTTTAATATTACTCTTATTATTCTTTCTGGGTCACAAAATAAATGTTTAACATATTTTCAGGCGAGAATGTAGCTGTGTAAACCTCAAATATCTGCTCAGTTTATCAAGACACCACATATTTTCAAAAGCGCTCCGACGTTTTCGGAGACGTCTGTTACCCACTAGCTCGATAGCTAGCCGGGGGCTAGGCTAACTAGAGCCGCTGAGAACACAGGACTCCTGGCAAATCGTTTTCAAACCCACCGCCGTCTTTCGCTACTCAGGTTAAATATATATAAGTCACTTAGATAACTTAAAAATGTTATTGTTTGGCTTTTTTTATATTTTATTTGGTCTTGAGTAAATCAGTTTGGCTGAGAATAAAGTTATAGTTTTTACACAGCTGAATAAAAGTCAAGCAGACAACTGATTATCAGAAGTGTGAGATGCTCGAGAATATACTCCGGTGTCCCGTTATATTTTAGATAGCAAGGAGTTTATTAAACTTCACTGAAACAATCTGCAAATTTCATTAAAAGTTAATAAACTATCATCTTGTCTTTATTTTTAGTTAGCACATACCTTAAACACTTAAAGCTGTAAGCTAATAATAGTTATATTAGAGCAGATGCTGCTGGTGCAATAAGCTGTATGTTGTACGTCCAATGGATGCATGATCTGACTAGTCGACTATCAAAATAATCGTTTGTGGGAGCCCTAATTTCTATGAATAAGCTGATTGTTGTTATTGTGTAAAGTTAGTGTTTGCAACAAAGTCTTATCTGTTGTAATTTAGTGTGATAACATGTGCACCTGTGCTGACAAGCTCTATGTTTCAGAGCGGCACTTGAGTGAATTCCTGGGTCCACTAGGGCCGTGCTGATCCACAAACGAGAGATTTAATACAATTTAGCTCTGATTCTGTGTCTATGCTGCTCTTATCTGCTTCTGTCCCATGGTTAACATTATATTTTATTGTGGTTTAACTGTAATACGTCATCTGAAAGATGCTGAATTATTGAAAGAGATGTTTATATTATTTCCTACTTGCATCATTTTCAGAACCACATTTCTACTCGCCAGCAAGGTTGTGTGCTTAATGTGTGGCAGCGATAAAGTTCTGCGATACAGTGACATCATCTCATGTCTCTGATCGGACATTAATACATGGGGACAGGACTGAACCATATTCCAGAGATAGTGGGATATCGTGTCTGCTGTAACAGGATCCATTCTGACTGGTGGATGGATTTGCAAAAGCTACTGGGAAGTAAAAGAATTGTTCTTTTTACTGTTTTCTCAGCAGGGAGCCCTTTGCTTATACTATCCCATGTCATAAGAGTCATTGCTTAAACTCTCAATCTTAGCCAGAAGTCTAAATTATGGTCAGTTTTGCAGCTATCTTAGTGATAAAGACCCATGGCTTGCAATACTACACTAAGAGAAAACAATAAACCCAAGCAGCCGTGCCAAGATATGCTTAAAGATGCAAGGACGATGAAGATAAGGAGATAATGAAGGTAGATGAGGTTAAATACCTGGGATCAACCATCCAATGCAATAGACAGTGCACAAGTGAGGTGAAGAAGTGAGTGCATGAATGGTGGTTGAAGAGGAGAGTCAGGAGAGAATTTGTGATAAAAGGTAGTGAGACCTGCTATGATGCATTGTTTAGAGAAGGTTTGAACTGACAAGAAGGCTGAGCTGGAGGCTGCAGACTTGGAGATAAAGAGTTTTATCGGGAGTGACTGGACGGGAGTGAATCGGAGAAACAGCTCAGGTCAAGTGGTTTGGAGTCAAAGTCAGAAAGATAAGGCTAAAAGATAACAAAGAGACGGCTGAGATGGTTTGGACATGTGCAGAGGAAGGATAGTGGACATATTGGACAAAGGATGCTAAATATGGAGATGGAGGAGGACATGCAGAGGGTTGGTGTGACAGAAGAGGATGCTAGAGATAGGGTGAGATGGAGGAAGATTATCTGCTGGGCATCCCCTAAAGGGAGCAGTCAAAAGAAGAAGTGGACTGTTCATCATATTCTGTGCTTCCTTACACTGAAAAACTGTAAAAATCTGAGCTTATTGTTCTATATGTAATTATGTTTTTCTGGTTGGGCTCACTTGAGACCAAATGAAGCTGTCTAACCTAAAATGAGTCTGGCAAATATCTCATGTCTGTGATTTTCCTGTTGCCAAATAAAAAGTATGATTGATGAGTTAGCGATAGTAGTAGTAGTAGGTAAACTTGAAAGGTTTAAACCTGACACTCACATTTTTGGCCCTGACGAATCGTTATGGTCTTATTAGTGGAGACTACCAGCTGGTTACATAAGTGAACTACTTTTGTAGAAGACAAGAAGACATGGTGTACCTCAAGGCTCTATTTTGGGTCCTGCCTTGTTTGCACTGTACATGTTTCCACTGGGGTCTATTTTCTCACGATACATTCTTTCATTTCACTGTTTTGCAGATCTATCTGCCTTTAAAAGCAGATACAGACTCACTTCAGCTATTATTACGCTGCCTTGATGACGTTAAACAACTTCTGTTATGTTTAATTCAAATTTATTTCATTTTTGGTAACTTCATTAATAAACACACTCACAGTGCTCTGGGCCCTTTATCTTCCTAAGTCAAATGTAAAATGTAAAACCAAAATGTTTATGGTAGCTAAACATTTTGGTTTTAACAGCCTTAGTTGTTGTTTTCATATTTTCCTGCATCACTGTTATGCATTTTATTTATTTTAGTGGCATTTTACATTGTTAAGCACTTTGTGCAGCATGGACTGTTGGTAACGTGCTACATAAATAAACTTGACCTTGACAAACAGTGCTGCAAGGATGAATTTAGAATTTACTATAATAAGCTTGTCCTAGTTGGAAAACAGTTGCACAGCCAACCACTACAGGCTTGAACCTGCTTAATGTATAAAAACTGCTCTTGTGTGAGGAGTTTTGTGTGAAAGTGACATTTTCTTCTATTATGTCAAATTACAGACAGGTGAAGCACATGACTGAGCACCACCTTAAGCTGACAACCAACAAGAGCAAATGGGAAGAGGAACCGCGCTCTACTCCGCTGAACACTACGTCAGGGAGGGGTGCTACTGTCATAGGGCCCTGCTCGCACTTTGAAGGCGTTGTCAGCTTTTAGCAGTAGGGTGTGATCAACTGACTTACTCGTGAGGATTATGCAACAACTAAATGATTCATTCTCTCATATGTCTCATATGTCTCATCTCTCTCAAAGTTATTGAGGATCTTATCTGAGCAACTTAACTGCACCTATGATGTCAACGTGCCGTCTTTCTCATTATGTCCAATGTTATTTGTATTTCTCATTTCCCATCATAAATGTGTAAACCAGTATCATTGTAAAGTGTGTCCATTTCACTCTTTGGAGAGCTAATAAAAGGTAAACGGTGGACCGGTGTGTCTATTGTACGCTTTGACCTTATATCAGGAAGGATAATAAAACATCGTACAAGGTAATTTATGGCATTGGAATGTTGATTAGAGGAGGCATTGATTATGACCTGAGAAGGGGAAAGCTAAAGACAGGCCCCTCCTTTAATATGAAGTACAAGTCTAACCTAAATTTACTGGCTTCTAGCATTTGGACACATTTTAGAATTAACCATCAAGTTCCGATTTTCATTCATTGTGACCACAAACTGTACATAAAACTCTAATATTATCCTGAATATAAGGAAGTGCCAGGTGAATACTAACAAACACACCTCTTTCAGGTTCCTCTGCTCCTCCGGACTTATGAAGGAGCATCCTTTGTGGACCTGTTGAAGGCAAAAGCTGCAGATCAGACGATCATGCTGGGTGCAGAAGAACTCCTTCAGCTTGTGGTGGTCTGAGCAGATGCGCTCCAACAGGTCCCCGACGGGCTCGCTCAGCTGGTGGGGACAGAAAATGGGGTTTTCCCGGTGAGGGCGCAGGTGTTCCTCACAGTAAGACGCCATGCAGGTGAGGCAGGTCTTCGACGCCTCTGCTTCCATGCAGGTATCACAGCGAATGATCTCCTTTTTCTTCACTTGGCTCTCCTCTGCAGTCGGGTTGTCTTCGCTCTTGCTCAATCTCACTTTAAAGGTCTCCACGACGGCGGTGAGGACCGTGTTTTTCTTCAGCTCGGGTTTGGTGTCGAACACGGTCCGACACTGAGGGCAGCTGTACGAGTCCTCCCATGTGGCGAGCAGGCAGTCCTGGCAGAAGTTGTGTCCGCAGGGGATGGTCACCGGACAGTCAAAGGTGCTCAGACAGATGCTGCAGGTCAGCTCATCCTCCAGACTCATGATAGAAAACTGAGACTCGTCCACTTCGGCCATGATGGGACTTGTTGTATCGTTTACAATGTGTGCAATCCGTGCTTATTGTGCCTTGGGGTTTACCGTAGTGGCAGTGGGGGGCGTGTACGGAATTATTATGGAAGTGGAGGTGTGTCATTATTATGTTTGCAGATAAAAGAAACCTCCCTATTTTATAATCATGACTGCACTTTTTTGCTCATGTTATTTTTTGCCTTTGGTTCAAATCCTTCAATGACTGTTCTTTCTTTTTGTACTAACTCTTTTAGCTTTGTGTTTTTTGTTTTTGTTTTTTTGTTTGTTTTTTGCTATATTGCTCAACCGAGGATGTTACATATTCGGATTAATCATGGTGCCTTGTATGTTATACTGTTGTTTGTAAATAAAGTTAAAAATATGTTTACAGATGGGCAATAAAGCAAATGGTGGCTCACGAAGCAGTTTAAAAAATGTTCTTTATGAGATTAAGAACTGAACATTACAGGACTGATGTGAGTGAGCCTGCGAGGCACAAGCGAAACCTCTGTGGATAATAACTGGCCAAACCCCGAGTTATGACTTGTGTCAAGCCAGCCTCCAATTCGAGACTTGGAGTCAAGCCAGCCTCCAGTTTATTTTCTGTTCCCTGTGTATTCAAAGTATTACGGGAAGGGATGTGGAAACTGGATTTCAAAATAAAAGTCAACTTCGAGTGAATTAACAGATATATTAAGAACATAATAACATATAATTTAGGCTGTTTTTTTTTTTTTTTTTTTTTTTTTTTTTTTTTACAAACTCTAATGTTAGATCTATATGACACAGCCTTGTACCCAAACTGTGCCCTGTCACTATCAAGGCCATCTTATTTTGGATTTCAAAGTAAAAGCCCTGTGAATCTTCATTTTTGAACTACTCTTTCAATTTCAAAAGTCGTATTTCCAAAGACTATTTGAACTTTATATCAACACTTTCCAACCACAGTCTTTTTCACAGTAATACCATATCAATATCAAGTCAGTCTGATTTTGCCTTTCAAAGTAATGGCCCTTTGAAATTGCAGATGTTTGACTTAATCTTCTAACAATTCAAAATGCTCTAAAATGAAAAATTCTTGTTTCCACAGGGTAATTCCACTTTAGATCAACAGTATACAGCCCCACAGTGATACCATATCAATATCAAGTCATTCTGATTTTGCTCTCAAAAATAAAAGCCTTTTCAAATTGTCCACAATTGACCTAACTTTCAGTGATTTCAAAATGCTCTATGCTCTTTTTTTTTTAATGACAAATTCACCACAACTTCTGCCTGAATATTTATTTTTTCATAAACACAGATTCAACCTAAACAATGAATAAATGAATAGACAGATATATTAATTTATTTGATATCCTGTTTTAGGGCGCTGTCAAAGAAATTAAACATTAGGAAAGAAAATCAAAGCTCTTTATGTTTAATCATTTTTAACATTTGATTGAAAATGACATTATTTAATTTAATATATAAACACTACCTTTTTTTAAATACAAGGAACAGGCTATGAATGCATGCAGGGGTGGGGAACTCGAGGCCTCCAGGGCCTGTTTCCTGCAGGTTTTAGTTAACACCCTGGGTCAACACACCTGAATCAAGTGATTAGCTCATTACCAGGCCTCTGGAGAACTTTAAGACACGTTGAGAAGATCATTTAAATCAGCTGTGTTGGATCAAGGACACATCTAAAACCTACAGGACACCGGCCCTGCATCACACGCTGAAAGACAGCCAGCTGAGTTTTAACTGATGACTTCTCCAGCTCCTTTATATCTTTATTTATGCAGTTTTGTTGCCTACATATTTAAAATCTTCCAGAATATTGCTGTGATAATAACCCCATTAGCTGAAAAAGCTTTAATGTTTAAATGACCAAAGAGATCATTAGTTATATTCATTTAAACACTAGAAATGAAAACAATCTTGGAGTTTAACTGGATGGTGGAAGGAAAACAAATATACTAAAAAGAATTTCTAAAGGCACATGATTTAAGATGAGTACTTTTTAAAGTACTTTTAGTTGTTAACACACGGAGACTTGAAGCCTGGAGAGGTGGAGGTATGCCCTGGAGTGGAGTGTGATGAAAGTTAGTAGTAGCAATACAGGATACATGTGTGTGAATGAGAGGGAGACAAATGTAACAATGAAGATGCAAGGAGTCAAAATAGTGAAGGCGGATGAGTTTAAATACCTGGTGTAAACCATCTACAGCAGCAGACAGGGCATAAGAGGGGTGAGGAAGAGAGTGTGGACAGGGTGGAGGGGGAGGAGATGAGTGTCAGGGTGATTTGTTTTACAATGATAAAAGCAAGAGTGAAAGGGAAGGTTTTAAATATGGTAGTGAGACCTGCAGTGATGGGTCTGGGCTGGAAACAGTGGCACTGACAAAAAAGATAAGCTGAATGTGGCAGAGGTGAAGATGCTAAGATTTTAATTTTGCGTGAGCACAACTGAAGGATTAGTAATTAATACATCAGTGAGACAGCTGAGGTTGAGCATTTTGTAGTAAAAGTTAGAGAGATAAGCGTGTGTGTCAGAAGAAGGATATATTGGATAAAGGATGTTGGATATGGAGCTACCAGGCAGGTAAAGAATATATAACACAGGTTGAGTGTTTATAATGAATAACAGGATCAATTAAACAGCAGCTTAAATACATTTGAGAAGTATTCAAGGTGACAATAGACAAATAGTGTTTAATAATATTTATAAAGGTTAGTTATGAAAATCATGACAGGAAAGGGAAAGATTGTGTTATGACAAAGTGGATATCCAAATTGAAGATAATTCTGTCTAAACGTCTGAAAAAAATATTTTTAAATTTGTAAAATTCACATTTATATACATTGTGCAAAAAAGCAGCTGTTGTCAGAACTTTGCCTTAATCAGCACCATATAATCCACAGTGTGGCATCCATAACAGGGCTAAGGCAGCATTAATCAGCTGCTCTTCCTCAGGTCTTACATCCGAACTAGACGTGAGATGTTGGCGGGTGATGTCGATATGTGGCAGCAAAAGAGAAAAATTCTTTGACCTGCATCTTATTTGGCTTGAAGTGTCTTTAAAAGAAACAAAGAGCCATTTGAGAATCAGAAAAACCCTTTATTAGCAATATTCACTGGTTAACTTGTAATGCAGTTTTTGATTATGCAATATAGCAATTAAACAGAACACAGCATGAACACCTTAAATATAATGTACTAACAAGCACAAGGTGGTTAACCACTGAAGCGTTACAGAAACACACGTACTGCTACACTTCTGTGTGATGCAAAGACCACAGTTAAGCTGACATTCACTAATTTACACAGAACAAATCATCACAGTCCTGGAGTCTGCTTAAACTCGAAAAGTACTACAGGAAGTAAAAAAGTTTCGATTAATTGTACACACCACTATTATGAGATTTCACCGTAAGGTAGTAAGAGTGCACAAGTGTCACCACGGTCCAGGAAAGATATTGATAGTTTCTTAAACCCTTCTATGCTTTCTCCACTGTGATAAGCTGATTGCACCACAGGTTCAGATCCAGTACACCAACACCAGTGTACAACCTAAAATTATTTTATTAGTTTATGGATTGCACACTGTTTACGTGTGAACCTTTCCTTGCTTATCAGTCAGTCGGAACAAAAGTGTCTTTTGAACCTTTTAAATATATTAAAGTTTGTCTAACTTTGTCAAAAAGAACAAAGTTAGGAGCTGTGACTGAACCACAAACTTCACTGTTAAAGCAAACCGAAGATGTTAGTCTCATTTCTATAAGATGCACGTCTGACTCTTAAAGTGATCACTATATTAAACACTTTAACACCTGGTGGACTGGAGTATGCCACATCAGGAAGCGAGTCGTTGTTCTTACAGGCCGGAGTAAACTTTGCTACAACAAATAATTTACCCCTTTGAAACATTTCCTCCACCTTTTTACAAGCCAACAAGGTTTTCTGATGGCTCGTTAGTTTAGTATGCCTAACATAGGAAAACGTGTATAGCATTTTATTTCTATGGGGCAAGCATGCATGTATGATATCCCAAGATCAAATCCAGGATCTGATCAGCTGCAGATAATCGGTGACTCTTGCCATAAAAACACCCCAAATACAAAAGAGAAGAGCGAGACTTTCAGAATATGATGAAAACAGAGGAAACATGGCTTCTGTTCCCATCAGTTGAAAGAAGTGAGCATTTGGAGCTGGGTGATACAAGCAACAGCATAGATTCTCTTATGCTGATAAAATTTCCATGACATGTGCGGTGCTTGTGCACATTAAGCAGCCAATCATGTCACAGAAACATATTCAATCTTCAGATGTCAGGTATTTACAAATAATTTCTTTGTTTACAGTTTGGACAGATTTGAGCATTTTTGTAACGTAACGCTGAGGAAATCTTTAAAGTCACCGCACATTGTTCATATCATGAAAAACCGCTGCATCACCCAGTCTTAGAACCTCAGTTCCCACACTCTAAAACAAAGTCTCCACATGCAGAATTGATATCGAAACACTACGCAAACATGTGCTGCACAGGTAGACTCACTGCTTGATCCAGCTGTAGTCACATCTGTTCTACAGTGCACGATACATAACCTGCACGGGACACACACTGTATGTGTGTGTGTGTGTTCTGCAAGAACTGCAGAAAAAGCAGGAAATAAATAAACTCTCCGAAAAATAAAAACACCACAAGGAAACCCTGACACCATTGAAAGTGAAATTATTGTATACATTAAAAAAAATACATGTATATGGTTTTTATCTTCTCTTGAGTTTACTGGGAAAAAGTGAAGTAATGAGTAGGTCTGATGTTTGTTTCTATCCTGCTTTCTCTCGACACCAAGACATTTCATTTTGACTTGATACAGTTTTAAAAGCAAACTTTGTTTTTAAATACTTTTCATAAAGTGACTTGAACACATATTTGCTTCACGGTCACTAGAAAAAACAGGATATAGTGCGATACCTGCGTTTTAAGACAGCTTCATTTAAATGAATCAGCTGCTGAATATCACATCCAGCACAGATAACAAAAGTTAATAACATCAGATATGACATGCTATTAACTCTTGATACCCACTTCGGTTGTTTGCGTAACTCTGTCTACTAGTACTGTCAGACAGGACAGAGAAACCGCCGCCATATATTCCTCAGATCTTACAGACGTTATTAGCAGAAAGCACTACTAATCAGGACATTCACATTCTGCGTCTCATATCGAGCATTTCTGGTCTCCCACTTGCCATTTTGAGATCGGTAAGTGCAGCTACACGCATTGCACAGCAAGTATTTGGATGCACACGTGTAGCTGAACGTTTCATTACCCTCAAATACCACCAAGATATTATCACTCAGTAGCAGGACAGTGCATTAACAGCACTGATTGCAACAAGAATGCTTTGCTGCCTTACTTAGGCATTAACATTACGTGCTGTGGCAATGTCATCGTTATTGTAAACGGGTGGATGGTTATGTGGGCGGTCAGAGGTTCAAAAAAAGTTGGAAATAGCCCCAAGATTTGGCAACTAGAGCAACAGTTCTGCTTATTGTACATCAGGAATGTCAAACTAATTCCCCACTGTGGGCCACATACAGACCACTTTGATCTTAAGTGGGCTGAACCAGTGAAACTCTCAGTTCTGTCAGTATAAAGATGCAGTTTCAAAAGCACATCTCTTTCTACATCATAAGGAAGTCCTGCTGTAGCAAACAACAGAAATCTGTCAGCATGTCTCTGGGCTTAAAATGAAAATAAATGTGTATAATTACAGGAAGGCGCTCATTGCTCACTGCCCAGACTGTAATTCTAAAACAGAATATTTTTGTTAATTCACAGAAAATGCGTTTTTTATGTGGACCCATTGAAAAAATAATCACATTTCTATAGTAGACAGTGACATTTCTACTCATGTCTATCAGTCACCCATGTACTTCGATGTAGATCGGCAGCAAAAGCTGTAAAACCTATGAAAATACAGTTAAGAGTCCAAATGTTTGCCTTTCTTCACATTTTCCAAAGTGGGCCAGTTTGGAATCTTTGTTTGGCCGATCCTAGCCCACGGGCCTCATGTTTGACACCCCTGATGTCCATGAAAAGCAGTAACAGAAATCTCTTCTACGAGACAGTGATATTTAACCTGAACAAACATCAATAAAGATGCTGATCAGTTGTGTAAAGACAACATTTTCCTCTTCAACAACAGCTGAACAAATAGTTCCCCGAGAGCAGCTATAATCGGTCCTGATGTGAAAAATATCGTGGTTCAACTTAAGATTAACATTCAAAAATTATTGCTAACTAATTACTTTTTCTAATCAATCTTTTTTTTGTTCCTCCATTTAAATAATTTGATATAATTTTATGTAGATTAAGTCCGTAATAACGAGCGATTGATTAAAGGTGCCCTGTGGAGCTTCTAACTACTGTCGGCACTGATGCATAGGATTTATGATGCCTCAATTTAGTTTGATGGTTATTTACTGAACCAGTTCATGAATCCAACAAGCCAAAAAAATGCAGCGACTAACACCTACACATGCAGTTAAGTAGAAGGCAGCTTGTTAACCATAATAATTACCTTGTTAATTACATAATGCATTTTAATAAATTAGCTTTGCAAAATTTCTTTCCTGCACTTTTAGACCTTGGGACCTAAAATTTTTTTTTAATGAATATTCTACAGTTACGTATAGTTACATAGTGACAATAACAGTTACGCGTTTACAAGAAAACTCCACTGGGCACCTTTAACGAAGAGCCGACTGGCTGACTGCAAACTCATTGCTGCAGCTTGCACAAAGTAATGAAGGAGCCACTCGAGAAAATCCAGAAGGCTGGATAGACAGCCTGAGCGAAGGGGAACATGAAGGAGTGGAAGGGATACGCCCTGTCGGCCACGTTGTAGAACGTAGCGGTGCCGGCCTCGCAATCCAACAGCACGCCTACGCGCTTTGGATTTGGATTAGCGAGCACGGTCTCGCTGCTGTTATGCCAGACTGACAACTTGACATTAAACCACTCGACGCACCAGGACTGGGCGTTGCGGCCCAGTCGACTGGTCGGGCCTTTGCGGTCGATGCTGTTGTAAGCCAAGCCTATGCCAACGAAGTTACTGCTGCTCAGTCGCACTTCCCAGTAATGGCGCCCTGTAGAGAAACCCTTGCAGGCGAGCACCTGGGAGCAGACAGCAAAGCGTTCGGGGCAGTCGGGGTAGTTTATGTGATCGTCTGACACAGAGGCCTTAGTGTAGTTCTCCGTCAGCGCGATGCGTTTATGGGCGGTCCTTGGATTGAAGGTGAGCACTGTGCCGTCTGGAACGGACAAAAAGAAAGATCATTTCACAACAGCCACAGCTGCTGTTACCACATGATGGAAAGACACCTGCTACACTTACATTTCAGTAGTTCACTTCTCTTTTCAGCTGTGCTTATGTCTGGGGGAATATCTGTAGTTTCTACAATTAAAGACAAATGCGATTAGATCTCAAACAACAGGAACAGGCTCCCATAAACTAGTCCATTTCTGAGCTTTAAGCAATGTTTAGCATAAAACGCAAAAACCTGATGTTTACCTGGTTTCTGTTTAGGTTCAGCTGCAGGAGTACGGCCTCTGGGTTTCCCTCCAAACTCCAACAGGTTTTCCATCGAACGGCCAGTATTTTTATCACCCATACCGTCCCCAGTGGTCTGAGGATTTGTTGGTTTGGGTTCTAGAAAAACAAGTGAAGTATTTATAAAATTAAACGTGCATATATCAGATTTAAGAGACAAAATCCTAAACGAAAGAGCGGCATGGACCTCAAATTTGTGGGAGGATTTTGTAACAGCAACGACGGTCTTTTGTCCCCCCTCATTCAAGAGTCAAACCAGGAAGCAAGTGAGCCATTTGTGCCGTTTCACCCATGTAAACAGTGATATCAGGCATATCTGCTTTTTATTGTAGTAATGATATAGGAAAGCATATTTTGCCTCAGCTTTCTGTGTGCTCAGTGGGTGAGTCAGACATCAGCATTCTGAAATGAGCCACTAATGAAGCTGCAGACAGCTGCATGTGCACAGTAGAAAGTACAAATATTAAATTACAAGTATAAATATTTTTAAAGGTTTTTTAAATCAGAAGTGAATGATGATTCCAAATATGTGAGAGTTTGTTGTTTTTTTTATCCTGTTGACTAACAAATTTACAGTATGGAACTGCTCCCATTCATTTAGAGAGGAACTTCAAATTAAGCGCAGTACAAATGTGACGCAAACATGTAGAACAGCCGTTCCCAAAGTCAAGAGTTCTGCAGCCAACTTAAAAACAAGAAAATCCCATCTTTCCCACTCAATCTAAATTTTCACTCTGATCAAAATACAAGATAAAGAGATCCATCCATCATTCGCTTATCCTTTACAGGGTTGCTGGAGCCTATCCCAGCTTTCATAGGGCGAGAGGCAGGGTACACCCTGGACAGGTCGCCAGTCTGTCGCAGGGCTGACACACAGAGACAGACAACCATTCGTGCTCACAATCACTCCAACATTCACACCTATGGGCAATTTAGATTAATCAATTAACCTATCCCCACAAACTGCATGTCTTTGACGGTGGAAGGAAGCCGGAGTCCCCAGAGTACCACGCAAACACGGGGAGAACATGCAAACTCTACACAAAAAGACCCCGGCCTGACGGTGGAATTTAACTCAGGACCTTCTTGCTGTGCGGCAACAGTGCTAACCACTAGGGGTGCAACAATACTCGTATCGATATTGAACCGTTCGATACAGTCCTTTCGGTTCGGTACGCATATGTATCGAACAATACAACATTTTTAATTTATTTTATCAACTTTTCTTCTGACGATGCTGTCTGTGTTGAGCGCTCAGTGGATCTGCGCTCAACAGTGCAGCCTAGGCGGAGTAGTCGAACGCAGATTCACTGAGCGCAGCGCAAGCTAGCGAGACAGAAGTTAAGCTCTCCTTGCAACATGGCAAATTGAACCTCCCCCACCCTCATTCAGATCTGGCGTTTGGAACTATTTTGGTTTTCATGTGACGTGTAACCCTGAAGGTAAGCGTGTCATGGACAAAAGTAAAACAGTATGTCGGATGTGCCACGCAATGCTCAATTACATGGGTGGGAACTAGTGTGTTAGCGCAGTTAGCTCGTTAACGTGTTGGCCGTCCAGCCCCACGCACGGGGCGATCCGCGGTAGCTCGTTAATGGAGATTTGCCGTGTTGTGGCGTTAACATCATTTCAACGAGATTAACGCTGACAGCACTAGTGGGAACACAACGAATATGACTGCACATTTACTCCGACATCATCCTAGTGCAAAGACAAGTGGAAGCAGACAAAAACAACAAGCACGCATGCTACAAACTTTACCCGAGTCATTTAGACAGCCGTTAGCACATGATTCTCCTTATGGGGACCTGATATGTTTAATATGCTGCTGAGAATATAGCCCAGAAGAAGCGTATAGTATAGCTTTTATTTTGGAAAGAGACATTTCGATTTCAAGTATCGAACCGAACCGTGAATTTTGTGTATCGTTGCACCCCTACTAACCACTGTGCTGCCCCAAGATAAGATAATGCTAAATATAGATAAAGAGATGTATTTACTAAAAAATGTTATTTAAAAAAACCCAATAACCATAAACAACACAGGCTGTTGGCTATAAATTGATAATGCCACGCAGTCATACGCAAAGTGTAAAGGTCAATGTGCAACCCAAGTGCCACTGGATCACACATTACATTTTCTAATGTAATGGGATTACATTTTCTTGCAGCCCACCAGGGGGTCCCAGCCCACACTCTGGGAATCACTGATGTAGAGGAATACTTCTTTAATGGCTGTTGCCTGACCCATACCAGAAACCCATTTCTGTGCAATACAAGTGCTTCTTCCTGTCATTGCCTTTCACAATAAGAGACTTTGACAGCCCTCTGTGCTGGCTGCAAATCACAGAAGTCAAAACAAATTATAACAGAATTTAGGATTACAATAAAATCTATTTTTAGTCTTAATAGATATGAATAACATCTATAAACATTTTGCTTGTTTTTGAGTGAGTTGCTGTGCCAATTAAATGAAAGATGACATCAAACACTACAAATCTGGACTGATTTCATGAAGTGAACTAACTAAAGTCTTTGAACTATGAGTTAAATTACAAATAATGCATGAATATAAAATGTCTGAATAATTTATCATTATTAATGGTGGTATTGTACAAGTCACATCAGTAAATGCAGAGGCTAAAGTCATTTCCTGTACACCTGTAGTTCATTAAAAAACTGAATGACCGTACAACTAAAATAATGAAAAATCTCCACAAACATATTGTTATGTGCTCAGTGTCGACAACACAGTTCAACCACAAGACGGCAACACAAAATGAAAATTAAAGTTGTTTCATACTTTGAGTCTTTTTCTTCTGGCCTGTTTTGGCCTGAGGACCTGGACTGTGAGACCTGGGGAGTTTAAGGTGACCTGGACTGGACTCCATCTCTGAAGAAGCAGTAAATAAAGGAACAGACATTTATGCTTGACCTGTTATAAAAATCTTGTTTTATAAACCTGGTACTGGACAGATGAATTGACTTACCATAGTCCAATAAACTTCCGGAGCCCAGTGGAGACCCCACTGTAGACCACCGAGTAGTGTAGGCTGAACCTGATTTTTCAATGAAAGCATGAACATGGAGTCATTACAGTACTGACTCTTTATCAACACTTAATGTATTCAACCTCGACCACAGAATGCGGTATCAATTTGAGTATTTTCAAAATATACTGTTCAGAAAAAATTAAGGGAACACTTGAACAATCTTAACTGACTTGATCGTTGGTGTGATTTTTATCCAGCCCTCAGTAAAGACGTTCAACTTGAATTTTTCCTTCAACAAGATCCAATACACGATTTAAGTGTTCCCTTAAGTTTTTGAGCAGTTTGATTGGAATCCTGTTTTCATTGGTCCCCACATGAAACAACTCACCAGCTGCCAAAATATCAGGGTTAACTTCTGCAACAAAATTGGACACTGTCTTCACTAAACTTTCTCAATGAACCTTAAACTTTAAAACGTCAGACAAAACGTGTCCATGCACTCACCTGGTGCATTTAATGGTAGTCGGCTCTCGACGGGCTGTTTGAAGATCTCGGTCAGATGCTGCTTCAGGGCAGCAGCAAAGGCCTGTGATGCCAAAACCTTCTTGGAGTCCAGGTTGATTTTAGGGGAGTAAGGCTCAAAGTTAATAGCTTGGGGGAGGTTAAATGGTGCCTGAGAAGAGAGGAACACAATGTTGTGCGCTCAGTCAAGATAATCATATCCCCTTTTACAAAATGTAATGAACTACTATGTGATGTAATACATTTATAACAAACAAACAGATCTGTGTACATGTGTGGGGTTTTTGTGATGGTTGTGTTAAAATATCCCTCTAACACACGATCATAAAATCAGAAATCACATTTCTATTTAAATAGAACAACAATTGTTTAGAATTCAATTATATTTGACTTATATAGCACCAAATCCAAAATACAGTTGACTCATGGGGCTTTATGTTGCAACATAAAGACCCTACAATAATACAGAGAAACCCACAACAATCAAACGACCCCCTATGAGCAGGTGGTGACAGTGGGAAGGAAAAACTCCCTTTTAACAGGAAGAAACCTCCAGCAGAACCAGGCTCAGGTGGGGGCAGCCATCGTCCCCAAACAATACTGTTAAGAAAAAATTAACGTCTAATCAATATATTGATTAGACGTTGCTGACAATGCCTAGCAAGCGGAGACTCCTCTGACTTTTAACGAGTTTGGTTCTAAATGCTTTACTGCTGATTGTATGACCTCATTTGCTAGTTTTGAGTCTTGCTGAATAAAACATATATAGGGAGTGTTTTATTTATATAGCACCAGATCACAAAAACATTTGCTTCAATGTGCTTTATATTGTAAGTAGGGATGCACCGATACTGGTATCGGGTATCGAGGCCGATACTGTAAAATGTGTGTGTACTCATACTCGTAAAAGTTAACCGATACCATGAACCGATACTAACTTATTTCATTAATCAGAGGGTGGCTTGTCATTTCTGTTGTAGTTTTTTTAGATTGGCCACTAGGGGGACATCTCATGCTAAACAGGCACAGGGTTAGGCGAGTGAGATTGGCGGCTCCAGATAAAGAGAAACTGGAGGCTGCTGTAGCTAGGCTAAACAAAATGTCAGCAGTGTGGACCAGAACAGCCAACTTTAACTCAGGTTTTGGAAAAGCGATGAAAAATGTCAAGAGAAAATCCACAGGCAGTTAAAATAACAGAGGCTCTGACTCATTTTATCGCTCTGGATGACCAGCCAATGCCGGTCGTGGAAAATCAGGGAGATAATGGTGCCAAAACTTTCTGAAGAGGTAAAGACAAGCAGTGTGCGCGATGTCAGTTCTTGGTTTAACAGCACAGTGGACTGATGATCCACGGGCAGATGAGGAGTTTGTTCGTCAATACCGAATACTTAAGTTATTTTGTTTGTTTGTTTACAATATGGACACTCTGCAATAATTTAAACGTTTATTTTATTCTCAAACCTAATTTGTATTTATTTTATTCCAAACAGAAGTGTTTATTTATTATTCTGAAAGCTCGAGACAGTGCCAATAGTTCAGTGATATTTTGTTAAATTACAATGTGGAGACTCTGCAATAATTTAACAGAAGTGCTTATTTTTCACTTGAAATTTTTTTGTGGTCATTTTTATTATGATTTTATTTTTTATCGGCAGAGAATAAATAAAACCTGTCTTCCAATTCATTGTATTTGTGTGTGTGTGTGTGTGTGTGGTAGAAGTATCGGTTTTTGTACTCTGTATCGGCAAGTACTCAGATCCAAGTATCGGTATCGTATCGGTTTGAAAAAATTGGTATCATTGCATCCCTAATTGTAAGGTTAGGACACTAAAATAAAGCAGAGAAAACTCCAACAACTCTGTGACTGTGGGAAAGTGAAACTCCCTTTTAACAGGAAGAACCCTACGCCAGAAGCAGGCTCAAGGAGAGGCAACTATGTGCCCTGACTGGTTGGGACTTTTATCATTTTGGGTGGTTACATTTCTCTGTGAGTATATTAGGTGTATATGGTTGTTTTTGGTTGGAACAGTAAAGAGACGTAAGCCAAATACTCTCCTGTTTACAGTTAGTTGCCCCTCAAGTTAAAATGGTCTGCTGCTGACTCTGAACCTAAGCCCCGTCACCTAGGCTTTGTACCCAAACCTAGCTTACAAAACTCAATTATATGTGACCCAATTGTTTAACCTGACCTTCAACAGGTTGGGTGTGGTGTCCAACCCCAACCAACAATGGCATTTAAAGCCAACCCAACAGCTTGACCTAACCCTAACTTCTTGTTTAAAGTGTCTATCCATAACCGATGTTGGGTGTGCTGCAACATCATTTAAAACACTACCTCATTTAAAAAACTGACCTAGCCCCATAAGCCCGACAGATCTGTGGCTTAAAGGTTGTAAGTGCCATTTAGGGAGCTCAAGGAGCCTGAAATATTCTAACATGTTTAGAAAAAAAAACTATCAAAG
This sequence comes from Neolamprologus multifasciatus, assembly GCF_963576455.1. NCBI lineage: Eukaryota > Metazoa > Chordata > Actinopteri > Cichliformes > Cichlidae > Neolamprologus > Neolamprologus multifasciatus. The sequence goes on along the minus strand of NC_140444.1, from coordinate 4,724,001 downwards.
CTTTTCATAATAAAGGCAATGGTTGGTTCTCCAAAACAGAGGGGAAGTGATTAGAGTTATAATAGCAAAGATTCAAAGAATTCCTTAGCTATTTTGTGGTCATAGGGAAACGGTCAACTTTTTTAAAATTCCCATTTGATACATTTCACCCATTTTCAAGCAATAAAACTCAAACATCAAGGTCCAAGAAATGTGGTTTGCTTGGCATTTTAGATTCCAGACACACCGACTATGAAATTCTTGGCCAACATCACCATGGACCTTATTCATTACCCCCTCTGTTCCTTGGAAACAAAAGCCATTTGTCATCAAAGTAAGTGGGGCGTTTGAAATTCCTCCAGCAATTTTCCACACAGAACATTTAACTAGTAGAGGACCAGACCCTGATATCAGTCTACGATTGAATGGGTCAAGTTGGTATTCTTATATTTTGCTAAGCAAAATGAACATGCTGTTCACTTTGTAAATTATGGCTCACACTGCAGGAAGGGGAAAGGCAACATGAGGGTGTGGCTGCTTTTATCATGATTTAAATCTCTATTTTAGAACCATTACACACTTTTTATCATGCGTTAGTATGTTATCATTACTAGCAGCTGTATGAATTAACAATCACAGACGTCCCACCTGCAGGAAGGCCTGGGTTTGAGAGCGACTCAGCAGGCTGTGGATTTCTTCTTTAGCTTTCGTCATGTTGTCAATGTTGTCACCAAACTTCTTCATAAGAACTCTGAGTTTGGTCTGACCAGTTTCCACCTCTCGGTCCACTGCGTTCAGAGCATCGCGCTCATCTTGGACCAACATCTCCTTCATCTGCTGATACTCAGCTGTCAAAGCTCTCTTCCTGCTGGTCGCCAAGTCCTGGAGGACAGGAGTGAGAAAACATTCATAACTGGATCAGCAAAGAAATAATTCAAATTAATACAAAATGTTTCTTTAGCCTCGTCTTTGTTTTTGCTTATTTATCTTAAATGAGAAGTCTTACCTTTAGCTTGTTCTGCATGTCCTTCATTTCAAATATGATAGTCTCATTTTTCACAATCTTCCCATCCAGCAAACCCAAATTGCTCCTCAGGTCAGACTGCAAAGAGGGAAACATGATACCGTCACTTTAGCCCTCTTTAAAAAAAAAAAAAAAAAAAAGTTTGTTGGCATAAGTGATAACTTTGGCCGTAACCTTGGCTTTCTGGCTTCACAATGACGGTAAACTCCTAAATGGATGCTATGGTTATACTCAGGTTATCAAGTCTCTCTTTTCATAATTCAGATATTCTAATGACAGCATAACCAATATCGAAAGATAACAGACGTTCAACCCAAATTTTTAAAGCTGTGTGCAGCTAAAAGGGAACTCATTCATATTTTAAAGCAGTTCTCAGACTGTGAGACACCTGCCAGTATTAGGCTACGTTCACACTGCAGGCGAAAGCGCATCAAATCCGATTTTTGTGACCCTATGCGACCCATATCCGATCATGGTGTGACAGTGTGAACGGCACAAATCCGATATTTTCAAATCCGATCTGGGTCACTTTCGTATGTGGTACTGAATCTGATACATATCTGATGTTTTAGAAAGCGACTGCTGTTTGAACGGTCATGTCGCATTAAATCCGTTTTTTACGTCACCGACACAAGACAGACGCCAATTATCAGCGCCGGAGAAGACATCGCGAACGCTTCCTGGCCATCCAGTGAAACTGTTGGGAAGACAACGTGAACATTTTATTTGTACTGCATAATCTGCAGATTCTGACAGAAATCTGCAACTATCCTTTGAAGCACCGCTCCTCTAAAACAGCAATAAGGATCATTATTAGGTTGTTTACATTATTATGTAAATAACAAAATAACTTAAAGCAAAAATTGGGAAACGTAAAGTCCGAAGTCTTTATATTAAGGGCCATCAGTCAAACAATACTGTTTGCTCTGGATCTAAACAGAGCTCGTTGTGTGTGACGTCTTCTGTTGCACATGCGGGCCGCTTTGAGCGTTCACACTAGCGCACGTTTGCTGTTGCATTTTATCAGTAGTGTGAACAAGCAGACAAAAAAAAAAAAATCTGAATTGAGCATCAAGACCTGCAGTGTGAACGTAGCCTTAGTTTCTGCATCTGCAGCTGTGCAAGGACTACCAAGGTTCATCAATTTTGTCTCTTAGGTAAACGTTCTGTGCAAACACCTGTGTTTCTGTGAAATGCCACGCTATGATGTAGCAATTATGTATGGATCCTTCTGAGCCTCCAAACGGACATTCAAAACGTAGGAAAGACTACTCGACCTCATCAGGTTGTAGCGTGCGGTTTGTAGGCCCTATACTATTTGAGGATCTGCGTGGGTGAATGCAAAGATCTGTGCCAAGTTGTCCACAAGGCACTGCTACAACTGAGTTAAAAGATGGCCGTAGCTTCCATGTCTGAAAAGTAAAGGCCATGTCTAATATCTCTTTTCCATTAGAACCTACTCGCCTCGACTCAACTTTACTCTACTTGATTTCAGTCGTTTTCCATTACAACTGAGTACCAAGCTGAAGCTTACTTCAGCTCAGTACACATTTTACTGGTCACTGGTCTAAATTGCTAGTTTGAGCTCTTAATGAATAAAATACGATGCTCATTTTGTGAATTATGGTCCTATTTGCTGTCAGAAAGGAGGATGAATCAGGCTAAGCATATGTTATTCAATAATCATCCGTGTTTCAGTTTCTTATCTAGATCTGTGACATCTGTTAAACTACACAGCTCGAGGCTTTGCAGGACTCCTCTAAAGAGTGGGAGATGTCATGATAGCTACATCCATAGACTGTATTCAGGTATTGCAGCTCCTAGACTTTGGAACAACCTCCCGATTGCCATTCGCTCTTCTGAGACTGTTCAGTCTTTTAAATCTCGTTTAAAGACTCATCTTTTTACTCTGGCTCTGACGTAAAATAGTTTGATTATCATTTGGTTGGTTTCTATGTTTGTCTCGTCTTGTGTTGTTGTTTGGTAAATTTGTCTTATTTTATTTATTTCCTAACTTGTGAAGCACTTTGATCAAAACTGTTGTTTTTAAATGTGCTATATAAATACATTTTGATTGATGGATTGAAAAGTGTAACGGGAACAACTACTCATCCATTGCATCTTCCACTTTTCTCAAGTAAGTGAAACTCAGGCTAGCAATCCTGATGAAAATACAGAAACTAAGACATAATTATGTTTTAAAAGGAAAATAAACCCATCTTTGTTTAGATGTGGCTCTTTAAACTTCTCAGGTGAATACTGACAAACACACACCTCTTTCCGGCTCCTTTGTTCATCAGGGGTTGTGAAGGAGCATCCTTTGTGGACCTGCTGGAGGCAGAAGCTGCAGATTGGCCGATCATGCTGGGTGCAGAAGAGCTCCATCAGCTTGTGGTGGTCGGGGCAGATGCGCTCCAACAGGTCCCCGACGGGCTCGCTCAGGCTGTGCAGACGGAAAATAGGATTTTCCCGGTGAGGGCGCAGGTGCTCCTCACAGTAAGACGCCATGCAGGTGAAGCAGGTCTTCGACGCCTCTGCTTCCATGCACGAATCACAGCGAATGATCTCCTTTTTCTTCACTTGGCTCTCCTCTGCAGTCAGGTTGGGTTCGCTCTTGCTCGATCTCACTTTAAAGGTCTCCACGACGGCGGTGAGGACCGTGTTTTTCTTCAGCTCGGGTTTGGTGGCGAACAGGGTTCGACACTGGGGGCAGCTGTACGACTCCTTCCATGTGGCGAGCAGGCAGTCCTGGCAGAAGTTGTGTCCGCAGGGGATGGTCACCGGACAGTCAAAGGTGCTCAGACAGATGCTGCAGGTCAGCTCATCCTCCAGACTCATGATAGAAAACTGAGACTCGTCCACTGCGGCCATGATGGGACTGATGTGAGTGAGCCTGTGAGGCACAAACGAAACTGACTTGAGGAGGCGGAAAACGAAAGTAAAATTTTTCGCGTTATTTCTTGAACCTAATATTCGATACAGTCGGTAAATGTTGTTTTTAAAAGAATAAAAATCCGCTAATGTAACATATAAACCACCCTGCTATAATACATTTGAATATAAAGCGCGACACGTTTTTACGTAAATCACAAAATTAAAGTCGTTTAAATATATTCGGACTATCCGTCATTACCTGGATTCGTTTGGGTGTGCAGCAGCAGTCTAGCTGCAGAATGAACGCAGTCCAAATCGATAAACAACTTCGGACTTTCCGCTGCTGTGTTGTACGCAGTGCACAGTTCCTGCGGAAGTCACTCCTCCCACCCTGTAACCCTGTACGTGTGACTCAAAAGCGCACTTGCGCACACGCAGTGGACCACAGGCAGAAACCAGTTACATAATCTCTCTACCTGAAACCAAACTAACACACACACCTGAGGGAAGCGCGTGACAGGTCACACGCAAACAGGGATAATGACAAAAGAACGGAAGGAAAGCTTCTCCCTGTTTTTGTGTACAGTCATCATTGTTTAGACTTTTAGTAGCATTCGCTGTGTCAGCGCCATCAGTGATCCGGTTTATCCACAAAGTCATTTTGTGCAAAACTGAATTCAATATTTTACTTGAAGCTATATTGATCATATAAATTGAATAACTGCTACACATTAAATAAAATTTCTGTGTTTTATTTATTATCGCGGTTTAAAGAAGTCGTTCTGATTCGAGTCATCTGACAAGGATGCTTACCGGGCATCAGGGCTGGACTGAGACAAAAAAATAAATAAATAAAAATAAAAGATTTTGGTCCAGGTGGCCAAATAACTGGTATTGAAACAGGTTTAAATCAGGTTGGTACAGTTGTTGTTGGGTTAGTCATGCAGCACGTGACAATAATTAAAAGCTACACTTTAGCTTTTTACCAAAGTAGCCATTCATTTTGCCTGAATCCTGTTGATCTCTCCCTCCATCTAATTTCTCACCACGTTCATTTCAGCTTCCTCAGTCTCTTCCTCATTTCTCCGCAGCTGATGCAGCAGTCCTTAATTTTACACATTTGCTGCATTTATTTTTGGTTTTTTATATTGTTTTCTTTCAGCCTACTACTCCACCTTTTGGCCACTTTCGTGCTTAACTTTTTCTACACGGCGCACTAGCGGACAACGAAGGGAAGGGAGAGGCCCCTCACAACACTTGAGGGGCTTTTAAGAGGTTTGATTGGGCAATCAAGTGTCAGTAATGAAAACGAATGAATGGGCCACTGTCAGCGTGTAAGGTGCGCAGAGGCACTTCAGGCCAGTCCCTTTGGCCACAAAGTGCGTCGGACCAACAACGCGGCCAGTGGTATACCAGATTACCATCCAGGTGGAGGGCAGCAACCCCTCCTCCCTCCCTGATGACCTAAATGCGTTCTACACCAGGTTTGAGACGGACAACATGGCCCAGCTTGAGGAGTTCAGATCCTCACTCAAACCTGGCAGCTCTGCGCTCACCTTCAGGACTGAAGATGTAGTGAGAGCCCTCAGGAGGACCAGGGAGAGGAGCTCACCCGGCCCTGACAACATTAGCAGTCGAGTTCTGAGGCACTGTGCAGGACAACTAGGAAGTGTGTTCTGGACTATTTCAACACTCAATTGACAGTCACACCATCCCCCAGCTGTGGAAACACTCCACAGTCATGCCCATCCCCAAAAGAAACAACCCAAAGTCTCTGACTAATCTCCGTCCTGTGGCCCTCACCTCCCTGGTGATGAAGGCCATGGAGAAGATTATAAAACAGCACATCGTAAGAGCAACTGACCCCTGATGGACCCACTCCAGTTTGCTTACCGTGCACGCAGAGGTGTTGATGCCAAAATCTTCATCTTGGACTCCATCCACAAACATCTGGAGCTCCCTGACTCCTCTGCCAGACTTCTGTTTGCCGATTTCTCATCAGCGTTCAACACTCTGCAGCCTCATATCCTGGCCACTAAACTTTCCACCCGATTTCACCTGGACGATCAGCTAATCCTGTGGATTTTGGACTTTTTGACCAACAGGAACAGGAAAGTTCAGGTCAACAAGTCTCTTTCTGGTCTCTGTTCCACCTCCACTGGCTCCCCCCAGGGCTGTGTGCTCTCCCCCCTGCTCTTCATCCTCTACACAGATGACTGCAGATCCACACAGCCCAACTGTCACCTGGTGAAATATGCTGACGACACAGTTCTCCTGTCACTGCTATCAGGCCCCTCACAACACCACGGGCCCACTCTGCAGGAGTTTGTAGAGTGGTGTGACAACTCCAAACTTGAATTGAACGTGAGCAAAACCAAAGAGATGGTGGTGACCTTCTCCAGTAGGCAGAGGGATCTGGCTGCTTCAGTCACCACCACCATCCACGGGAAGCCAGTGGAGGAGATTCTCAGGAGGTGCCATCAACGGCTTTACCTCCTTAGGAAACTCAACTCCTTTGGAGTCAGCACACCCATCATGATGACTTTCTACCATGCCTTCCTGGAAAGCATCATGACCTTCTCCATCACCTGCTGTTTCCACTCCCTCAGCCCCTCCCTCAGCAAACTGAACTTCGACGTGCATGAACCATGAAGGGGGGGGGGGGGGGGGGGGGGTTGTGAAGCCAAAAGTGGTAGAACTTATTTACCTCTTGTTCCTTAAACATCTTGATAATTTATCCCATGTTATTTTACAGTTGGCCGTAATGCTTTATTTTAGATATTGCTGGTGTAACTTTGCTCTAAATACTATCCCGGGTTTGTTTGTGGTAGCATTATGTTACATGCACGCATATTCTTTTAAAGCAAATACTTTACTTAACCATCAGGTGATTTGAATCTTCTTCTGTGAACAGGTAAATTTCTGGTAAATTATGTTTGCTTATGTTGCTTTGGCTTTACTTACCTTTGTTTGTCCCTTTGTTCTGGTCATATATCCAAAGCAGGTGTGTGGGAGGGGCCAACCCAGCACTTCCTGTTTATATAAGGTCACGAGGTCACTGATTGATTCACTGGGCTCAACCAAATGAAGGGTTTTTCCTTTTGATAGTATTGTTTATTTTCTTTAAATTAACCTTTTGAGTTGTACTGTATGCAGTGTTTTACTTTTCAAATCATTTAGCTGTGTAAACGAGTCTGTCAATTGGATGAATAATTTTATTCTTGTTTATTTGTTTTGATTATCTTGTTTGGTCTAACCTATTTCTTAATGGTAGAGAATAATGAAATTGAGATGTGTGTAAAATTCTGTATAAAACAAGTGAGATTTTGACAACCGGGGTTGTTTTAAAATAGTAGAATGGACATGCAAGGAAATAAAGTACACTTAAAAGAAATTTGACCCGTCTGCTGATGCTGTCCTTTCCTTGTCACGTGCTCTACACTACCACCCACTACTAAATTCAATATGTATACTGTAGTCTTTACCAGGCTATATTTTGTCATTGCCAGTGTTGGGGAATAACGGAATACATGTACCGCCGTTACGTATTTAAAATACAAAATATGAGTAACTGTATTCCGTTACAGTTACCGTTTAAAAAGGTGGTATTTAGAATACAGTTACTTTGTTGAAATAAATGGATTACATGGCGGTACTTCCCTGTTTCATATTGTGGCAGGTCAGGACTGTTTGGGTTTTGTTTGACAGCTACGTTCTGTTGTTCCAGGCGGCAGCGTTACGGTTGCCATGGTTACAGGGTGACGCTCTCTCTCTGTGCGTGTTTCCTGGGTGAGAGAGGCCTTTTTGTTGTTGTTGTGCTAAGCTAATAGGCAGAATGCTACAAGTATAGCTCTAAAGAATGTAGCATCATAGGCAGTGTAGTCCGTGCTGCAGGGAGAATGGACTGTCATACCCGTTATGTGTCTGTGAGCGAGGGAGGGAGAAAAAGGAAAAGTACGAGCTGTCATCGAGCAAAAACGGGAGCTGGAAGCATGTAAATATAATAATAACCACTGCAGCCAAGAAGAGTGCCTGACAAGCCCAGTTGTAAGTAAGCTATTAAGACTCGACTGTACACCGTGTTCGTGTTTTCCTCCAAAAACAATAAGTTCCGTTGGAGCAGCCTTTCAACGCCTCTCTCTGTCTCTCGCTAGCAAAGTTGACCCAGACAACAAAGTAAAGCTAGTTTTCGGCTACGAGCCCGACACAGAACCCACCGTATTAGCCAGAGGTCCCTTTACTATAGACCACTTACCATGACAAATGCAAAATAGACTCCTTCAATAGAAAAACATTAGGCAGCAGCTTTTTTTATTTAAAAAAAAAAAAAACGGTTTACAAGCAGAGATACAGTGAAAGAGGAAATGCGAACAAATCCTACAGCCTTCATGTTCACCTTAACTGGAGTTCATTATGGGTATCTTTATAAAATATACTTATATCTAACCAGGAATTCATGATTGTGGCATCAGGCTGTGTGTGTGTGTGTGTGTGTGTGTGTGTGTGTGTGTGTGTGTGTGTGTGTAAAAACTGTGAAGCCCAAAGCGTAACCCTTTTTCTCGGGGTTCAGGTGGTGTTGAGTGGTTTGTCAGAATGCTGTGTGTTGTTTTGGCTGCTCTTGTACGCCTCGCTGAGCTGTTGAAGGTCCCTTAGCAGACCTGCAAACTGCTCCTCCTGTGTGAGCACATTAAAAACAGCTGTTAATATGCTGAAATCATCCACTGTCGCTAAACTTTAAATCCAGTACCTTAAAGGGAACATATTTGGTTAAGAAATACAAATTAGCTTGTTTAAAGGGCATCAAATACACTTAAACCACTCTCAGATCATTTCTTATCAAACTTAATCAGTATAGTTGCATTTAACTGCTTTTAAATATTCAGTTTTTATGGGTCTACAGCATATGAAACTGTAATCTTTTAGCCTACTGATAACAATAGAGGCAGTGTTTGAAATATGCAGAGGATGTTTATCTATCAGCAGTGATCCGGGCTTTTTCCTGCATAAGGTTTTGGCATTCCCCTAAAGTGAAGTCACCAGCATTCTGCTAAATATTTTGAGGGTTTAATTTAATCAGGCATAAAATACACTGTTGTTTATGAAATGATCACAAATCTCAGAGAATTCAGTGACTGCTGATGATTAAGGTAACACAGGTAGCTTCTACGATTTGAGGCAGACTGTGTTTGCCTGCATAGTAAACATAACCTGCACCCTCTGTTATTAAATAGCAGATTCCATTACAGTTTTTAAGAGACTAATGAATATATTTCTGCCTTTTAGTTTGCTGCGTTTTAATTTAAGGACCTCTAGGGCTGGACTGAGATGCTCTGAGCCAGTTCTGGCTGTCTTCACTCCTCCAGTGAATGGGCTTGCAAAGAGAGGTGACCATCTCTACTAGTAGCATGACTCAAAGTGTAATTTATAAATATCATGCAGTTATATTGCTCATAAATTAAATTAAATTGCATATAGAGCATAAAAAAGTAGGTATTCCTAGGCTAAATTCCAAAGCCTGCGCTAGCTGCACATGTTAGAATAGTCTAACTAGGTCAGAACAGAGCAGAAAATAAAATTATTAAATTTATAATTATATAAAAAAGTACTAAATGTTACTACTTAATCATTTAAGTGAACTGTTTTATGTTAGTGTTCTCTCTATGGACACAAATTCTTCTACCAGAAAGTTTTTGATTTCTGAAAATTTTAAAAATCAGTGATTTGGTTCTATTTTTCTATCTCAACTTAAAATGCGAAAATCTTTTGCATCCCACTGGACGCAGTGGAAGTATAAGGACTTCCTTCGTGATGACTGACAAAATACCGGATACTCTCTAGATCAAATCAGGGCAGGTGACCTGCAGTACCATTATAGCCCACCAGGGAGCACCAGCGGACACTGCTCTGTGGGGTTCAGGAGAATAAAAATGTGGATCTTGAAGTGAACTATTTACAAGCACTGTTCTTTGACAGTGGACTTTCTTCATCTCACTTACCAGCACATTCACTCTCTCGGCTGCTGCAATGGCAACACTCAGCTTCCTCTCATCTTCCTCCCTTTCCTCTTCAATCACACCCAGCCTGCAAAACACACAGATAAGAAGACGTGCTGTTAAGAGAGAAACACTGAGGTTGCAGATTGAACAGGATAAAGCACAAACAAAATGCATGCTTTAAAAACAGAATATATGAGGTGTGGTCAAAACGTTCTGAGAACTGGTTGATAAAAAACTCAAATCTAAAAACTCTTTCCTGATTTTAGCTGTTTTCAGAGTAAGAGTCCACAGTTTACGAGCTCAGATAGAGTGTGCTTTTAAATGTGTGTGCTCAACACTGATTGGTTCGTTGTGGGATCAAATTTTAGGTAGCTATAGAATTTAGGTGCAGTACTTTAGGGAAGACAGGATGATGCCTTGGTGCCAGTGCTCTGGAGCAGTTGTAGCGGTGCATGAGCATGATTTACAGGTGTGCAGCTTTTTGTGTAGTGTGAGAAAGAGGATTCAGAGGTCAGAAGATTTTGACACATGGAGGGAGATCCCACTGCACGAGTGCAAGCTGATCGAACATGACTGTCACTGAGAGATCTAAAATAGTAGGTGCTCTCAACACTGTCCAGAGATGCACGACCTTCTGGTTTTAAGTATGAGATCCTCCAAATTTAAACTGGATAAAGATTTTTTCAATTTCTTTAGTCACACCTTGTGTTTACTTTCAAATGGAACACACACATTAATGCACAGACTAACCTGAAGGTGGCGCTGGCAAGCTGCTCCTCACGCATAGCCAGCACATTCCTGAGCTCGTTGACCTCTTCCTGCAGTATTGCATTCTGGTCCTGACTTTGGATGATGAAGTCCTCCAGGCGCTTAGCCATGTCCAGCTCGCGCTCCGTCACCTGCTCTATGCCCAGGCGAAGCTCCGACAGCTCCTGAGCATGCTGTCATTACACGTAGACATCATATAAACCGTAGCACTGAAAGCAAACACTTTACACTGTCACTATAATATGTAGGAGGCTTGACATACCTTATCCAGTAAGCTGAATTGCTCATTCTCAGTCTTGATCTCGCTCGGTTGCCGGCTGTGGCTGCCTGGTGGGTTGGGGTCCCCGGGTTTAATCCAGGGAACCGGTGCAGGTGCACGCTTGACAGAGACGCTCTGGGAAAACATGAGCAGAAACTCCCCGCGTTATTCCTCTCAGTGAAACTTGAAAAAAATATGTGTGCACTTACAGAAGCGTGACTCAGTGGTGCTACTTAAGACCCCTGATCTGTGTTTATGTATGCTGTTGTGATATTCCTAGACATAAAAATGTTTTTTTATCCACTACTCATAAAACTTGGACCTGGCCGATAAGTGTGGCAAGGATAAGTGTTTGTCCACTTCCAATCAATGCAATGTAATGTTCTGCAATAATGTACGGCTCTCAGGAATTCCATTAATCTGAATATTTAGAGTGTTTCTGCATAAAATATTTAAATATTACAAATCTAGAAACAATCTGATCCAGATTTAACTTGAACAAAAGAAAGGAAGTAACAACAGATAAAAAAAAAACAGCCTGACTGTGATAACAACTGTACTTTGTTGTTGATTAGAAACAAATTTATCTGTATTTTGCTGTTACACTGACATATGCAGTGTTGGGGAGTAACGGAATACATGTACCGCCGTTACGTATTTAAAATACAAAATATGAGTAACTGTATTCCGTTACAGTTACCGTTTAAAAAGGTGGTATTTAGAATACAGTTACTTTGTTGAAATAAATGGATTACACGGCGGTACTTCCCTATTTCATATTGTGGCGGGTCAGGACTGTTTGGGTTTTGTTTGACAGCTACGTTCTGTTCAAGCGGCAGCGTTACGGTTGCCATGGTTACATGGCTACGCTCTCTCTCTCTGCGTGTTTCCTGGGTGAGAGAGCGCAGTTGTTGTTGTGCTAAGCTAATAGGCAGAATGCTACAGGTATAGCTCTAAAGAATGTAGCATCATAGGCAGTGTAGTCCGTGCTGCAGGGAGAATGGACTGCCATACACGTTATGTGTCTGTGAGCGAGGGAGGGAGAAAAGGAAAAGTACGAGCTGTCATCGAGCAAAAACGGGAGCTGGAAGCATGTAAATATAATAATAACCACTGCAGCCAAGAAGAGAGCCTGACGAGCCCAGTTGTAAGTAAGCTATTAGACTCGACTGTACACCGTGTTCGTGTTTTCCTCCGAAACAATAAGCAGCCTTTCAACGCCTCTCTCTGTCTCTCGCAAGCAAAGTTGACCCAGACAACAAAGTAAAGCTATTTTTCGGCTACGAGCCCGACACAGAACCCACCGTATTAGCCTTTACTACAGTTCGGAGCCGCGGACCTTCAGTAACAGTAATAAATCACAGCAATAGTACATTCATGTAGTTGTAAACAGCATGATAATATATTAAGTAATCCAAAGTATTCAGAATACGTTACTCTCATTGAGTAACGTAACGGAATACGTTACAGAATACATTTTGGGGCATGTATTCTGTATTCTGTAATGGAATACATTTTAAAAGTAACCTTCCCAACACTGGTAATTATGTTTTGTAATGTCTTTAAACACTTAATGTTGTAATTATATTACAACATTTCTTTCGCAGACAAAAGATACAGTAGAGATAAGATAAACAAAAACAGATTCATAGTATTTCTGTATAAAATCTAGTCATGCTTGGTCATTAAAAATGGCCAAGGCTGTTTATTGTTTAAAGGCTTTAGAGTATGAACTATAGCCTCCTGTATGAAAAGCTGAAGTCCTTTTTGCATAAACACGAGAACATGAGCTGCGCAGCTCAGTCGCTATTACAGGCAGTTCACAGTTCCTGTTTATACTCACAGTATTTGGCGGTGAGATAAGTGGTTGGTTGGGATCCGCCTCCTGTTCGTGGTCAGATGTCGGCAGAGCCTCGGAGCTCGTTTGCCTCTTCATCTCACGTTTTACTTGTGCCGGACGTCTGTGTGGGGCACTCTGAGTTCTGGCGATCGGTTTCCTCTTTTGACTCCTGACATCCACGGTGAATAAACGGATCAGTGTTAATTATTTAAATGCCAATGAACACATTGTACCATGTTTAAAATGCACAGACAAAGGATGCTAAATGGAATAAAAATCTAATCTATCTGACACAAACTGAATTTGTAATTGAATAGCTTGAGAGAGTCCTTCCTCCACACTGACATTGGGAGGAGCTGCGTCTGACCTCCACTGTGCCCCTTTGAAACTGACCTGTTGTCCCGTGTGCTTTTGGATTCCTGAGGAATATGCTGGAGAGACGACTGGAGAGGGCTGTATTTGCTCAAGTCCTTAGGAGGAATATACACTGGCTTGATGTGTCCTGTTTGGCTGCAGGAATAGCACTGTTTTAGTAACACGCAGCAGAACTAATATGATGGACAAATCACACAAATCAACATACCTGTTAATATCTATCCGAGGTGCTTCAGGGCCTAGTGACTCTGTTATTTGGTTCAGAATTGAAGGCAGAGGGTGCAGCTTGTCAACTGTTTCCTGAGGGAGAAACAAGTAGCATGTTAACCTTCACTTATACACAAAGCATGAAATAAGTATATTTATATAGTGAATGGATACATAATTGCTTCTGGTAAACTTGAGAGAAAAACTACATCTATGACCAAACAACACAGTGATACACACCACACACACCACATTTTTTCTACAAGGCCTTTTAATCTCTTAACCTGCCAGTGACCTATTTAGTGTTAAAATTAGGATTCTGTTTACAAATCTTTATATGGGATAAACGGGTAGCTGTGAATCTCTTAAATAATAATAATAATAATGGATTGCATTTATATAGCGCTTTTCAAGGCACCCAAAGCGCTTTACAATTCCACTATTCATTCACTCTCACATTCACACACTGGTGGAGGCAGCTACAGTTGTAGCTACAGCTGTCCAAATCTGTGTAACTAGATAACAAAAATCAAACCCTATCTTTAATCAGAACTCTGATCACAAGAATAAGATTATTTCCTTCTGTATCTGTAGTTCACTATCAATAGTTTTACTTACGTCACCTGACAGATTAAAAAGTGTGTGTGTGTGTGTGTGTGGGGGGGGTCAGAAAAATAAAAATAATATCCATCTATCTATGTCATTCTTGTGACTTTATCTGCAGTACCCCCATAGTCCACTTGGGGGCCACAGCAAAAGCGTTTGGAAACAGTCCTGTAAAGCCTCCATCTTGTCAACACAATCTTAAAGGTTAGAATTAGTGCGTGAGTACACCATGTATAACTGACAGTTGGAACTGAAGTTATCTATATGTGGCTGTCAGTCAGTCCAGCTTGTACAGAATGCTGCAGCTCGCCTTTTGACTCGTGTGAAGAAACACCAACATATTACTCCGGTGCTTGCGTCCCTTCATTGGCTTCCAGTGCGTTTTAGAATTAAATTCAAAATCTTACTTTTGACTTATAAAGTGCTAAATAGCCAGGCACCGGACTATTTGTCTGACCTTTTGCACCTTTATACGCCCTCTAGAGCCCTTTGATCAAGCGATCACCTGCTCCTTACCTTACATAAGTCTAGGATGGTTCATAGAGGAGATCAGGCATTTGCGGTTGTGGCACCAAAAATGTGGGATGATCTACCTCTCCACATTAGAAAGGCCCCAACTGTTACTTTTTTTAAATCGCATCTTAAAACATATTTTTTTACTCTGGCTTTTGAAACTGTTTGAGAGTTACCAATTCTTTTATCCTAATTTTCTTTTAATTTTCTTACCTGTTGTTGTTGTTAATGTCATTGTTTAATTGTTATTTTGTACAGCACTTTGGTCAACTCCCTGTTGTTATTAAATGTGCTTTATAAATAAATGAAATGAAATCTTCATATAAACTCTATAATTATAAGTATCCCCCTGATAGCTGCTTATAAATTGTCTTCCACTGTGGTTAAGCTAGCTAGTGGAGCCATGCAATGCAAGAGTCACACAATTTAAAACTAACTACCAAACTGGACTAGTTTGCCTGCCTACCTGGTCCTTCTGGTAGATGATGTCCACCAGCAGTCCATGGAGCACAGCCAAACGCAGAGGCAAATCCACGTAGCCGTCAAAGGACGTCATTGCAATCTCAGTGTCTCCACTCGACACCGTTTGTAGGAAGCCTCTCATTCCATCCCAGTGCTGCTCCAGGAATTCATTCATGAAGAGCATGTACTCCTCCTTTTCCCCGAACCTAAGTAAGAACAACAAATTTAATTTACTTTAGGTATTTATTTCAGGCCCTTTATTGTTATTGTACATGTGCAACAAAAAATATCTTTATCCATATTCCCAGATTATATCTTTCAGTATGCCAAAACAAACAAAAGCAAACAATTTGCCCAGGAACAAATGCACAAACGTGACATAAACTACTGACAAGGTGAAGTTGGCCAGATTCTGGATGACTTTGGCTGTCAACGTAAGGGTACGCAGGATGTTTGGCTCCGGGTACGGTTGCGTCAGACCAAAAAGGGAAGGACTGAGGATAGCAGGACACAAGAAACGAAGGAAGAGGGAAGCAGAGATGAGCCGATGGCCAATCTCCGGTTTGCCCTGGTCTTCACACACCTCCACCCAGCTGGAGAAGATCCTGTTTAACTCTTCAGGAAAAGGCCTAGTGGAAAGAAGCATGTCAAGTATGAGATCTCTGAATGTGAGAGATGCCCAAATCATTTATTGTATGTTAAGCTGATTTCTCTCACCCATGGAGCTCAATGATCTTCTGCACCACCTCCTCACAGGTTTCCCTCAAGTGCTTCTGGTTGCTTGACAGTTCAGCCGCAGGACATTTACGAGGGTCAACTTCGCAGTTCTCAGTCGATGCATATAGACGGTTGATAAATTCTCCTGCATTGAAAAGAAAGCATAGAGTTCAGGAAAACCCAGTACGATTGAATGCAAGCAGCCACCTTTACGACTGATCTGCCCAACCTAGTGTGTCGATGAGGTACTTCTGACCAACCAGCTTCATATATTCATCTATAGCTTTAGTGGCCAGTGTGTTCTCTCTGAAGATCATTGCTTCTTTTTCTCCAAGACGCTCCACCTCATCGTTGCCCAAATCAATGAGGAATTCCTAAGGAATAAAAACTTACGTCTGAATATGCTTCTGGTTGTATTTTTGATACATATTGTGAAAAAATAAAGTCTGATTCATAAATTGCATTAAAAAAATTTAATTTATGCTCATTCTTTACCTTGGCCTTGCCGATGCTCTGGAGTACGTGGACCAGAGCTCCCGCCAGCTCTTCCTTCTCCTTCACATTCAGAAGTGGCTCCAAGTTTCTGCACATTTCTACATAATCCACAGTCACATACTCGGCAAATTCTTTGTATTTCTCCATCGGCAGAACTTGCAAGTTCTGGAAACGGGCCTTGATGCGGAGTGAAGCCTGCGGCCCCAAAGCTTCTTTGTTCCCTGCTGAGCCTGACGCCTTATATGGAGTGATGGGGTACCACTTCTCCTGATAGGTCCTCCCTCGAATGTCAGCTAGAGGTATGGTCACGCTTCCCAGAGGGTGTAGACTGGAGTCGTCTCGGGAATGCCGCTTTTTCTTGGGCTCTTCTTCCCGGAAGAGGTGCAGGCTGATTTGGGAGATACATGGCAGGTTGTCGAGCTCAAAGAATTCTCCCCAGAACAGTTGGCACCCTCCAGTCGCACCTCCACTGGCCCCCAGGCCTCCCGAAGACCCAGCGGAGCCATCTGCTGCCAGGCTGGAACGGTTTGGGAGCTTCCCAACAGCTCTGCTGGTCGTGCGGGCGAACAAGGTGCCATCCAGGTGTACCTCACAGTAATAACGCTTTTTGGGTGGCAGATCCTTGGCTTCATTAACCCACAGACTCAGCGAGTTCTCTGTGCGCTCGATGTTGTCCTGTGAATACAATGAATGTTATTAGTAGCACAACACAATTTGAATATTGCGTGACCGGTGGGACCGGCAGCTGAAAGCTCACCTTGTTGGGCTGGGCAGCTCGTCTCAGATCTTCAATCCAGCGGTCACGTTCAGCAGCCGAGGAGCAGCCGAAGCAGTGGGTGTTCTCAGAGTTTATCACCTATAGCACATTGAAACTAACAGTTAGCGGTCGTGGAATACTTTACGGTACTCGTTAATGAATCTATGGGAGTGCCCCTTTAAAGTCTACCTCAAAGCAGTACTTCTCCCCCAGAATGGAGCTGTGGACCGGTCTGATGACGGTGCTGGTGTCTGCACTCAGATCTAGCGTCCCCACCGGACTGACTGGAATTGACACAGACTCTCGGGATTCATAGAGCCTTAAAATTAAACACAGTGGAAGAATTCAGTCAAAAAAAGGAGATGGAGATTTGTCAAAGGTACTCACAATGTACACTTTCACTACCTGCAGGTTGTTTTACCATCGAGACTGTTGGAGCTTGGATAGTCCAGGCCAATATTTTACTCAGTTACATCATGCCATATTTAAGTATTTGTCATGATCTTTAAGTTTCTATTATAATCTTGATCATTTTATGTTATAATGTAATAGGCTGTGCTCCATAAATTAATCCTGCTTTGTTAGTTTGTTGTTGTTGTAAAGTGTTGATAAATGTCGTAAAGGGGGTGTGTATTTGGCCAGCATGCGGAGGGGTGTGGGTAAAAGGTTAGGTAAGCAAGCAGGACGTGGAGCAACAGTTTTCTGACTGTCGCCGTTTTAATGTTTTTTTTGTTGTAACATAGAGGGAATGTAAACGGAGCTCCCACCAGAGGCATTTGTTTTGTACCTTTCGATTTATATGGAAAATAAATGTTTTGCCCCTTTTTTCCTTTGCCTCATTTTTGCTACCGGAAGGCATCCAAGCTACTTAACAACAGCACGAGTCAGAAACTTTACGTCCTGCAGAAACGGCAAAGAAGGACTGAAGGTTGCCGTTACAGAGACATTACATTAACACTGTGGTTGTTTTTAAAAAGAACATCTTGCAAAGTCTTATTTTCCCAAAATTTTTAGCCAACATGTTTGAATTATTCTTTAGTGAGGTTTTATGTGTGTGTCTCAACCAGGTCAACCAGGTCATGCTGAACTCTTTTAAGTTTCCAAAACTTAAAGACGTCCAGTTGCTTTCTTTGCAAGCTTCTTGGACCTTTAGTGAGGTTTACTATGAAACTGATCGGTTAGTCTATTGTTGAAGAAGTGATTAAGAACATGATAGATGGATTATAAGCAGGGTTTTTTGAAGATAAGAGTTTGGCCTTAAATTATGAAAGACAATGAGAGAAGTTACTTTAGACCAAAGGTGGATATGGAGTGCAGTATATCTGCTTTGAAAAACACAGCAGTGCACTTTACCTGCGTCCTTTGTTAAGTCCCTGTTGGTTTAGCTGGGTGTTGCTATTCCTCTTGGCTTTGTTCTCAAGACGTCGCTTGATCAGTCCCTACGGGTGAAGAATGCAAACACAGTGCATTTGGGCAATTATGTGTTGTGTCAACAGGAAAAGGAAAACTAGCGCAAAGATTGTCTCTGGTGCATACTGCACTCACCCTCACACCGCCATCTTGAGCCTTTGGTCGAGGACCAAGCTGGCCCCCATGGTCGGGGCTGCATTCTAGGGATTGGGATGAAAATGGAATTCTCTGTCAGTTTTTCATTAGTGTTGGCAAGACAAGTTAGCTTAACTAAATTAAATTATAGGCAGTACTGATTATTTCCATTTAGAGTTTGTGGTCAGTACTTCTACATATTTATTCCTTTCTGTGAGTCAGTTGTTTCCAGGCATCAAATCAAATGGTTGGCAGCCTAACTTTGGAGCAGATATTGTGCGCTGGTGAAGCAGGAATAGCACGAATATTAATACAATTAAAATTGGCTAAGTTCCATTACAGTAAGTGACTTCCAGGTCATATGAGAGCACCTGGGGTTAAATAACCTGTGATTATTTTGCTGATATGAAAACAAACCATTTTATGACTAATTTTCAAGCAAAATTCAGTTTTTTCACTCATCTAACACAAACAACTTCTACTGAAGACTCTCAAAAACATCAAGCAAAAGGTTTTAATATTTCCAGATGGGTTCAGATGAGCCGGTTCAGGATGTGGTTTATAGCTGTAATCTGATAGCTAGACCTAACTCAGTAAAGTTAACTAATTGCACATATGTCACTAAATAACACATAGTTTACTCCAGCTTTACAGAGAACAAACGTAAATGTTCCCATTTTGATTTTTCCTGTTTTGTGTGAACATTTTAACCTTTTAGTCAGAAAATTGATATCTCTAACTGGAGATCACGATATCCTCTTTTGCTTATCTAAAGTCAGCGATATTGATGTGTTTCATTACAAGATTACACAGGTGTCCGATTTTCTTTTCGCTGCTTACCCAAATTCCCACCACAAACAATCCAGCGTTTAAATCCTATCATTTAGTCCAGAGGTGTGTGCAAAAGTCCTGTTACTTCAGCTTCTGTGTCTTTATCATTTCCTTTCTGTCGTCTTCAAAAGAGCCGATTGAGTCACCCGGCCAGTCGCTGCAGGATCGAACACCTCCACAGTGCAGTGTCTGAACCTCTTCTAAGCAAAATATCTAAACTGCATGGATGGAAGCTACCGACTATATCATAGCGCTCTGTCTTTCTGCGAGTTTTCATTGGACTGCTAAAACCCTGTCTTGATGCTATCTCCCCCAGAGGGAAAAAAAAACACAGAGGAAGCGATCTTAACGACATTGCCACGAACAAACATTTAGCTATTTCCTCTGTGTCTTCTGCGGAAATAGTGCAATAGTCATGGCTGATGTCAGTAGCAGTTAAGCTGGGGGTGTTTGATGATTTCTCTTCATTGCATTTTAATCTGCACATCATTTTGTTTGCTTTACGTGTGTATACGGACCTGTGTCAATGTCTACAAGGTTCTGCATGCTGAGGTTGGACAAGCAGCTGCTGACACGGTTTCGAGTCCACATTGTTGGCTAAGACGGACACACAAAAACGGGCATTTTCACACTCCGTGGTTATGACGACATGATTTGAAATCAGTGTAAATAACATGCTGTTAGCTGTGGGTACCTCTTCCTCTGGGGAAATGAGAATCTGCCCATCTTCCAGGCAACAGTTGCTGATGTCCCATAAGGGGACCTCCTGAGGCGGGACCCATTGCAGTCTTGAGAGTTCGCAGGGTCCGGCTGGTGTCGGCACAACCTCATTCAAACCTGCAATTCAAGTAAACATCGCACAGACAAACACATTCTGATACTGATCAATCATGTAAGGTCAGCGTACACATGTAATCACATGCTGAATATGTGCTGATTTCTCTCACTTTGAAGAACTGACAGTAAATTGTTTACGATGTACAGATACTGCTTAACTGGAGGCGTATGCTGCCGGGCTGGTTTGTTTTTGATTTTTGGTAATGACACTTATCTCACACAGCGATTGGCCACTCCCATTTGAGGTGTTGCCTTGGCCACTGACGCTATTGCTCTCTCTTTTTTATTACACGCCATGAAGGCCTGCGCACATCCTGTGGGCTGTCGTTAGGTTTTTTGTGTCTTTTTTTTTTTTTTCACTTGATGTCAACATCCATTGTGCTTTTATGTCGTCTTAATGTTTACATTATCTTACTATCAAGTATACGCTGTTCTTGAAACGCCAGCAGAAGATAAAGATAATATTGCATTACTAAAACATGCATAAAAGCCCAGGAGAGCAGAAGGTGGCAGGAAACTAATGCTTGTTTTTTAAAGCAATTATATTTTCTTCTTGTTCTTTTTAATAATAAAATATGATATCTTTTCCATGCAGCCATGCCTCATTTGGCTCACCTGCATGATCTGTCTGTGTGTGTTGCAGATGTTTCTCTCACTTCCTGTCAGCTGAGATGAAAGACGTCTAGAGAACTTCAGTATAGGTACAACTATTTGAATCTGTCCTGAGGTGGATTGAGGTTTCTGATGACATTAGACAAATGTTCAGACATCATTTGTATTAGCTGTCTGAGGACACTCCTTTTTAGTTTCTGCACAAGTACAGGAATGCTTGCAAATCTGACTAGAGTTCATATTTTGTATCTTAACAGCAGGAAGGCTTCTGGTTGGATTTGCCTACCATTTTCACATAAGGGGCACAGACACTTCTGTGTCACAACAACACATTATGTTGCTGTACATTTTTTAGCCATGTACCTCTTAGTATGCATTTGTTTCTCAGCGCTGGGGAAGTTGGTTAGTGAATCTAGTTAAGTGTGGGTGCTGGTTTACAGTTCTTCAGTTGCTTTGAATTTCTGGGTCATTTCTCTGCTGTTTTGGCGGTTTTGGTCTCGCAATGATTCATGTCTGAAATGAGATAATGACGATTGTCTGGGTTCTGCTTTTTAGAAGGAGAGAAATCTGTTATCTACAAGGAGAGAGCCCTTAAACATAGACTTGAAGGACACAGGGCTTAGATTTTAAGCTTGTCCAATGACTCCATACTTCCTCACAAATTTACTACTACTACCACTGCTACTGCTGCTGCTACTAATGTTTTAATCTCGGCCTATAATACTTACTGTTTGTTTAGAAAATATTCCAACAGTTACAGACTTTCCTTTTGTCTTTGTACTGATAATTTTTTACTGTTTATTTGAGGATGTAAATGTTGCATCTACAAATCTTCTAAAAGAGCTTTCTTGAGGTTAGGGGACTTTAAATAGCCATCAATAGACATCAGATTTGTCACAATATCCGAGTTCACACTATCATTTACTTTACTGGGTAATGGCTCAAATATCTTTACAACATTTTGTTTAAATTGTTTGCTGATGTTTAAGATATTTTTGGAAGTGTCAAAGTCATTCAGTGGTGTTTGGCTGGATTTAACTCTTTCATCACTTTCATAACCTGTAACTTTTCTGAGATCCACTCTTTTACTTAAATTATTTATATTTATAACGTATTTTCACATAATGTAAGCCTATTTAAATTCTCAGTTTCTCTCTTTAATTATTTCTACGTCTGTTTAATACTGAGCCAGATGCTAAAATAGTCTTAATAGTAACATTGCAGATGAAATTTCCAGATGCACTTTTGACAGAGGTCACCCAAACCACTCATACTGCTGAGTGTTATTAAATGGTCCTAACTACTTAACAGGAAATCACAAATTGTGTGATCGCAAATAGGAAATAGGAAACATTTTCTGATATTTTACATAATATTTGGATTGACCTTGGAGTAATGACCTTAATGCGCAGGGCTTTGTGTGTACGCTGCACTTTTGTTGTAGTAGTCTTACCTGCAAGGGATGGCGTGCTGTTGCGGGGCTGTAGCTTTGGCTTCTTGAGCTTCTGGGACACACTCCGAAGATATTTTTTAAAAAGTGCCCCTCCGCCCCCTTTCTGTGAGGGGTCACTGGAGGCAGCCCCCGAGGCTTCTGTGCCAGCAGAAGTGGCTGCAGCAGAGGATGAAGCTGCGTGAGCCGAATTGGCAGTGGAGAGGGCTGCAAACAGAGAGCCAGGAGGCTCGGACAGGGCCCTCCTGAAGGGGTTCTTTCTTGTTCCTCCGGAGGCTTTTTCAGGCTTGGCTGCATCGCTGCTTTTCCCATTGGATGAATTCTTTTCTCCGGGGTCCTCGCTCAAGGCCTTGCGCCAGTTTTGCATCTTGCTCCACTTGTTGCTAGAGGCCTTCTGAATTTTTTCCATGGCAGATGTGGAGGATGCCGGCGTTCCTTCTCCTTCTTCTTTCTGCTCATTGAGGGTTCCCTTGGAGCCAGTATGCCACTTGTATGTGTTGAGAGGATCGCTGGTCTCAGATGTTTGTGGAGGCTCATTTTCCTTCTCAGGTGATCCCTGCTCCTTTGATGCTGGCTGAGCTGCAGGCTCTGGATCCTTCTCCTCAGTGCCCATTTCACACTTTTAGGGTGTAACTACAAGTCTCTCTGTTTTCAAGGTTGCATCAAAAACCTTCACAAGAGAATTCACCTGTCTCCCTCCTAATTTACCGCCGCTTTGGAGATTGCTGCGTGTGCGAAAGGAAGACAACGTAGTCTGTATCTCCTCTAACTGTCTGTTTCTCATTTCCTGTCTTGCAAAAACGTTGATCAACAACACGCGACTTAGCTGCTCTGCCTGTGGTTGCTGTGCTGCAGCACTACTCCCATCTCTCTGGGCTGTTTGCTTCCTCATGAAATGACACAGAGAAGTTCAGTGTTTTCATTTAATACTTCCTGTCGTCTGTTCTTCCTGTTCTGTCAAAAAAAATAAAACAAATCTGCATTCAATTTGTGTGAAACTCAAAGAAATATCCACAGATGTTATAATAAAATGTGTGTTTTAGGTTGTCCACCTCGACCTCAAAGGAAGCCTACTTGTCAGATTCAGTCAGTCACATTATGAGCAAGGGAAATGTGGTTTTGCATGTTGCAAAGTAGTAGAAATCCATCGTGACACAATATTAGGCAAGATGTGTAATATGAAGATATTTAATGAATGGATGAATCTAATAAATCACCAGTCTCTATACAGTTAATAAGATTCATTTTCTTGGTAACTTGAATGAAATAAACCACCAAGGACAACATCTTTCTTGTCAAATATACATGAAAAATATTGTATGGAAGACTCTGGACCCAGTCTTACTTTTTTAGTAAGACCACTAAACTGATATCTGTGAGAAATAAACATCATGTGGTATCAGCTACCTGAGAGTTTACAAGCTGTTGACAGTTAAGAGTCAGTTTCCTGTCAAAGCTACAGGAAACTGACTATGAAAACCACTTCCTGCTCTCATGCTGCTCTTTTCTCGTACACACCTGCAGGGTATTTCTGTGTGCCAGTTGGGTGAACTGCCAGCAATATGGTCAGATGTTGTCTTTCTAATGGTGTAGTAAAGTAATAATGGTGGAGTAGTGGTGAAGTAATGGTGGAGTACAGCAGGACCTTTAGATTTTTCACTGGGAACATTCCTCTAGTTCACTTCTCTAGTTCTTTAAGCTATAAAATACCCGGGAAGTGGTTTTTATAGGAATCACATTCACACAGTAACATTAATACAGCATCAACATGCTTATATCTGTGTTTCTATAAAGAGCTGAGTGTGTGAAAACACTGAAAGTTACATTTTTGTCTTGTTTCGTCCAGGCCCTCTAGTGGCCGGGGGCATTTGGTATTGAAAATATGCTTCGACTGTATGCGGTCAAATTTGAAACGTAATCAATGAAAACTGACTGCCTCCACATAAAAAAAATAATTAAAATTAAATGTAAAAATGAAAAGAAAAACTGTAACTGAAGTTTGAGAGTGTTTATAATGTGTGTGCTGTCTTTTAGAACTATAATCAACATTTAACCTGACACTAGTTTAAAAGTAAAAGGGGTCCATTTAATTTTACACAACAGGATGTTTTATAATGTTATTTTGGAGCATTTTGTGGTAAATAAACTAAAACCATTTACGTGTGAATGCCCTTTATTTTAGTTAAAAGGCTAAAAGCTGAATATTTACATTATGTTATAAGCAGTGTTGGGGAGTAACGGAATACATGTACCGCCGTTACGTATTTAAAATACAAAATATGAGTAACTGTATTCCGTTACAGTTACCGTTTAAAAAGGTGGTATTTAGAATACAGTTACTTTGTTGAAATAAATGGATTACACGGCGGTACTTCCCTGTTTCATATTATGGCGGGTCAGGACTGTTTGGGTTTTGTTTGACAGCTACTTCCTGTTGTTCCAGGTGGCAGCGTTACAGTTGCCATGGTTACACGGTGACGCTCTCTCTCTGTGTGTTTCCTGGGTGAGAGAGGCCTTTTTGTTGCTGTTGTGCTAAGCTAATAGGCAGAATGCTACAGGTATAGCGCTAAAGAATGTAGCATCATAGGCAGTGTAGTCCGTGCTGCAGGGAGAATGGACTGCCATACACGTTATGTGTCTGTGAGCGAGGGAGGGAGAAAAAGGAAAAGTACGAGCTGTCATCGAGCAAAAACGGGAGCTGGAAGCATGTAAATATAATAATAACCACTGCAGCCAAGAAGAGTGCCTGACGAGCCCAGTTGTAAGTAAGCTATTAAGACTCGACTGTACACCGTGTTCGTGTTGCTCTGTACACATTAACACTGTTCTTGGCCATAAAAACCCTGAAAACCACGAATATTGATCACAACAGGATTTGAAGTTAAACAATAACAGTAAAATGAATCTTTGCTGGTGCTGAAGTATTCTTAAAGCACAACAAAAGAAGTATTTCACAAAGCAGCATGTCTGTACAACTCCTCAAAATGTTGACAGAAATGATGAATGCTGCAGGAAGTGCTTGTTCTGTTTACAATTCGAGCCAAAAACAGCTATAACATTTGAAAATAATAAAGATAAACAGGTAAATGTGTAAATACTGTATACTTAAGTATACGAAAAGTTATTAATATTTAAGATGAATCTACTGTCACAAAACCGGAAAGTATTTCGATTCATTTGTGGAGGTCACAGTGTTTGTCTTCATCTGGTGGTCGATTGATTTACTGCAGAACAGTTTACCTTAACAAGAAAAATGTGGTACAGACAGCAGCGGTTTTTGATGTGGACGACATTGGCCAGCGCTGCGTCGTGGTGGGTGCAGCATCATGGGCATCGGCAAAAAAAAAGTTGCTCACACCCATGCTGCCCGACATCATGCCAGCGCATTTTGGGGATTTCATGGGCACCGATCGGAGCGGGGCGGCCGGGGGTTCTCTGGCTGGCTGGACAGGTGTTGTGCCAAAAAGTGATTGTCTGCCAAAAACTGACTGCTTGTATTTAAACTGCTATAAATAACTTGTTGGTCTATAATATGTGAAACATATGTCAAATGTATCCCTCATGAATAGGGATGGGTACCGGTATCCGGTGCCATGATGGCACCGGTTCTGACATAAACGGTAGTAACCAGACCGAAAAGCAGCGCACATTTCGGTGCTTTATTTCGGTGCTTTTTTTCCTGAGCTGTGATACACTTTCTTCTTCCTTACATTTGTATTGGCGGTTGGCAAACAACTGAAAGGTGCATTACCGCCACCAACTGGTATGGAATGATACACTTTAGATTCTAGCCAATCATTTTAAGTTTCCGAGAATAGTAGGCGGGTCCAGGTACATACGTTCTTTTAGAGCAGAGCTACAAATTAAAAATGTCCAAGGCGAAGCGGTCAAAAGTCTGGCTGTACTTCACAGCAAAAGATGCAAACTCAGCAGCTGCAACAAGTGGTTTAAGGTGATACTGTGATACTGTCAAAGAAGGTAACACCTCAAATCTGATGAAACACCTGGCGACGCATAGTGTTTTTTTTTTAAAGCCGAGAAATGCGCCGTATTTGATAGCTTGCTGCGAGACCTCACACCGAGCACATCTACTGCTTGTGGGTTGCCTGTTATCGGACCCGGAATTAGCAACATCCCCCAAAAACCCGAAGAGGAGAGTCCTGGCCCCTAGCCCTGCCAGTGTAGCAGAAATGATGAGGATGATGATGCAGCAGCAGCCGTTCTTCTCTGCGTGAGTAGCTTAATGTTGTTCGTGTGTAATTTACGTTGAGTAGGCTAACCACGTTATTACATTAATGCATGTAAGGTGAACTAGCAAACACCATCATAGCTACATGCAGCTGTCTTCTTGTTTGATGGCAGATACTCCCTTCACCCTGGACAAAAAGGCTAAAATGACCAAAGAAAAAGTGGAAAACAGTTAAACATGAGAGGTTTTTGGACAAAGTTTGTGTTTTTTTCCATTGTTTAAGCACTGCTTCCAGCCAAGAATGATACCATATATGCCCCATAGCTGCAGAAAAGGCTAACATTGTTATCTTTTTACAAAAAAACAGCTGAACATGAGAGGTTTTTGGACCACTTTTGTGTTCTCCATTCTTTAAGCACCGGTTTGAGCACCGTTTAAGCACCGGCACCGTTTCAAAAGTACCGGTTTGGCACCGGTATCGGATAAAACCTAAACGATACCCATCCCTACTCATGAATGATATCACGTCATCATCAAATCAAATCAATTTATTTATATAGCACTTTTCACAGGATAAAAATCACAAAGTGCTTCATAGTAATATAAAACAGAAATACATAAAATACATTAATAATCAAACATACTGCACAAATCTAATTAAAAGCCAATCTAAATAAATGAGTCTTAAGCTGCTTTTTAAAAGAATAAATACAATCAAGGCAACACAATGATGGAGGGAGAGCATTCCACAACCTGGGGTTGTCATGGTCCTGAGTCTGAGGACTCGGTGTTTTGTGTTTCTTTATATTATTCTTTGTTCTCGTTTATTCTGTTTTGTCTTTTGTTTAGGTTTGCTATGTGTTAGTGTTTTTGTTTCATGCCTGCCTGTGTTCCCTCTGTCTGTCCATGGTGTTATTGTGTCTGCTCTTGAGTCTGCCTGTCAAGTTCAGTGTCCTGTCTGGTTCTGTGTCTGTTAGTTTCCTGTTTTATTCTGAAAGTTCATGTCTCATGTCAGTGTGTTCAGTTTTACCCCTCCCCTGTCTCGTTAGCCTAATTTCTCCCAGCTGTGTCTCCCTCCTGTGGCCCATTCCCTGATTACTCCCCGTGTATTTTAGCCCTGTGTTTTCCTGTGCTCTCTGTCGCGTCGTCTGTTTAACTCCATGTCAGTCTGCATTACTCTGTGTTACCTGGTATTCATTCTGCGTCTCTCTGCCATCTTTCTTTGTGCATTTTGCTCCTCCTCCCGTGAGTGTTTGGTTTAGTTTATTTCTTTAGTTTTCCCAGTTTAGGTTTGTTTACTCCCTGCTCTGCTCTTCCTGTTTTTGTCACCTTATCACGTCTGTAAATAAACACTCACTCGCACCCCAGCCAGTACCTGCATTTTGGATCCTTTTTTTTTTCAATACACCACACGACTGCTCCCCAGCCGTGACAGGGGGCCACCGCTCTAAAAGATCTATCACCTCTGGTCTTAAAACGAGTTCGTGGGACTACCAACAGCCTTTGATTCGATGATCTCAGACTGCGAGAGGGAGCGTGGGGTTCTAAAAGATCAGAAATGTAGGCAGGGGCAATTCAAAGCTTTAAAAGTCAGTGCCAAGATTTTAAAATGAATTCTAAAATGTACTGGAAGCCAGTGTAATGAGCGTAACACTGGTGTAATGTGCTCTCTTTTTCATGTCTTAGTTAAAAGCCTTGCAGCAGCATTCTGGACTAACTGGAGACGGTCAAGATTCCTTTTGCTCAAACAAAGGAAAAGACTGTTACAATAATCTAAGCGAGATGAAGTAAAAGCATGAATAACCATTTCTAACTCAGATTTAGACAGAAAAGTTTGCAGTTTGGAGATGTTTCTTAGCTGAAAAAGGCAGTTCCTAATCAACTGGCGAGAGTGTTGTTCTAGGGACATGGCAGAATCAAAGATCACACCAAGGTACCTGAGGCTCAGGTGAACAGATGAGCCAAGAGAGCCAAGATGTTGTTGGATTAGAGATATCTGGTTGTCGGGGGCAATAATTAATGTTTCTGACTTCTCAGAGTTCAACTGTAAGTAGTTGTCACCAAGCCACTGTTCAATGGGAGCTAAACATTTAATTAAAGAGGACAGTTTATGGACTTCCATCGGCTTAAAAGACCAATAGAGCTGAATATCATCAGCATAGAAGTGATAAGACACCTCAGGGAACTGCCTGATTATAAGTCCTATAGGTAAAAAGAAAAAGAATAGGACCCAGAACTGAACCCTGCGGTACCCCACATGTCAGATCCTTAGAATGTGACATAAACCGATTCGCAAAAACACTAAAAGATCTGTTGGAGAGGTACGACCGAAACCACTCCAGAGCCAGACCGGACACACCGACTATGTCCCGGAGCCTGTTAATCAGGATGGTATGGTCAATGGTGTCAAAGGCAGATGTCAAGTCCAACAAAACCATGACTGAGGATGCTCCGGAGTCAGCTGACATCATAATGTCACTAGAGACTTTAAGTAATGCGGTTTCTGTTGAGTGACTAGACGGACTCATCGAATGTCAGCTTTGTGATGTCAGCTTTATTATCTAGAACCCGAGAATTCAAACTGTAGACAGACTTTTGTCGTGAAGAAGTTTCAGCGGTTAATCAATACTTGGAAATAATTTGAAAAACGTGCAGTTTGCAATTGCGCTAAACGGTAAAGACATGACAGAATTTAGTGAAGTGAACAGAAGGAAATCTGTGGAAATCATTTCGTTGCTCCAACCGGATAAGGACAACAACAAAACAAAAAAAACCCCCAAAAAACAAAGGAAACAAAACAAAGTTGAGCATTTAGCATTTTTGGATAAATTACTTTTATTCCTGATCAAATAAGCTTCAGTACATTGCTATATAAAATGTCAAATTGTTAATATACTATATATTGTTAGTGTGACATATCACACATATATTTTTGTCTCATCAGTTGTTTGTTTTCATTAGTGAACTGTAGTGCAAAGCATTTAACAGTGACGATTTTAAAATCCCATTGCAGAACATTTTGTTATTGTGTCAAAGATTTCTAAAAATCTGACTGCCTTTTCTTTGTAGATGTTGGAGGAAATGGGAGAATTGGATTGCAGGCATTTGAAATTGCTTCTTCTGACCCTGGAAAATCTTGGAAAAATCATCACCCCCTATGTGAAAGATGTTTCAGAGGAGTAAGTCACAAATTTAAAGCCATCAAACTTACAAGCAGCAAAAATTACCACTACATACACACATATACTCTGATTAAATGTTTGTTTTACTCAAGTATTTATTGTTTTGTTTTTTTTGTTTTTTTTTAATCTTTTAGTCAGTGGGCATCCTTAGCCGATGGTGACCCTGGATCAAAAGTTGTCATTCTGTTGTCCAACATGTGCCATGCAATTATAGAAGAAATTAGCGCCTTGGTCCTGGAGGTTGTAGAACCTCAGGTTCTTGCCAAGGGGCACAATCATGCATGTGGAGATAAGGTAAGTTTGCAGGATGGGTGCAGCTGCTGCAGAGTACCAGAAAATAATATTCAAGCCAGCTTCAGAAACACCCTTCATCACTGTTTTGGTGAAGCCCTGTCCATGGCACAAGGTAAGTCCCACAACTCAGATATATTAGTGAAGCTGTTTTCAGCAGAAATTACTAAAAAAGTCAACACGTCGCTGGCTCGTATCACAGGGCCAGCTCCTACCCCAAAAACTCATGACTCAGTGACAGGTATGAGCATTATACAAATGGTGTATAATGTGACTGAGATTTTTGAATGCATCTTGAATATCAGCAGAAAAATCACAGACAAGACATCTGACAGCATGACATGCTCAGACTCTAACTGTAAGCAGACTTGCTGTCTAGATGTGGAGGAGGAGGAAGATGCAGAAATCCCACAAATAAGTGACTGTTCCTTAGAGAATTCATTGTGCACGGATAATCTGAGTCCTCCTCCAACTCCAGAGCTCCCTAAGTATTCAGAAACATTTGTCCCTTCAGCATTGATTTTAGCCTACCAGGAGAATTCTTCACCAAATCTGGATGCTGTTAATTTCATAATTATTTTGTTTGTTGTTAATTAAAAAAGTAAATAATAACCTAACAGTTATAGCAGTATTGTGCAAAAGTCTTGAACTACCCCATTTTCTTTTATATAGAAACATAAACACACATACATAGTTACAATGCTATTATGATACATTGTGAGACACCATTGTGATCTGACATTCCATCCTAAATATTTGCGTATAACTTATAAATGTTGGCACTCACAGTGGCCTAGGCATTGTTTAGTTAAAGTTTCATCTAGATTGGGTCACTTGTCTTGGAGGAAATAGGGAACATACAAACATATAAGGCTAAATATGTTTTGAGACTACAGACAGATTTTTTTGGGTCAAGAATTGCTTTAAAAAGCTTTTTTAATAGTAAAAGACGACATGGTTTAGTCAAACAGTTTTGTAATGATTCTAACTAAACACTAGATGGAGACAAACACAAACTGAACTATATGCCAGACACTGGTTTTATTAAAGTAAATGAGATTTAATATCATGAAGGTTCACATTTATTTGTTAACTAAAACACGGTTTAATTAGCGTCCAAACAATTTTAAAGTTTTGCAATGAGTTTTGAAAAAGAAGACAGCAAGATGGCAACCTTTAATCATTTACAGAATTGGACATTTTTCAACATTTTTTCTTAATTTGAAAATAAAAATCAACCCATTATGAACAATATTTATGCCAATAAGATAAAATGTACTTTATGTAACTGCCACTGAAGGATGTCAGAGAGGAATACCTCAGGATCTTCCAAACTCCAGGGACGCATGCCAACGCTCTGATGAAGATGATGGTATGACAGAGTTCAGACAGCAGTTCTGATAATAAGAATGTCTAATACAGCTCTTCCTGCAGACAATGTTCCCTCTGACTTTTCATGTGTCTGAGCAAACACACAAACTCCCTGAGCGGTCGATGGGCCTGAGTCAGGGCTCATGCATTGTTCTTGGGTTTAATGAGTATTATAATTTCTATCTGACTATGTGGATTGTTTATTGTTGTTTGTTGGTGTGATCTGCTGCTGGTCCCTTGTTTCCTTGTCTCTGTGTTTGGGTGTGTGTGTTGTGGTGTGTGTGTTTTGCTGCCATACCAGGCCTGGAGAGTCTTCAGCCTTTGAGCCAGCCACACCTGGTGTAATCAGCCACCTGTTGCGGATCGTCAAGGAAACACTACTCAAGAGAGGATCGGAGAGGCAGCCAGCGCGGGATTGTTAAACTAGGAACATAGTCAGTGCTCTTGCTCTAGTTACTGTGGTCACTGAACTTCTCCTGTTGGAATGGTTAAAGTGTTTTTGTCGGCCGGTGGATGGGACAGTACTCACTGTGGACTCTCTCGTTTCCAGGTGGATTGTGGAAACGTGTGGTGGGAGCAGCACACTGTTGTACAAAGGCACCGAGGAGGACTAAACACTTACCACGGATCACGGCACGGGGATTAGGAACGAGCGCTCACAGAACACAGACGCTGTGGATTGTTGGCACTGTTTTAAAGCTTCTTTTCATTGTAAATAAACGCACCATCTCCATTCAGAAAGTCCTGCATTTGGGTCCTACTTTCCCTGCACTGTGACAGGACCACTGTGAGCAACATCACACGTGTGCACTGTGGTCACGCCAGCATCGCATCCATCCAAGTTACATAGTTTATCAAAAGAATCAAATTACAGCATTTACATTTCTGTTAGAATGTTTTAATTAAGTTCTTCAGCCCACTGACAATGAAAATTACAAAGGTCTTCTTCATGACCTGTAGTATGTTAATGCTGTTATTGGAAGTATAAATATTTAATTTTAGCTAAGGCAAAACATGAACTGCCAACCAACCCAACTATAAACTCCAATTTTGAAAACACACTTAACATTTTTAATGTAAAGCTCTGACTTGTATTATGAGTATGAGCCAGTGTGTGAATCTCCTGCTGTGGTCTGGGGGAGAGTCCTGTAACTCTTTATATACTCTATTTTTCAGACAAAGACATGATTATTTGCATTTCTACTACTCATAAACTAGTGACAGTATTATACTCCCAGAGTACTGCTGTCTTCCCAATGTGCCTCAAGGCCACCATCATCGTTCCTGTGCCAAAGAAGTCCTCTGTGTCCTGCCTCGGTGACTACCGTCCCGTTGCACTCACACCCATCATGACGAAGTGCTTCGAGAGGCTTGTCATGAGGCTCATTAAGACCCTGCTGCCACTCCACTGACTATCGCCCCAACCGGTCAACAGAGGATGCCATTACCACCAACCTACATTTTTCTCTGTATCTATGAAGCGCCTTGAGGCGACTTTTGTTGTGATTTGGCGCTATATAAATAAAATTGAATTGAATTGAATTGAACCTACATCTGGCCTCACCCACCTGAACACTTGCACTTCATGTAGTTCTGTGTGGACTGTCTATTATAAGTAGCACCATTGTCTTGGAGGAACGCTGTCTTGTTTCACTGTGTACTGTACCACTGTACATGGCTGAAATGACTACATAGCCACTTGATTTGACTTGACTTAATTTTATCTTCATTAACGTGTTAAACAACTAATTGAGTTCTTCTTCTTCCACCTGCTCCCTTTAGAGGTGACCTCAATCTCACCCCATCCCTTGCATCCTCCTCTGTCACATCAACCTTCTGCATGTCCTCCTTCATAGCATCCATGAATCTTCTCTGTCTTCCTTTGTTTTATTTCTTAGCAGTTCCATATTTAACACATGTCCAAATGATCTGAAATGTACCTCTCGTACTTTTTTTTTCAAACCGCTCAACCTGAGCTGTCCCTCAGATGTATTCATTTCTATTCACCTGAGCCAACTCAGGTGAATAGAAATGACTTTGGTGCTGGGCTGGTGAAAAGTGACTTTTTGGAAAATAACTGTAATGTATTCACAACATTATTTTGCAGCGTCGCTGAGACAGTGCCTGATCTTACGTCTTTGTGTTAGTATTACACAATGCTGTTAGCACTACACACGTAAAGCAGCTGTAAGAGACCACCACCAAACAACTTTTCTTTGTAGGGTAAACTTCTCAGGATGAGGCCAGAAAGTGTAGACAACTATCCATCCATCCATCCGCTTCCGCTTATCCTTGTCAGGGTCGCGGGGGGCGCTGGAGCCTATCCCAGCTGTCATAGGGCGAGAGGCAGGGTACACCCTGGACAGGTCGCCAGTCTGTCGCAGGGGGTGTAGACAACTAAGTAAAAGTAATTAAACTCAAAAACTCTAAAATTTAAGCTAGATAAGCCACTTAAAATATGTATGGACACTGTTTGCACTCACAAATTAACATGATCTAACTCATAACAGAAACACCAGTAATCTGGACAGATAAGGTGGTAGCCCTCTTTTTGGCACATAAGTTCCTCCTTTTTGTCCTCTCTTTCTTTACATCCTCCTAATAATCATTCATACTTATATATACATTGACCTCTATGGCAGAGTGAGAGCCACATAGGCAGTTAGAGTAAACCAGGCCCTTTACCTGTCACCTGCATGTTTTCTATGTCAGTGAATGATCAAATATTCAAATTTCTTGTGCCCCTCTACCCCCCACACAAACACTTTTAAAAATTCTTTAATCACCCCGATCTACGTAAACTTTAAATTAAGAATCAAGTCAGAATAATAATAAAAACGTCCTCATGTCAACTGAATTATCATTTTTTTGCAGAGAACATGAACTACATTGCACAGCCCATAAGGGGCATTTACAGCTTATGCAACCAGCGCAGCGTCATCTGTCAGATTAACACAGCTCGTTTCACCTGCTGTACCGTAAAACTCCCAATATTTAGAGCTAAAATGTAAAACGTAAAAGCAGAGAAGCATTTATTTTTTATTTAATGTTTTCAGAATTGCAATGATAATGCTGACTGTCCTCTGCTGTGTGTCCTTCACTTGAACAGAAGAGGTCGGGCACGCTGCGGGTTTTATGAAAGAGGTGGAAAAAAACTGAGCTTAGAAAACGGGGAGGAGCGACGGTACCACAGGCATGACAGCGAGGGAGGGAGACCGTCTCCTGTGTCCAAACACCATCTACTTATAGGCGTGATCTAACAGCGAGCTATAAGGGATATTCAGTTTGTTGATCTTGGGATGCTCGTCGCTGTGAGGCTCTGACGAGGACTCGCCAAAGGGTTTGATAAATATTCCGGCTTAATGGCCAGCTAGCATAACAAAGCTAACTGCTGTTAGCCGCTGGAGCCGGAGAAGTGTAGAGCCGAAGAGGGAAATGGCATGAGTTCCGTCGGATAGCCCTCACAGAAGCAACGACCACTGACAAGACTCAACCTGTTAACAACATTTCTTTACCTTTCTAAATCACAGGTAAGATGCGTTAATTTGATGTGTGTCGAGATAATATCGACTTATAAAGTTAGCAGTAGTTACGCGGCTAGTCTCAGCGAGCTGTTTGTGTGGCAGCTAGCAAACCGTCGTTTCAAATGCTGTTAACCACTATGAGTCAGTACCGAAAGCCCCATCTTTTTGTTTGTTTAATATTTTAAAGTGTTGAAAATTGAGGACAAAAAAGTCAGTTTTGGATTAGTTAAAACTGTGACGTTACAAATAGTTCATTTAAGCAGAAGACCAAAACAAGCTAGAACAAAAAACAAAAACGAGTAAACCGTGAGAAGAGGCTGCTTAAAATCAGTGGGAAGCGATCAGTAACGATGGTTGGGTACTAAACTTAACGGGCATATTGGTCACTGAAGTCTCCTAATTAGCACGTTCTGAAGTAATTGTCTTGTTTGTGTCTTTGAAGTTGCCAACAGATCCTGAAGCATGACGGTAATTATGTACTGCAGTAGCAATCGTCAAGACATGTGGTGTTTAGCAAAGGGATACTGTAGCAGTATGTATCCTGTGTGACCTAGACTGGTTATTATTAGTCTGTCCGCCCTGATCCCTTTATTAAGTAGTGCAGGGACGTTGCCTCACACCCCTCCTTGCAGGCATATACCCATCAAAGCATAGCAGGAGTTACAGACATGTAGCAACACGCTGAGCAAAAACACATGAAATCCAAGGGACTGATCTGTACTAATTTTTTTAAAATTTAAATTGACTCTCATGCAGTTCTCTCTGTGTTAGTGCTCTAGGTCAGGAGTGTCACACCCAGTTT
Organism: Neolamprologus multifasciatus; assembly: GCF_963576455.1. Classification (NCBI taxonomy): domain Eukaryota; kingdom Metazoa; phylum Chordata; class Actinopteri; order Cichliformes; family Cichlidae; genus Neolamprologus; species Neolamprologus multifasciatus. Next base: position 4,688,495 of record NC_140444.1, on the reverse strand, counting down.
GTGGGTCTCAAATGGGCCTGACAAATAACACAACACAACTCCTGGGTCAGATTCAAACTTTAAAAAAATCAAACCTGCAACTATAAGCCCATGTGAAAGACCTCTTACACTACTCCCCAAAAAAACAAATGCCAGATATCATTAGTTAGTACTTGTTAAATCCTTTTTTCCCTTTTTTTTAAAGCAATTTTTTTAGACAGTGGGAGAAATCTCAGGTTTTCCTCATGTCACAGCTGTAAGTTACAGTTCAAAGAAGTGGAAATACCCTGGGCTGCATATTTGATGCACCACTGCTCTAGTTGTTTACCTTACCTTGCTGTTTTATATTTAAATAGACAGGATTTTTTTCCTGTATTAAAACTGAACTGGACTAAAATCTATTTTTATCCATCTTGGTGATTTTCCTTTGGAACCCCAAAGCTTCTCTGTTGTGCACAAACATTTTTGATGGGTAGAAAAAACCCTGTTAGAGTGCTGTCATGTGCAGCTTTGACCCAAGCTTCTGCAGCTGATGTTAGCATAGTTATACTCCTGTAGTTTGCAGTGATAAGCCATTGCAGCAGCACTGCTTATGCGATAAAGTAGTAAGAAATGCTGCATCCATTGATCAGCGAGGTCCTTGGTCAGGAGAGTTCCCTTCAGATAAGGAAACGCACACACACAGCAGCAGCACCTGGCTTCACTCGGCATCACGCCATCAGTCAGCCAAAACACAGCTCATCCTAATTGCACACCGAGCCTCTCGTTGAAGGACCAGATGCAGCTATAATGCTGTAATTTTAGCACTTAGCAAGTGGTTATTCTTAAGAATGACTCAGATACAGCCCCGCTTCTTAGATTTCTTCCCCAAATGTCTGTAATCACTGCTGATTGATTTTGATCTTCTGTTCTTCTGTTCAGATCGTTGGCATAATCCCAATCATGGTGCAGAAATACCAGTCACCTGTGCGGGTGTACAAGCATCCCTTTGAGCTGGTGATGGCGGTAAGTGTTTTTATCTTTACTCGCAGTACACCACCCGTCCACATGTATTTTGTATGCAATAGATGCAGCTATGCAATGTACACAGGTGGTTGCTTCAAAGGTTTGGAGTTAGTCACTGAATTATGCACCTTGCATGTGAGTAGCTCAGAGATTGAAAATGCATGCAGTCTGTTTTGTGTTACTGTCTTTAAGAAGCCAATGATTAACTGCAACGATAAACTGTAGGGTAGCTAGAAGAGAACATCCTCAATAGCCTGTTTGGAAGGTTTGTAGACCTCTCCGCAAGGTTTTTACAGACGTAGGCTTGGTCGTTTCAAAGTAATCCTGTGAAGAGACAGATAAAAGGCACTAAAGGATGCCTCCCACTCAGCTTTAGATTTGGTAGATAATTAGGAGGTCAAACCCATGCAAGGAACGCTCACACGCATGGGCCATGCAGCCCCCCGAAACAGCTGACTGCCTCATGTGGCTTGTCATCTTGTGGTTTAAGATCTGTTCATTTGTTCAGTAAGATGTAGAACCACTGTGCACACTTGTTGGTAGCTGAATGTACAACAAGACTGTGTTTTTATGGCAAACTGAAAGTCCCAGCAGTCTTTGTGCCGGTAGTCTGCTTGCAGCATAAAAAATTCACTGCCCTGCTTTGCTTTTAGTGTTTTTTGTACACTGTCAGCCACGAGTGCCTGTGTCAAGTGCACAGAATGGATTTGCTTGTTCCTCTCTTCTTTTTGCACTTTTCTAAATGGGTGTCTTAGAAGTGTTCCTAGTGCGATTTGTGTTCTCCATCCCTCAAATTTGGACTTGTTCTGTTACCCTTTTTTGGCATTTAGCCTGCCTCACATATTCACTAATCTGTCCTTGCCGGAGAGCTGCTGGGGCAGGAGATTGGTTGATGTAAGAGTTTGTTCACAGGAAAACAGAACTGACTAAACCCCTATGGTGTAATGTCTTTTGCTGCTGTGGTGTCATGACAACTCTGGGCCTGTAACATGAATCAGATTCACTTGTCACAGCAATGGTCTGTCATTTAAGTGAGACCTGTTTTGCTTTTACACGGAGAAAAGAATGAGGCAAACTGCTCTGTAAAAACAAGCCCAATGGATGCTTTGCTCAGCAGTGCTTTGACCTCAGCCGCTGCTTGTCAGTAATGTGGTATCAGTACACGTTTGCAGGCACTCGCTCTGATTATACAACCACCAGTTTTAGACAAACGGCTCTACTGTGCCGATAACGTCGGCAATATGTACTTTTTTCTTAATTATCTATTTAAATTCCTGCATGAAGTTGGTTTGTAGTTTCACCTCCCTTCAGCACTGTGTCGTGCCGCAGGTGCAGTTTTCTTTAAATGGAAATCAGCTTTCGACACGGACAAGAACCAGGATGCAGGAACACTAAATCTCCTTAGCACAGGCTGGACTGAGCAGCAGGCAAAGAGATGGCTATAAATAGATGGCCCGTACCCACACCTGGTTGTACACACACAGCCAAAGGGGGGAAACGGTAATAATAGTGAAACTGACTTGTATGTCATTTGTAAGCCCCAGATAACCCAAGTGTGCTTTTTGAAGATGGGACAAAACTAATGGAGTAACCCCTTGATGTTTTTAAACTAGGCCGGCCACAGACGGCGGACCTCTTTAGCTTTTAATTTTGTATTGTGTGACATTATGACTCGTGCACAATACGGTGTTTGTAATTTGAATTATTGCTGGGGTAAAATGGACATTGCAGTCAGTTTGAAGCTGAGTTTGCATTTGGAGTCTCTTCCCCTCCCTGTGACTTTTCTCTGCAGTGAGTGTTTTTGCAGACACTGCAGAGCAGACTTAATGGTGCGTCACAACCCTTGGTGGCTCTTTTTTTTTTTTTTTTTTTTAAACCCAGTGAAACCTCTCCTCTCACTTCCTCTATAGTAGTAGGTCTGTCACCACAACAGTACAGTTATACAGCAATAAGAACATCCTGGGCTTGTGGGAAGCCAACATGAACACCGATGTCTACTTCTGATGCACTGTACCAACACAGACCAGGTTGTTTGTGTGAGGACCGCTTTCATTTTTGGTTTACGTCCGTGGTGTCAAACAAAGTGTGGGAGCCATACTAACAGATTTTTATTTGCTTCCATACAGTTGTATTTTTTGTAGTGTGGAAAAACTGGGACATATTTAACTTGAGATGTCAGACTGCTCATCAAGTTTGTAAAGCTAAAGAAATGTTAGAGTTTTCTGTGTGTACTTAAACATATTTACAGAAAGGGAATCAGCTTAGAGGGCTTTTTATTGGTTATTATGCAATGGATGTAGTGTGTGGCCCACTCAAAATCAAATTGGGATTTCTGTGGCACGCAGATTACAATGAGTTTTCTTCTTACAATTCTTCTGAAAAATTTGCCAGTAATGGCTTGTTTTTCTGGTCTGGTAGGGGATTATATTTGACACTTAGCTTTGAGGAGTTTGATGCTTTCTGTCCACTTGAGTCTGTTGTTTGGGTACTGTTAGTGCTTTGAAAAACCCTTCTACTGAGCTAAAAACCGAGGCTCCATGTTCTCCTCTGAAAGCCACACACTGCATTCTTTTTGTCAAGATGAAATACCGCCTCTCTTCTCTTAACCCTGAGAAGCCACTCGGCTCACTGACAGGTGCTATCAGAGAGTTTCCAAGATCTATCTAACACTGCTGTGGCTTCATCGTGCTGTTGCATAAATCAGGCGCGAGTCACAGATGCCCGTTAGCTGTTTTTGTTCTGCAGCATTTACGGCGCCTTCTTCTGAACATGGATTCTCAGTATTCCCAGTGTTGGTGACTTGTGTTGCACAGATCAGCTCCTGCAGCTGCTTTGGAGCTGGAATGCGATGCAGTTGACCTTAAATGTGCAGTCATGCCCAACTCTGCTTGTTGTTGTTCAAATCTGACTTTAAATCAGTCATTTGAAAGTAACTGTTAAGGGAATATTGTGTATCGTAGAGTGGTGTTATACCTGTTTTGATTTGTTTTGTTGGCGCTGTGAAGCACATTGCAGTGTAATTGCCAAAAGGTATCCAAATAAACTTGTCAGAACTACACATGGCAGGTTCAGCTTTATTCTCCTCCCTGATTTTTAAGAAATTGTGAGTCACTGGTGAGAAATGTTCAGTATGCATCCTAATAAAACATAATTAACTTTTGTAGGTAACTCAATCTCAAAACCTCTTGTCCATTGGAAAGCACAGCTCACTTGGTGGCTTTGTATCAGCAATTGCCTACTGGGTTTGTTTGAGCTGTCTGAAAGTACACAAACATTGATGTGCGTTAGTATTGACCTTGATAACCTTCTTATCTCTCCACAAAGTGGGTCTGTTTCTCGATTACTGAAGTAAGGAAATATATCAGCATTTATTTTATTTTTTTTTAAATTTCCCTTGGCCACAGCAATCCCATGTTTCTCTGTCCACCTCTCAATAACAGGAAGTATAGTTGTTGCTGCTGTTATCGCACCAGTCCAGTCTCAGAGCCTCCAGTTGATCCTCAGGGAGTCGCAGTGGAATGTCAAAAACGCAACGCAATACACCCCTTGCTGCTGTTTTATGCCTGCGGGGAGGGTTGTTTCTAGAACACATCCACAGATGAAGAATGACTTCAACAGCCACAGGAGAAATCAAAATTTGGCTGACCCTGGAGTAGTTATTATCCACTAAGTCCGTGCTGTTATAGTTGAGCTTAAAGGACAATAACTATTCCTGAAGTCCCTCAGCTCTCAGATTAATACTCATGCTACAGAGGGAGAGAGGGTATTAAGCGAATGAAAGCCCTTCGTTAGCCTGACCTGCTCCATGGAAACATATGCGTCTGTGGCTAATCCACAAAGACAAAGTGCTCTGGTCCTGTTCTCCAATCCCAGCAGAGTTTCTGTGGAGAAAAAACAGGATGTTCCATGTTGGTACAATACCTACTGGAATTACAGGCAGCAACGACGGGGGAAACATGCTTCTTAGTCACTAAACTCTCCTTATTAGTTAGAGCACCAAAAAGATACAGTGTACTTTAGATTATTAATGTTTCCACGGTGAGCTTCAGAATGAAATTGGATTGTTTTAAAGATGATCAGAATATGAACAAGTAGAGCTGGGCGATATAAGATTTTTTCATATCACGATATGTTTTTTTTCATTTCAGGCGATAACGATATATATCACGATATAAGCCAAATAGCTATATTTGTAAGATTTAAATGTGCCGTTGCTCACAAGTAAAATGTGAAATAATCAGCAGCTTGTTTTGATTTAAGTATTTATTTCCCATAATAAGTTCAACAGGGTACTTAAGGAACATGAGACTTTTTCAGATAAATAAAGGCAAATATTGCAAACTACACAAAAGGCAGCCGCTAAAGCGTTTACATTTCAAAACAGAACAAACAAAACAGACTAAATTGTCAATTCCACTTAGAAACAAAATATTAATTCTAAAAATAAATCTTAGTTTGTTTTACAGAAGAACAGACAAAATTGACTAACTTTTGTCAAAATCAAATAAACTGAGAACTAAAAGGAAATTCTCAATCTCTCCTTGTTGTATAGCTTAGCTATAGTTATTTTGCAATACATATCGTTATCGTTCTATCGCCCAGCTCTATGAACAAGACATTTTACAATTGTCAAAATGTGGCATAAATGCATTACAGAAAGTTTTGTAAACAGATGATACAAAGGACGAGAGGAAATGTAGTAGAGGTGGGAATCACCATACATCCCACAATACGATATTATCACAATACTTAACGCACGATACGATATTATTGCAATTTTTTAAAATATTTTGCGATATTCAGATTCTGTACATAAAGGTAAACTTTATCAATATTCATTTTATCTAATGTCAAAGTCTCACACTCAGTCTTTCTCTCATTTCAGTTTTATTGTTGACAAACTGAACGGTTTGTATTACAGTCTAGTCCAACTTAACTGAATCAACCATCTGGTACAATTATAGCTATTCTGAACTATGCAGTTTATGAAAACTATGCAGCCCCTTCAGCAACTGAAGAATTTGAAAGTAAATTAAAACAAAATATAATTTTACATTAAATAAAAAAGTTTTAAACTTAATTAAAATAAAACATGTCTTAAATTAAAATAAGTAAACTGTCATGTTTATTGCTGCCAAAAAAAAAGTTAAACACATTTGGACAGTGAAGGAATGTCAGGATTCTTGCTCAGAAAAAGGATCAACATGCTCTGAAGTCAGAGCACAAAAACTTTTTTGTAACAAAATATCGATTTCTGCTGTCCCTGTATCGATACATTATTAGCAAACAAAATATCACAATACTACACAGTATCAATTTTTTCCCCCACCCCTACTAAAATGTAGCAGGGTAAACTAAACTTGCGGGTCTTAAAGGATGCCACAAGAAGAAAGGGGGGAAGAGACTGAAGAGAAAAATGAGGTGCCCGGATGGTGTTAACTACTTACTAAACTGAACTTGACCTATAAATACAGCCACTTAGGGCTACAGCAGCGTGACGTCCGATTCTCTGAATTTCAGTTTTTGTTTTTTTGCTTTTCTCTCTGTGGGGCGAACACTGTTAGAGTTGAAGGTTGAGGTTGGAGAGTGAACGCATGTATCGCACACTTACTTCACTGGTACACACAACACAAAGGTACACAGGAACCTGGTTGTTGTGTGAAGCTGGTATCTAATGCTCCTTAATGAGGCCCTTCGTGTATGCCCGAAAGTGCTGTTTATCTATCTCTTTGGTGTTAGTTATATACGGGTTAGAGCCAGCAGTGTGACACACATGACATTTAAACAGAAACCTACTTATGAAATGAGTACCCCCTTTTATGTGCTGAGCGGTGCGATCTAAGGACTGTAGACTGCGATGACCTGGATGACTGAGAACCTTCACACACACGAGTGGTGCGATGTTATTTATTTTTGAATGCACACTTGGGGATTTTGCATACAGTGGCTCATAATTAACTCAAGCCTATACATACATTTTGTTTATCAAATGGGCAAAGGTGTCAAGTAAATGCACCGAATTGTTGCGCACCCAAAGAAAAACCAGAGTAGCTCCGTGCAAGTCGAATACATGTTCTCTTCCCTTTTGGTGTCCCATATTTTTGCTTTCCTCCTTCTCACCGTCTCTCCTTTTACTTTTGTTTTTTTAGGGCCTTTCTCAAAAACTGTTTCATGAAACCTTTGCCAACAGGGCGCATGAGATGAGCTTTCAAATTCCATCCATCCATCCATCCATCCATTCGCTTCCGCTTCTCCTTTTCAGGGTCGCGGGGGGCGCTGGAGCCTATCCCAGCTGTCATAGGGCGAGAGGCGGGGTACACCCTGGACAGGTCGCAGGGCCAACACACAGGGACAGACAACCATTCGCACTCACATTCACTCCCACATTCACACCTAGTGACAATTTGGATTATCCAATTAACCTATCCCCACAAGTTGCATGTCTTTGGACGGTGGGAGGAAGCCGGAGTACCCGGAGGGAACCCACGCAAACACGGGGAGAACATGCAAACTCCACACAGAAAGACCCCGGCCTGATGGTGGAATTGAACTCAGGACCTTCTTGCTGTGCGGCAACAGTGCTAACCACCGTGCCACCGTGCTGCCCGCTTTCAAATTCGATGTAGGAAATAGTTCAGTCAGTCTCTTCTTCCATTATGCAAATTGGAAATAAAAACGTTTTATTCAAGGATGTGCGTGTGTGTCCACTGATGGTTACATAACACCACCAAACCCACATGTTTGAGATAACAGTGCTGAGGAGTGTGAACAAAGCAGGCGTTGTTAATGAAATGTTATAGCTTTTAATTCCCTGCAAACAGGTGATTTATCCTTTGAGCATCTTGTGCTTCCTCTCACAGTCTGGATGTAGGTCATTCCTAACACGTTTTTTCCGGACTTGCCAACACACTGTTTAGTGAGTGTTTGCTTCCTCGCCAGTGTTTCTAAACTTGGCTCATCCTACTGTCCCCCTTCTCTCTGACTAGCCTGGCTCGTTGCAGGGCAGCTCTGCCAGGGTGTTGTCCTATCCTACCATGTTCTGACCCATTTACGACCAGGTCTGGTTGAAGGATTTTTCACCCCACTTCTTTTTTGCAGAAGCATCCTGATCTTTAGTCTATTGTTTTAATCCCTGTTTGAGCCATAGGATTGACTGTGGCTTGTATCACTTAATGGTCTCACATGTAAAGGAATCTACTTGTATGACAAAAGCCCTTCTTTTATGTCATAGTTAAACAGAGGAATTGGGTCATTTTATTAATTCACCTGTTTTCTTTCTTTCTTTTTTCTCACATGACATATTTCTGTTGAAAATGAGAACACGGTTAATTCTTTCATGCCGCCAATTTAGACAGAGTACCTCAAGGGAGATGCATCAGAACAGAATTGAGCCTGCTTTAGTGAAATGTTTGATTATTGAGCTATTTAAAAATGCTTTTATCATGAGCTTTCCCCAGCATCGCGCTTCTGATTCAGTATTTCATCCACTCCTGCAGTGTGTAATTCACTTACTCGGCCAGATTATGTTTGCCAGAAACAGTGAAGAGTTATGGCCTGCGTTATCATCCGGTGTGCTGCTTCAAACGTCATTAATCGAGGACCATCAGGCACCCACCATGTGACCGTGCGAGCCAATGAGAAAACTCTGCCGCTGATTTCATTCACTGATCATCAAGACACTGATTCACCCTCTTTCCTGCTGCAAGGTCGAGATGCTGCCCCTGTAGCTTCCCTCCCCCACCCTGCTCTCCTTTGCGAGATGAACGCGCTCACTCATACTCTTATACAATGACCCTTTTGCCTGTTTAAAATGCAGTCATCCTGCAGTATGGCAAGAAATTGTGACTCAGATTTGTGTGGCAGAGATGTGACATTAGGAGTATTTGTACACTATATTATAAGATTTTTAGTATGTTTGTGTTCACTGCCATATTTCCTCATAATTTTAGGGACTGGGTAAAGCTCCTTCTCACTTGCAAATTACATAAATTTTAATGTTTAGTAGTCCCGCCCCCAGTGAAATGACAGACAAATAGCCCAAGAAGTCTCGCTGTGAATGCCTTTTAGCTTTCTTAACATGCACTGCCGTTATTTCAGCCATGTCTAAAATAAATCAGTGATGTTTTTTTCAGCATTTACAGAAATTGCCTAATAAAATGTTAATTTGCATCTTTCACCCATGATAGGAGAATGAGCAATGGCAGCAATAAATATAATGTGCCAGCACTTCTTTCTTTTACAGTAAAGTGGGATGTTTATAAAGCTTCAGTTTCCCGTAACCCAGTTTTAATAATGGTTTCTCATAAGCTGCTTTCTACTTCAAATAGTTGGATGGTGAGCATGTTGGCACAGGTAGAGGCAGATTTCGTCATCTTTTCACTCTTCATTTCAGAGTCAGCTGCTTGTAAATTGATTTTTGTGTGTGTGTGTGTGTTTGTGTTGGAGGGGAATGACCTCTAAAAATAATGTGTGCTTCATATTATAATAGGGGTATCTTTGGCTCAGGAGGTAGAGCAGGCCATCCACTAATCAGTAGTTGGTCTGCCAAATATCATTAGGCCAAGATGCTAATCCCAGGATGCTCTCTGATGTGTCCATAGGAGTGTTAAAGCACTTTTACAAGTTGTGTTAAGCACTTTGAGTTCTCAGGTAGAGCAGAAACGTGCTATATAAGAAGCAGTCCATTTACCATTTACTTTTAATGCAGGGCCAGTCAATTTTAATAGGATTTTTAATTCAATTTAATTTCTCATCAAATAAAAGTTGCTGTATCAAATTTGGCTAACAGTAATCTACCTATATCTGCCCACCCGTCCAACAATTTGCAACAATTGCTGTTCCTCCAATTAAATGATGCTCATAGAATTTAATCAGACTTGAACACACTGATCACCTAATGCGTCTTCACCCAAACTGCTCAACAACGTCCAATTTGTTGTTTTCATGGCCAGTGACTAAGCTACCATTTTATTGGCATTGTGGTTTTATTATAGAATGGGGGTTTGTTTCTTTAGTAGGGATGGGTATTGCTAAGATTTTCACGATTCCGATTCCATTTTCGATTCTGTTTAACGATTCGATTCTCTTATCAATTCTTTTTTTTTAAAAAAAGTAGAACACTAAGGTCGATTAGCTTAGAACTTTGTTTTTTATCTTCTCTTTGAACAAGATAGAAATTTAGGAGTAACATGGCCTTACAAACCCAACAGTGAGATCTTAAGAGATCCACCGCCTATGGCTCTTCTTCCATGGGGTGTCACAAGGTCCCCGGGGGAAAAAATTGTAAATGTAAAATAAATATTCTTCTGTAGCAATAACAAAGTATAACATAAATTATTCAGTAGCAACTACACAAGAATATCCAGTAATGTCCCTGCCTACAATTAAACACATTCACTTACTGAAAATCATCTGCTGTGGCAAATGGGTGCAAACCTTTGACCACAAACTGAGTCACTGCTCGGTGACATTCGTCTATCCTGGCCTGAAAGGAGACGCTAACGGTAGACTGCAGTGAGAACTGCCAGCGAGCGCCAGCCTGACTCTGTCTCTCTCATCATGGTCACCTAAACGCACAGTAATGGCAGGTTTTGTAATAAGGCAGATCGCGCTAACATAATATGCACTGTTAGTTGATTATTTACCTGCCGCATTAACGGGAGAGGACGTGCAAACGTTACCGCTGCTGCTGGGTTGAGATTCACAAGTCCAGAATTAAAAACACGACATTCATTTAAGGTCATCGCGTGTTTTGTGAGCAAATGCTTTTGCATATTCGTAGTGTTTCCTTCCTTAAACGAAATATCTACTTTGCAAGTATTGCAAGTTGTCCTGTTGTCTTCCGTTCTCGTAAAATGTAACCAAACTTTTGAGCGTTTGTGTCGCTTAGGCGCCGTGTTTCCTGCCAGGTAAGCGACGCTCCGCAACGTGGTGACGTCATTCGGGGCGACTGGAATCGATAAGGGAATCGTTTGCAAAAATGGCAAACAATTTCAAGGAATTGAAACAGTGGGAACCGGTTCTCAACAAGAACCGGTTTTCGATACCCATCCCTATTCTTTAGAATGGGTATTATAATATGAACACAGCACTTTCCTCATAGTCATGTTGACAGTGTACACAAATACACCTTCAGCTTTGTACCAAATCATCCTCATAGTGTTTGTGTTGGCAAATTTGACCAAATTATGAAAGAGTAAAACTAAATTGGACTTGAGAGTCGTTTTGTAAATCAATGTAGTCAAAGAAGATGTTTTTTACACCTAGTTTTAATTTTAGTATGGTCTTTAGTTAATTGCAATCTGCAGAAATGGGTGTAGGAAATCATTTCTTTTTTGGTCAGGGTAACTGTTATTGTTTTTACATAAGTTATAGTCTACTCGTAACGTTCAGTGTAGCCCAAACACGGAAACATTGTTGTGAAATGATAATACATCTCACAAAAAAGTCTTAGTAAGGGGTTTTTATAATTTGACACATAATTGTTTCAGCACTTTTTGTATCTCTGAGTTGACAGTGTTGAAGCTTACTTGACAGATTTGTGTCTTAGAAATTCTTACATAAGCAAAATATGCCTATAGCTGAGCTTTTCTTATTTTTTTTACAGAGATGAGTTTTTGATTACAGACAGATGGCCATCTGCTGATTCCTCTTCCCTCGTGCACGCATTTAACAAGCCATGCATGCACACCCTGGCAATACAGTTTAGCATATTATTTAGGCCAGCAAAAAATTTAGGAGCTTTATGTAAGGTCTGTGTACTTGGCAGATTTCCCCTCCTCCCTCCGAGTTGGTAGTTCCAGGCGGTTCTGCCATTACAATGCACACAGTGAGATCACTGCAAGGAGAGAAGTGGGTGGTATGGCATGCACGGACCAAAGGCTCTGCTGTGTTTTCAGTCAACAGCTTGTTCTTGCTCCTGCCCCTCATGAGACTATACCTAGGCTCAGACTTTTAACCTGGCAATAAAACAAGGTAAACAAAATCTTCATCATAATCACCGTCTTTGTAAAGTGCCACAATTGCCCTACACGTTCATCTTTCCCATTGAAGAATCAAATGCATCTAGTATATATAAATTATTTGCAGTATTAGCACTGTGTAAGCACAGAGATATACATTGAAGGCTGGAGGCACAGCTTTCCTGTAGGGTTACTGGTTTAAACCTGTTAAAATAGCTGGCCTAGCATCGGAGACTGAACTCATGGAGGAGGTTAAGAAACTGCAGGATAAGTTTCACTTACTTGACCTCTTACAAACTATTCAAATGCTCGATCTGTACATATGCATTCAAAGGGTAACGTGAGTCATATTTAAACCAGTCTCACTGAAAGCTCTATTTCACCAAACTGGTTTGGGCCTTTAAAAAAAAAAAAAAGTTTTACTAAATAATAATTTAAAAAAAAAAACAACTTTTTTTTTTCTGTGCTTTTCATGCATTTATTTTCCTTAATTTAGGGTTCAAATATATTGCTTTGTTTATTTAAATGTCTGATTTCCTTGGGCTGTGCTATGGAAATAGCTGATGTCACAGTTTTAAATAAAGCTTTAAAATTTGCTTCTCTTTAGGCTGTCATAGTTTTTGGCTAAATCCGCACTTGTACTTAGCATATTTTAAATCAAACTATGCCAATACTTGAATGTCATTGATATACACTGGACATATCTTCTGTACATCTAAGCTATTACTCACATGCACAGAATTGCTGTCTTGTGATCAAGAAAGAGGAACCTTTTGAGTTATAAGACCCCATCAAGTAGCAAACATGGCTGTTTTTGTTAGTCTCAATTTATGCCAGTCCAGACTAAAACATAAAGCATGTGGTTTTAAAGTAAGAGTCAAAAATGCTTCCACAAACCCTGTTATTGCATGCAACAAATTTTGAAAGTGATGCCTACATGTTAGATAAAATGGTGTAAAATCTCTAAGGTGAAAGTGAAATTTAGACTCTAAATTCCAATCATACCTAATCATAATCTTCTTTCTCTTTCTTTCTTTCTTGCTTTCTGAGCTTCCTGTACTTTGATGTTTCTAAATAAACCGAAAGATTTAAAACCAATCACATTGCAGACATGAAAGAGATTCTCACCTTGGTTTTACTACAAAAACAATTAAGGCTCTGTTAGCTATTATCTCTAATCTGTGCATCCCTAATGCACACCCTGATTTGTTGGATGTAAAGTATCAGAGAAAATGATTTTTAAATATATTTAACATTGACATTTTTTTTCCAGCATGTCTGGACACTCCACCGTGTCTGAGTTTGCAAGAAGAAACCCACAATTTTCAGGCTGCCTCTTTCATAACTTTCCTCTTTGGTAATGACCTAGTTTTAGCTTAAGCTTTGCTCTCTGAAGTAAAATCAGGATTTTTCTTTTTCCCCTGTTTCCATTTTCCATTCTTCCTACTTCATTCTCCGTCACCTGGTCACCTCAAATTATATAAACGCAAGTCAGCAAGGTCTTGTGCGTCTGGGCCATTATTTTCAAGGGCAGGTTTTGGGTTTCATTGAAAACTTGTCTCATGAATGAACATGACGTTATCTGTCATTTGGCGGCACCGGCATTTCGTCAGTGCCCAGTAATAGCCACAACTGGAACACTCATCTGCATCCTTAACGGCTTTTATTCAAATGGTTTTTGGTATCCTCTTTGCAAGGAGCGGCAAACATAACACGACCACCCCAATTTAAATATATATGGATGTGGTGGGCAATGTCAAACAAAAGTAAACAAACACGCTATATAATGACGTCCATAACGGGTCAAACCCCGGATAGCCTGAGGTGGTGGGAGGGAACTCCTAATGATTTTTGCTACCAAATACAGGCTAACCAACGTCACACCCGTGCCAGCAGCCCTCACACAAAACCAGGTTTTGTTTGTCTTGCGTCAGGGGTGGTGTTTGTTATGCAACATGTGTTGGGTCTTTAAGAGGAAACCTTTTGAGAGTGGGCCTCATAAGCGTGACTTAAATACACAGAAATGACAGAAGAAAAAACCGTGTTAGTCATTGTAACTGAAGAGGAAAAGAGCCCCAGTTTACTGTGTGTACACTCGAATGGCCCTGTGAATAAAACATTCAAGTGGTTCTTATGAATTTCCTCTGAGGCAGCGCAGCCAGATTAGCTGCTGTATGTCAGCTGCGTGTGCTGGTTTGTTTTGACATCGTCTCTAATCTGTCGTAATCAAGTATCTTAATCTTAATAACGCAGCCCCCCCACCGTGCCCCACCTCCTCAACCAAAATGTTCCCATTTTCCCAGACAGCTATTAAAAATAGCCGAGTCTGACCCTTGAGCGACTGTCGTCTCTGTTACACAACCATTTTCATAAGCTCCAGAGATGTGACACTGCTGCCGAGGAAGCTGGAAGTGTTCTCTGATTAGTGTTAGTCCCCAGAGACCTACGGGCCAAGCATTTCCGACTTAGTCTTTAGCAGATTGACCCTAGTGTCTCTCAGGATTGACAAGGTGCCATTTTTATCTAAGACGCAGCACACCCAAGAAGGGGGATTAAGCCATGTAAAATCTGGCAGCTAAAAGAGAATGGTGTCAACCAAAACCTGGTCGCTAAACCCTGAAAGCTTGATGAAATCTGATACACTTAAACATTTAACAGGAAATTAGCTCTTGCTTGCTGTCATCTGTAATTTACCTTTATTTATTTATTTATTTATTTTAAAGGAGAGATTTAAGTAGTTAGAAACATTGTGCCAGAGCTATAAAAAAAAAAAAAAATTAGCCGGTTGGTTAATTTATGTCTTTTCATCCAGTTCAGTACTAAGGATTTTCTTATGTTGTGGCTAAGAACGTGACTCGATGTCATCATGTCCTCTAGTCTGCACCTGGGCTCTCGCTGATAAAGTGGTAGCGCTGATGTTTTTGCGCTAAATGTTCCCAGTCGTGTTTCTTTTCCAATCTTAAGAGCAAAACGAGGTCATTTTCTGCCACCCTTGATGCTTATGCGTGGTTTCTGCTAGAAAAGTTGTTAGACTCAGCAGCTTTTATTGTGTGGGGGTTGAGAGATTTAACATGGCACTATCCACCTGCTGCATGTACAGTCTGTGTCGCACAGATTGAACAGCAGGTCTGTAGGTAGAGATCTCACTGCTGATGAGAGGAGAAAGCGACCCAGTTTATGCCCAGTGTGCATAGTTTTGGATATACTGAAAATGAATAGCTAACTTAGCACATCTTTACCTAGCACTGACCTAGGTCAATCGCAGATGTAAGATTAAAACAATACTGCTAAACAGAATCATGTTATATCTTGTTACAGTATGTTGTTAGCGTCAGGAACAATTTAATAAATTCAAGCCTGAAAGTTTCACACCACATAAATCCTTTATTTTCTGCACAAATTGACTACTGCCTCTGACAGTTTAAGACCGTTCGCATGCATTTACACCAGAGAGAGATTCGCTTTCTCCTCTCACCAGCAGTGAGATCTCTACCTACAGACCTGCTGTTCAATCTGTGCGACACAGACTGTACATGCAGCAGGTGGATAGTGCCATGTTAAATCTCTCAACCCCCACACAATAAAAGCTGCTGAGTCTAACAACTTTTCTAGCAGAAACCACGCGTAAGAGTCAAGGGTGGCAGAAAATGACCTAGTTTTGCTCTTAAGATTGGAAAAGAAACACGACTGGGAACATTTAGCGCAAAAACATCAGCGCTACCACTTTATCTGCCAGCAAGAGCCCAGGTGCAGACTAGAGGACATGATGATGACATTGAGTCACGTTCTTAGCCACAACATAAGAAAATCCTTAGTACTGAACTGGATGAAAAGACATAAATTAACCAACTGGCTAATATATATAAATATATATATATATATATATATATATATATATATATATATATATATATATATATATATATATATATATATATATATATATATATATATATATATATATATATATATATATATATATATATATATATATAATATATATATATATAATATATATATATAATATATATATATATATATATATATATATATATTTTTTTTTTTTTTTTTTTATAGCTCTGGCACGATGTTTCTAACTACTTAAATCTCTAATTTAAAATAACTAAATAAATAAAGGTAAATTACAGATGATAGCAAGCAAGAACTAATTTCCTGTTAAATGTTTTAGTGTATCGGATTTCATCAAGCTTTCAGGGCTTAGCGACCAGGTTTTGGTCGACACCATTCTCTTTTAGCTGCCAGATTTTGTCAAAACACGTCTTCAGTGCTTCTGCACACTTGCTTATAATTTGATTGTTGAAGATATTTTGGGAATTTTTTTTCCTGATGTTTATGTGCCATATAGATACAATTGTTTGAGGAACTAATAAGAAATAAGACAACAACAAAGGCAGATTAGTCAGGTGGTTAACTACTTGACTTTTTTCCTGAATTTGTTTGGATTGGATTTGCAGCTATATTTAAGTTGTTTTTGTCTTTTTTTTCTATATCCCACCATTAAAGGCCAGATAATAGCTGGGCTACCAGCCAGAACTACTACTTCTTGCCTGGTATTATATTACACACACGCACTATGTGGTCCTTTGTAGTCTTAAAGTTGATTGTGTACTGCCCAGAACTCTTGGAACTTCCTGAATCTCCCTTCCTGTGCAGGATTAGCTTTATTTTCCAGACCCGCGCCTTAATCAACACTGCTGTTTTTCTCCAAGGGAGAAACTGTTTTGTGTATGAAGGAAGGATGTAAGTAACAGTGTATTGTTATATATTTTCTCTCATTCACTCCTGGAAAGAACAAACAAATTCCAGGAACCATTACTCAGGGTTTGGCCACTTGAGGTATGTCTGATTCCCTAAACCGTGGAAGCTGGTGGTGGAGGGGTGGAGGGTGTCCTTAAACCTGCTCTTTAAAATACCTGGAGTCTGGAAACTCGGAAATATTTTGTTTTGTTATGTTCCAGGAAAGAGTATTGGCAAAGGGCAAATGAATATTTACAGTGGTGGAGTTTGGTTACCATGTATGTTTGGCTTGATGTGTCATCAGTGCCTGCTTTTTATTTCAGTGACTCACTCGAGGGCGGGAAAATATTTGTCTTGTTCCGGCTGGTTTGTTTTCTTACAGAAAACTTCTGGGTTTGGATTTCACGTGCTGCAGGTATCAGCTTTAATAAAACACGCATCCTGTTGATGGTTATACATTACTTGTTTTTATACACTCAATTGAAACATCTAGGAAAGCCTCTTATCTTTTACCGTAACACTGGACAAGAGAAGCCCAATCTTTTGTCTCAGGGATTACAAGTAGATACACTGAAACTACTTTAACCAAAACTTTAACTATATTTAATATAAGTGTCCACCGCTATAACAGCATTGCAAAAATATATAGAAAAGCTTTTTCAGTCCCCTTTAATGGAATAACAGAAGCCAAACTATTTGTTAGCTTTCGATTGTAGGTTAATGTAGAGCAGAGTAATCATCAGGATAAATGCCAGATGGCCTGGATGTTTACTTCATGCTGGCACACGTGCATTTAGCTGTCATTTGAGTCATGCGTGGAGAGCCAATCGTAACTTGATGCATCATGTTACGATTGGCTACATCAAGGAAGGTTTCGATCCTCTTGTTGTGCGTTGGCACATCCTAGATAAGCTGTAGTGTTTGATAACCTCAGGCACTGGTTCTAAAAGACGATGTTTTGGCCTTTGCCTAAAGTTTTTATTTTCAGTCCTGCATCTCATTGGTCATGGTAAATCTTTAATTATTTATAGTTGCACCAGTGTTCAAAATATTCAGTGTGTTACTGGCTTTCTGTTTAAGTTTTTTTTTTTTGTGCTAGCCACACATCATTATTGTTGTTGTTGTTGTTGTTGTTGTTGTTGTTGTTATTATTATTATTATTATTATTATTATTATTGCGATGCACAACTGCGCACACAAGTGAATTTACTCACACTAGTGGAATCACTTTCTTCTATGCAGCAAATGGCTAACAACCAATAGAAAAGATGCCCTGTTGTTTCATGCTTTTAGCAGCCAAGAACCATCAGCTTGAGCTAAGATGCTATAACGGTGCCAAACAAGCCAAGGAGGTATTTAGAATTTGAGGATTTCTTCTGAGAGAAAATTGGCCACCTTGAAGAGTCCTGGAGCCTTTGTTGGACCATGTGAAAGTGTGATATGGAGCTCTATGCTAGGCGAGCTGGGCAGTAGAAAAGATAGAGTTGCCATAATAGACCACTGGCCTATCTGTTTTTGAAACCTTCACATTTGTCATTGCCATCTTGGTGTTTGAAGCTGGACTTGATGAGCGAGCGGTGGATATGACTGAGACAGAGGTCACCGTGCACTCATTGACTGACGACTTGTGATTTGCCAATAAGCACACCAGGGTAATCCTTTCTTCTGATTCTAATAATAATTGTAATTTACCAAACGAACTTCATGATTTATTTCATCACCCGAAATTAACAACTCATCAGTGATGTATTTATTGAGGTCGCAAAGAGAGCGTCTTTCCTTATCAGCCTATACTATCTTGGAGCCAAAGTGATTGCTTTTTTTATTTTGACTCTACTTTTTTAGCCGTGGACGCTGGAACTATTTTTTGCACTGTCTATGCGCTCACATGCAATATCCAGGTGCTGATTTAATTTAGGATGGTGTCTGCTTTAAAAACTACTGTATTTTTTATTTATTTATTTATTTTTTTGACAAATCCAGGCCTGAATGTCCCTCGGTGAGCCTTGAGTTAAAACAAGGTTTGAAAAGCCCCAACTTACCCAGAAGGGAAAAAAGAAAAAATGTTTTCAGGAATAACCTAGAATCACGACCCTTCTGTTTCCTGTTTTTAATAGTACAACAGCCTGGCTATTTTGGGAACACAAAGCAGTTAAAAACTGGTTTGTTTCCGCATGAAGTGAAGGCTCTGAAGAAAACTTATTCCTCTTCATGGTTTGCTGAATGATCTGAACCATGCAGGATCTGGAATGAAACCTAGTGCTGTTTGTGAAGACGTGACATTTGTGGTTGACTTTGTTGACGTATGATTTTTTTTTCTTTCTTTCTTTCTTTCTTTTTTTTTTTTAAAGGGATGAAATTGACATTTACAGTCAGTGATGTTGTGCTGACGGCAGGACAAAAACCAAACGCCCAGTGTTCCAGAGCATTGGGGCTGAAAAACAGAGCTCAGCATTCATGCAGTCAGTGGACGGTGGGCAGCTCCTCACAGGAATGCCAGGAGCTCCTGAACCCCACTGACTGCCTCCTCCAACACAAAACTGCTGTTACTCGGCATACTAAACATTCAAAACCTCCTCTTTTGTATTTTTTTAAATATAGAAAAGACAAATATTTTAATAGTGAATTTTAAAAGCAAATGGCTCAATGTTTTAATATGTTAAACTTGAGCTTTGATGAATTTGAAGCCTATTTCACACCCATTTGCTGTTCTTGTGGTTTTCAAAGGACCTCAGGGTTACTGGTTGTCCTTTGCCCCACAAAATAAAGCTCCTTTTGTCAGAGATTCAGCTGACATCCAACTCCACCAACCTCAAAAGTCTTGTGAGCAGCAGTTGATCTTCCAGTTGATCTTGTAGTTTGTCCACAGACTTGAATTTCACTCTATGCTTGGATATTTTGAAACCTACGGGCCATGTTTTCATGAAATGGTAAACGTGGCGTGGATAGGATTGCACCACCACATTCCCGACATTGTGTTTTCCCTTTCCCTTTGTTTTTGGTTCTTTCTTTCCTTCTTTGTGTCCTTTTATTGTGTGTGTGTGTGCTCTTTGAGTCATAAATAAATGCTCCCATTCATATTTTAGGGAATTAAATTTCAGGATCCAGTTTCAGACAGGAAATATCACGTTAGTAGGATACGTGACAAGGGAGTTTCAGGCTAGTGCAATGTTGTGATAAACTTGGACTATCTCCAGCACGTTATCTGGAAGATCACTGTTTTTATTTTAGACTTGCCTTTCCAGTCGTCTGTTTGGACTTGCTCCTTGCGCAACCACAGTAATCATATCTAAGATGGATGAATGTTGATGATAGAAAATGAAGTAATGTTCCTGCACTTTGTGCCAGCAGACTCAGTTGTATAACAGCTGGCCGGCCCCTGCAATAGAGCTGAATTTGCCTGTGTTTTGCATTTATGACTAAACGCATTATGGAGCCGGTGTTGTGCAGTACAAAAACTGCTATTGTGCGTTCAACCCTTTGTTGTAAAACAACTGAAAAGTGCTTCATTTGCTTTGATGCCACTGTGGTTCAGCTCAAGTAAGAAGTTTGTACACTTTCAAAGTTGAAGGAGCTTTATTTCGCCCCTCACCTCTGCTCTACCTGTCCCACCTATTTAAATTCCTCCCTTTTAGAATACGTGAAGTGTTTTCTAATGGAGTTTATGTAAACTGGCTGGTGCCATTGTTGCTGAAGTTTTCCTGAGCCTCAGTTGTTTAATTTGAAACAAGCATTAGTGCTGTTCTCTTTCCAAACTCCTGCTTATAAGCCAGTGAAATATTTCTAGCTAAGATAAAAAATATTCAACAGATTTTGATATACCATGAGCTAGGGCTGCACGATTAATCGTTAGAAAATCGCGATCTCGATTCATACTTATGTGCGATCTCATTTCCAAATGACAACGATTTAAAAAAAAAAAAAAAAAAAAGACGACGACGATTGTACCGCATTTTGATCCGGGACGTAATCTGCATGAAAACAAGCGCTCACTCTTCCTGCTCAACAAATGACAAGGGCGGAGCCTTGTACCACGTGATACAGAAGCTATGCTGTGTGATGCTAAAATTAGCAGGAAAAAACAACGGAGAGCACGTCAGGGATGACGAGAAAGTGACAGGAGAAAATCTGTCCCGGTCAACCACCCAAACATCAATAACGGGAACCTTATACAGCGCTTCCCTATACCCGTCGAACTCCCGCAGGCACAAAGAAATTACGGAGGCTATTACTTATCACCTGACCAAAGATATGGCTCCATCAACACTGTGCAAAACGAGGGATTTAGGAAAATGATCAACACCCTAGACAAACGCTACACAGTGCCGTCCCGCAACTATTTTTCTATTGTTGCACTACCTGCTCTATACACGCAGCGTCGAGCAACGGTGGAGACGCAATTTCAAGCAGTACAACATTTTGCGGCAAACACAAAACGTGAGATATTTGTTGTTTTTATGTTTATTTATTGTTTTTATGTTCAGCCTCAACTGTTACGAAGTTGATGTGCAGTTAATAAGCGCAATAAATATTTATATTGGAAAAGAAAATCGTGATCTCAATTCTAAGCCAAAAAATCGTGATTCTCATTTTATGCAAAATCGTGCAGCCCTACCATGAGCCCTATAATAGATGTCAGGCGCTGTCGACTAACGAACCTTAATCTCTAAACGTGCCGGCGTATGAATATATCAAATCTGTAGGCAAGAGATAAGCCCTGACTTCTATTTAAGTCAGGCTTCTGTTGACTAATCATGTCTAGATGTCAGTTTGGAGAACAACAGAGGGAAAAACCCTTCTGAAAATTAACGAGTCAGCAGACTGGAATTATCCTTGGAAATCTAAAAATGTGTTTCCAGCTTAAAAGCTCTGGTGTTAACAGGCTATGCATTTCCTCTTCTCGTTCTCAGGCTTACGAGCGCCGCTTCCCTACTTGTCACCTCATCCCCATGTTTGTGGCGAGTGACGTTGTGAATGAGGAGACCAGTGAGGATGGTTCCACCCAGAAGATTGAGCGCCGCTGTGCCCTGGATGTGGATGCCCCGCGCCTTCTCAAAAGGGTTTGTTGTACTTTAGATTTCCAGCAATTGAGTATCATAAATATAGCTTTAATGCTTTACTAATGACAATACATTTCAGTACTCGCCATGATTGTTTTCTTTTACAGAATGTATTAGCTAATAAAAGTGTAGTTGTTTATCTTTAATTTTATTTTCAGTGTCTGTGTTTCATGCCAGTTGCATTTATAATACAAGTTCTGTTGCGGTTTACAGATTGCAGGTGTAGACTATGTCTACTTCATCCAGAAAAACACGCTGAACCGAAAGGAGAGGACTCTGCACATTGAGTCCCACAATGAGACCTTCTCCAACAGGGTTGTCGTCCACGAGACATGCTGCTATTCGGTATGTAGCATACTGTCAGCAATAGACATTTCAACCAAAGAACAATCTGTTAAAATCCCTCTCTAATTTTAATGAAAGTCATTTCTCATGCACTTGTTTCCGTGCAGCTGCTGGTTTTAGCTTTAAGTAGACGCCACTCTCCTGGTTTTGCTCTACACCTAGCATGCTTTCACTGAAACTGCTGGAAAAATGCTCAAGAAAATGTCTTTCATGACCAGTAATGATCCTTACCACAAACACTGAGTTAGTTCAGAAAACAGACGTTTGAGGTTTGTACAGGTGATCAATATGGGGCTTCCAGAGAGTGATCTAAAAATAACTGCAAGGTTTCTTTAATCCACGTGTATCAGAACCTTGTGTCCACTTATTTTGTTGGTCCTGTACAGCCAAGGTACATCGCAACCAATTTACATTACCATTTCCTGGTTTAAAGTAACATATTCATTTTAAGGTGGGAGAAGTGTGTATAAATTATACAAAGCAGGCTGTAACATGAAAGTGTGTATTCCCGGGGCAGGTTTTCCAGAGGCAAACTAAAAGTCAGATCGTGGCAGTGTGACACGCTCAACCCGTTTGGCTATTTAGGCTGACTTGTGCATGCAGACAAATGAGCAAACACTGACATGTTCTGTAACGCTGTTGTTCACCTGCTGAATGGCAAGCTGCCACCAGCACAGCCATGTTGATGTTTGTGCCTCCTGTAATCTCTTCCCTGCATCCATGTTCGGACTACCACTGAGCCCGCTTCTGTTGATCTCGGCCCATCTTTCCTCGTGAATTATTTAGTCGTCTGCATTCTGCTCGGTTACTCACAAAATACTGAAACGAAACCATGAATGCATGTGTGCTGAGTTAATGAGGTCAAGCACATTGTATTAGCCTCCAACCAACTGGAGTGCTAATTTTAGGTGTAAGGCCAAACAGAGGCTTATACTGTGTACTTTAACACGCTGTGATAACAGTAACCAGGATGGACAGTGCTGTTAGACTGAGCTGATGGACCGGGCTAAAGATGAAATATTTTGGTAGTCAAGGGTGAACAAGTTACCATCATTATGGCTTTAGAAGCGTGTGACTCTTTATTTACTGATATTGTAGCTTGAATCAAAATGACATTTTTGTTAAAATACATTTAAAAATGTTTTTTGTCATATGTCATCCTAACAAATCCTTCTAGAAGCATCATAGATCTAAAATAGATGCAGTGTAGAGGGCTATATAGTTTAATAGTTTAATAGTTTAATTATTTATATAGCACATTTAATTACAATAAGAGCGTTGACCAAAGTGCTGTACAAGAATACAACATACATAATAAAACAACTTAGAGTATTAAAAGCAAACACCAAATATGAATTAACAAATAACTCTCATGCTATATTAAAAGCCAGTAAATAAAAATGCGTTTTAAGATAAGATTTAAAAAGATTGACAGTGGGAGCCTGTCTGATGTGTAGGGGTAAATTATTCCACAGCTTGGGCGCTACGGCTGCAAATGCAAATATACTGGCCAGCCAGTCCTTACTGCTGCAGTTTGGCCTGAAAACAGCACTTTAAGGATTGTGCATAAAAGTCTAGGGGACAAATGTGAAATTATTAAAGTTACTGAATTTGGTGAGTTTGTTTATGTTTATGTCCCTGACCCACAGAAACTAATGTCGAGTTTCTCTCCCACTCACTTTAATAACTTCTAAAAGCCATAACTTCAAAAAGAAATCAATTCCAGCTGCCGAGCATGATTGTAGAATGATTTTTGCTGTTGCCGAAGATGACCTTCACACAGCACTGAGGGAAATGTGTGTATTTGAAGCTTCATGACTGTTCATGTGTGAAATGCTGGCTAATTTTAACATGGACAGACTGACACACAGACTCCCACTCAGAGTGCTCGGTGTGAAAATTGCCTTCTTTGTGCGTCATCATGTAATGAAGCTGGGTGTATGGTTACCATAGTAACATGGTTATGCGGTTCTGTGTTGTTTACAGCTTTAATATAAAGTGTGTGTGTGTGTGTGTGTGTGTCCGTCCAGGTCCACCCGGAGAATGAAGACTGGACGTGTTTTGAGCAAACCGCCAGTCTGGACATCAAGTCCTTCTTCGGCTTTGAGAGCACCGTGGAAAAGATTGCTATGAAGCAGTATGCCAGCAGTATCAAAAAGGTGTGTTTGTGTGTGCTTATTGTTTCATCCCGTCATCTATGTGTGAATGTACCGATGCACAGTAACATTAAACAACACGACGACGGCGTTATGAATTATTCAGAGATCACTCTGTCCTACGAGGTTGGATGTTTCTGGAACATGACTCAGTCCATCTCACACTGTAATTGCATAAATAAGCTTATGTAAACTTTTAGACTGGACAGGGCTCTTTTGTTATGGACCCAGTGAGTCATCCACCTTCATTAATGAACAATGTTGAATACAGTCCTTTTATTTTTTCCTTCTGTTTTCATTAACTGATGCTTCAGTTTGAAATGACGCTCGAGTTGGAAAATGCTAAACGCTACACGGCCTTTCTTGGTTGAATAAAAACACATGTAGATCACGTTTTTCGGTATTCTCACACTTGTTTTCCTTCCTTCTAACAGGGAAAAGAAATCATAGAATACTACCTAAAGGAGCTAGATGATGAGGGGATCACTCATGTGCCCCGCTGGAGTCCCTTCTCTCATTCCCTGCCTCTCTCCAGCCCGACCAGCCTCTCAACGAACCAACCTGAGCTTGGAATCGTGCCTGCTGATTCAGTCCCAGTGTCTGCAGATGCCAGGGATGGACCCTCACAGGATGCAAAGCAGGAAAGCAACTTGCTTCAGAACGACAGCCTTGCAGAGATTCTGCCGGGGACACCAGAAGGTCTGTACCTGACGATTCAGAAAATGAATCCTAGAAGCTTATTTTATAATTGTGTATATAATTATATTCTGCAAAAAATGGCTAATATTGAAATCGTATTGTGTAACTAAACTTGGAGGGACATTTTATTTGGTTTATAGCACTGCCGCAACAGTTTGTCATCTGCAAGCATCGTTGAAAAGAAACAGTTAGAGAACTTTGGTGAATAATTTAAATAACTGAGGAAAAGTAGTTGCTCAAGAATGGGGATGGGTGTGAGAATGGAATTCAGCGTCTTGAAAGGTTGTTTACAGTTATGAATGTAATTTCTGGAAAAACATTTCTTATTGTGAATCGTGACATCCAATTACATGTCTGTTGACAGCTAGGGCAAGGCCTTGTTTACAGAATCTAAGATTTTGATTAGAATTTGTGATTTATGGGTGATATTTCAGTAAAAGTTTATTACACATTAATTTACTATCCAGCAGTCTAACTTTTTGTGGGTTTTTTTTATGTTGCAGACAAGCTGGATGCAGACTATATCAAACGTTACCTGGGTGACCTGACACCCCTGCAGGAGAGTTGCCTGATCAGACTGCGCAAGTGGCTTCAGGAGACACACAAGGGAAAGGTACGGCACTGTTTCTCAAAAGGAATAATAACAAAATATGACTGGATACATTATTGATACATTTTGATACATTTGAGTTAGTTATTGCTAAAAGTAATATTTAGCACTACTATATTTTAGCTAGGCTACTGATAATTAGAGGTGGGAATCACCATACATCCCACGATACGATATTATCACAATACTTAAAGCACGATACGATATTATTGCAATTTTTTAAAAATATTTTGCGATATTCAGATTCTGTACATAAAGGTAAACTTTATCAATATTCATTTTATCTAATATCAAAGTCTCACACTCAGTCTTTCTCTTTCGTTTTATTGTTGACAAACCGAACGGTTTGTATTACAGTCTAGTCCAACTTAACTGAACAACCATCTGGTACAATTAGAGCTATTCTGAACTATGAAATTTATGAAAACTATGCAGCCCCTTCAGCAACTGAAGAATTTGAAAGTAAATTAAAACAAAATATAATTTTACATTAAATAAAAAAGTTTTAAACTTAATTAAAATAAAACATGTCTTAAATTAAAATAAGTAAACTGTCATGTTTATTGCTGCTATAAAAAAGTTAAACACATTTGGACAGTGAAGGAATGTCAGGATTCTTGCTCAGAAAAAGGATCAACATGCTCTGAAGTCAGAGCACAAAAACCTTTTTTGTAACAAAATATCGATTTCTTCTGTCCCTGTATCGATACATTATTAGCAAACAAAATATCACCATACTACACAGTATCGATTTTTTCCCCCACCCCTACTGATAATGTTGTATTTTACATTAACTATTCACAAATTAGCTTTATAATGTCTTTAAATAACAGTGATGTGTTTTATGGTGGCAAGTGTAACCATTTCCAACTCTGTTCAGATCCCTAAAGATGAGCACATCCTTCGTTTCTTGCGGGCCAGAGATTTCAACATGGATAAAGCGCGGGAGATCTTGTGCCAGTCTCTGACCTGGAGGAAGCAGCACCAGGTGGACTACCTGCTGGAAACCTGGAGCTCCCCACAGGTTCTTCAGGACTACTACACCGGCGGCTGGCACCACCACGACAAAGGTGGGTTGGTATTTACAGCCGCACCTAAAGATCATTTTATTAGGCATACTGAAATCTGGCATGTGCATCAGTATGGAAACACATGATCTTATGACTTGTGTACAGGGATGCAACGATACCAATTTTTTCAAACCGATACAATACCGATACTTGGATCTGAGTACTTGCCGATACAGAGTACAAAAAACGATACTTCTACCACACACACACACACAAATACAATTAATTGGAAGACAGGTTTTATTATATTCCCTGCCGATAAAAAATAAAATCTTAATAAAAATGACCACAAAAAAATTTCAAGTGAAAAATAAGCACTTCTGTTAAATTATTGCCGAGTCTCCACATTGTAATTTTACAAAATATCACTGAACTATTGGCACTGTCTCGAGCTTTCGGAATAATAAATAAACACTTCTGTTTGGAATAAAATAAATACAAATTAGGTTTGAGAATAAAATAAACTTTTAAATTATTGCAGAGTGTCCATATTGTAAACAAACAAACAAAATAATAATTATTAAATAAATAATAAAATATAAAAATTATAAAATAAATAATAAGTAAAATAATAATTGGCCCCCTAGTGGCCAATCTAAAAAACTACAACAGAAATGACAAGCCACCCTCTGATTAATGAAATAAGTTGGTATTGGTTCGTGGTATCGGTTAACTTTTACGAGTATGAGTATACACACATTTTACAGTATCGGCCCCGATACCCGATACCGGTATCGGTGCATCCCTACTTGTGTAGGTTATGTCAGAGCTAAACTTGCACTGTTCCGTAGAGGAGACTCCACTTACACAATCGTGCAGTCGTGTTTGCAGTTTTTCAACCTAATGTTTTCTTATGTGACTTTACAGCGTAAACAGATCTCAACCATTCTTAGCAACCCGCAGTTCTCAGCCAAGTGTGTAAAATAAAAATGATCTAGCTTGTTGGTGCTACTTGGTTACCCAAATAGTACACTCACAGTGACAGTCTTCTTTGGAGTAGATTCCTTATTTGGGAAAAGAATGAACGTATAAGTCAAACAAAGCTTTTATGTTGCCACACCAGAGCCTATTTAATCTTCTCATTTAAAATTTTCCACAAGTATTAGCCTTGTATCAACAGGGACAAAACATGAAAGCATTCCTCAGTGTACACAATAACTTGTCTTATGTAAGAAGAGCAGATGGCCAGCAATGCTGACCTTTCCACTTAGCTTGTAGTCTTTGTGGAATGTAAATTGTGTGATATATCATGTAAACATTTATTTAATTGTTAATTTTTCAGACGGCCGTCCTTTGTACATCCTGAGGCTCGGCCAGATGGACACCAAAGGACTGGTGCGCGCTCTCGGGGAGGAGTCTTTGCTCAGACACGTATGTAACACACACTGTGCTGCAGTTAAGGTTTGTTTTTGTAGTGCAGGTTGATGAGTTTATAGGTCAGACAGGGTTTCTGCCACAATATTTGTTAACTCCTGCTTCTTTGAATCGCACAGGACAATTTGATAACGCACTCATTAATTTACCTCTGTTATCAACCTGATGCTTTGTTCTATTAGTTGCATTTCTACACACAGTCGGTGCAAGAGAGAGAAAAAGTGGGCAATTCAGGCCAGGCAGGCCGCTGGGTTTGTAATACACGGGCGGAAGCGCTGGGTCAGGTCGGTTTTGGATTACAGGTTAGGGAATTAATGTCCGCTGGCATTTCCTGACAGGTAAATTAACACCAGGCTATATACAGAGCACAGGCTGTGTAAAGGGTGCTGATTTATAATGCTGCCGTCACTGTGGAGTGGAGTCTGGGAGCCAAGTGTGTCAAATGTACAATTCATGTCACTGCAGGTGCTTTCTATCAATGAGGAGGGCCTGAGACGCTGTGAGGAGAACACAAAGGTGTTCGGTCGGCCAATCAGGTAAACCTTTACAACCTGTCAATATGTTTGATTGTTGAAAAAATCTTGGACCTCTATTATTCACCATATATGTAAACCAATATATCTCTGCCTCTCAAAGGTGATACTACGTTATATTCCACTGGTCCTTGCTTTAAATCTGCAGACTGTCTTTGAGTTTAGTTCAAGAAAAGAGTAAAACTGAAATGCATCACATATTCAAACAAGGCTTTGACTGGAAGCTCAATTCACAAGAAAACTGAAGATAAAGACCTGATATAAACATATATGTACTATTTACAGAAACAAATTGCTCTTTCTTCTATTACTCATAACACCGTTGTACAATTTTCTGTTTTGTCTGTGTCTGTTTATTGTGATGTTTTATATAAATATAAAACATATATTTGTTAAACTGTGCTGTGCTTCATCACAAGTGATACTTTCCTCGCTTGATGTTACAACATACAATAGTTTGATAGTCCTCCATAACAAACAAGAGAGCAGCCCTGTGTGACGTTGACTTAAAAGGCTCCGTTTCAAAAGCTGTTATCTCTGCTTTCTGGTTACTTTTAAACACAGTATCTGGTCTCACATCACAGGATGACAGAGGCTGCACCTCTTATTCACAATGGTCTCAATTATTTTGCTGCTTCAGAAAAGTGATGTACTACTGAAAAATAATTTATTAGAACATTTTAAAAGGTAACATTTACATGTCATCACCCTCGATTTTCTTAATTCTGAAAATTATTATTTTTGTACTATTTCTGTTGTTAAGTTTGATTTTTTTTTTCTTTTGTTTTTACTTTCATGTATCTAATACCTGTTTATAAAAGAGTAATAGCAATTTTTGCTAATCAGTTATTTGTTGCATATGAAGGAACCATTTCAACATACTTTATTTCCAGCTTCTGGAGTTTCAGAACTTGCAGGTTTACTTGTGTGTTTGTTTTTTGCTGTTTTTATACATTATGGCAGTCTAAATGAATTTAGATGTTGTTGGGTTTTTTGTTTGTTTTGTTTATTTTTTAAGAAGCCTCCATAGTGGTTGAGCGTATGAAGACAGAATTCACCGTACTGCCTGTGATCTAGACAGTTAATATGAACTAATAACAGTGTCGGTGTTGACAAAGAAAAATAATCAGCATCAGTGGTAGGTATAGTCCAGTGCTTGTGTAAAACGGCTTTGAATGTGGTCGTAGGTGAATATGAATGCAGGTTAAAAGCAGCTTAAAAACGCGCAAGCCGTTTTAGATTCGGTTCAGCAGTCAGAACTGGGCACAGGTACACACAAACACACACACACACTTTCAGTGAGTCCAGAGCAGAATTTATCTCCCCCAAAATGGAAAGCGCACATGAGGCTCGCCTTTCAGGGGACTCATTCAGATGGCAACTGACAGAGTGAGAGGGAGGGAACAGAGATGGTATCTGTCATCTGTCAGCTCTCTGAAGCAGCAGCAGGAGGAGGAGGTGCCTGGGATAAGAGCTGCGCAGGAAGGCATGTGAACTGTGAGAGGCTGTCACGTCACAGCACTCTGCCAGGACAGATAGAAGGAAAGGAAGAATGTGCTGCAAGGGTTGGAGGGTTCCGGAATTAGCAAGCACTGCCTTCACCACTTAAGCTTTACTTCAGAGTGACAAGTGCTAAGTGGTCAAAAAGAGGCCGTAGCCCATTTATGGGTTTGTGGCCGTCCTTGTACACACACATCCCTAATCCTCTCATGTCCTCTTCTCTAGCTGTTGGACATGTCTAGTAGATCTGGAGGGGCTGAACATGCGTCACCTATGGCGACCAGGAGTCAAGGCGCTGCTGAGGATCATCGAGGTCGTGGAGGCAAACTACCCTGAGACTCTAGGACGGCTGCTTATATTGAGAGCTCCAAGAGTCTTCCCAGTCCTTTGGACACTGGTGAGACTCAGGATAAGAGTAACTCAGACCCTGTGGGGTCATCCTGCAGCACTGGATTATGCATACAGTGAATTTTCAGTGACACATGCAGAAGTTGCCAGTGTTCACAAATGTGTAGTATTTGCTAAGCAGTGGCAACAGCAGCATCTTTGGCCCCAAATGGAAATAAGAGCTTTCAAGTCCTGGAAGTTCTGCTGGGTTCTACTTAAGGTGACAGGATCCCAGCAAACAGAGTATGGTTGCATCTGGTAGTGTGGACAAGACAGTTCAGTTCAGTTTCAGTTTTATTTGTCATATGCAAGTTAGCACAGGGTCAACATGGCAATGAAATGTGTTTGACGAGCAGCAGTCACTCAGCAGCATGATACAGTAGGAGAAAATATAATAAAATAAAATAGAAAAATAGTAAGGAGCAAAATATTAGAGAGACATGGTAAAAGAGAAAAGATGAGTAAATATATATGTATCTATAAATATAAATATATGTACACTAGTGATTAAATAAGAAAATCTTGAAAAGAAATATGACGGGAGGGCAGATGGGATATTGCACAGGAATGAGCAGCAGAAAATCACACTATTGCACTTTTAAATATAAATATCAATAACAAAGTGCAGATAGACTGAAATTTGTAGGTTACAGGTTCGGCATGTGAAGGATCGCTTTACTCTGGCAAAAATGAAGAGCCATCTCTAAGAATCACCTTCTAGCTGTTTGACCTGTATTTTTTTATTTTTTTTAATTGGTTTTCCATCATATTGTGACAATATATGTCTAGTTTGTGAATTTGAATTGGCAGGATTCAGTTTTCCCTGTTACACATAGCTTAGGCGAAGATAGGAAGATAGGTTACAGGTTAGCCTGTACTTGATGCATGATGATAACGTTCCTGCTTTCTTTACAGTCTTTGGAAAAGAGCCAGGCTTTGTCCTGCAGTGTTGACTTTTAAAATGGTTCTCCTTTTTAAATGTGGAGCACTGACTCAATATGTAGAATGAGGGACAAGGGATAAAAATGCTGTGCAGTCACACATAAAATAGGACACCTGGTCACCTAGCTCTGCTGCCTATTGACTGCTCATGCAAAAAGCACGTCACAAAAGACTTTAGTTTGTTTTATAGTGTTTACCTTCCTGACTTAATTAAGTCGATGTATTTTAAACATGGGTTTGACTGGTTATTTAAAGGTAGAATTGTTGCATATTATTGCATTATTCCATTATTGCTTTAATATATTAACCAAGAAACTGGTTAAACAACTTCTTGTTTTAGCATTTATAAGGTTTAAGGTAGGAAAGGAATGTGGATTGTTATCAAACACAAGTTTCATATGCTGCACCAGTATTTCCTCATGTTACTACAGGCAGGTCATGCATTTAATATCTGCCTTCTCCCTCAGGTGAGCCCATTTATTGATGAAAACACCCGCAAGAAGTTCTTGATCTATGCAGGCAATGACTATCAGGGTGCTGGAGGTCTCGTGGACTACATAGACAAGGAAATCATTCCGGATTTCCTGGGAGGAGAGTGCATGGTGAGTGTCACTGTAAGATTTAAACTCGGAGTAAAAATTGATCCTAAAACATGACACCACCCACATCGAGATTTTCTTTACTGACCCAGTGTACACGTGTGCTTTTCCTTTGCAGTGTGAGGTACCGGAGGGCGGCCTGGTTCCCAAGTCCATGTACCGCACGGCCGAGGAGGTCGAGAACGAGGACATCCGTCTGTGGACTGAGATGATCTATCAAAGCGCCAGCATCTTCAAAGGAGCTCCTCATGAGGTGAGGCTGAATGCACGGAAAGTAAAAGAAAACGATGGAAGGCCTGTGTCGCTCTGATATGAATAGTAGGTCAGGACAACAGAGAACTGCACAGTGCCTCTGATGGAGGTGTTGTGAAACTTTCTGCCACCTAGTGGTTGTAACTTGTTAAACGCATCTTAGGTAGATTCTGAATTCGGACGAGGAACACATGTAGCGTGACTTTGAAATCTAATCTGCCTGCAGTGATGTGGCGTAACCTCGTGTTGCATGATTTATACCAAAGGGACACTGTCAAACATAATCGCCCATCTGGAAATGGTTTTGCTTTTTATCTTAATGGTCTCAGACCGTCACACGCAAATGAACCGTTTCATTTCACTGCTTTTGGTGACTGACTTCTCTAGTTTGATGTTTACCTGAAGCTTGTATATGGAAAGGATTTGGCATTTATAGCCTTTTGAGACCCAGACTATTCATGTATGTCCTCTGTAGTGGACACACAAACTGTTTTTTGTTTTCTCTGTTTTCAAGAGGATGTAGTATTTTTCTAAACTTGATGTTTCAAGTTGCTTTTAGACTACAAGCCAGTTTCCTCCTAGTAGCAAGTTTGATCTTAATCTCAACCGGGCCTAAAAACTGCATTCATATGTCATGTTTTAGATACTTCTCTTTCCCCTCTTGAAGTGATACCATTTTCCCACATATTTGAGTACATACATATTTTACATATGTGCACATATGGATGCTAACAGCATCAAAACTAGTGCTTATACCAGGGTGTCCAACTGCAGGCCTCAAGGGCCGGTGTGCTCCAGGTTTTAGATATCACATTGGGTCAACACACCGGAATCAAATGATTGGTTCAGTACCAGCCCCCTGTAGAACTTTAAGATGTTGAGGAGGTAATTTAGCCATTTAAATCAGTTGTGTTGGGCCAAGGACACATCTAAAACCTGCAGGGCACCAGCACTTGAGCCCTGGAGTAATAATAATATTAATATGAATATTAATAGTAATATTCATATTAATAGTAATATTAATAGTAATAATAATAATAATAATAATAATAATAATAATAATAATAATAATAATAATAATAATAATAATAATAATATTATTATAATAATAATAAAAATAATAAAGTGTGGTGTCCTGGAGTTATTTTCCCACACGTCTTCACAGCCGTACTTCTTTTTGCAATCAGTCGATTCACTTTTAATGCCAAAAACATCATCTTATACAGCCCATGCACTTTATGTAAACCTGCTTAATTTCTTCCACCTCCATCAGATTGTGATCGAGATCATCGACGCCTCCTCGGTTATTACCTGGGATTTCGACGTGTGCAAAGGCGACATCGTTTTCAACATCTACCACTCAAAGCGAGCTCCGCAAGTACCACGCAAAGATACCCTGGGAGCCCACGGCATCACCTCCCCAGGAGGCAACAACGTGCAGCTCATTGACAAGTCCTGGACGCTGGGTCAGGATTACAGCATGGTCGAGTCTCCGCTCACCTGCAAGGAGGGCGAGAGCGTGCAGGTTGGTTTATGATCGTGAACTTTTGATGTCTTCTTGGATCATTGTTACTTCTACGGATCCTCATTTTTGCTTGTTTGCACTTTGAATCCTTCCTTTCCTCAGGGTTCCCACATAACGAGGTGGCCGGGTTTCTACATCCTCCAGTGGAAGTTCCACAACATGGCGGCCTGCTCGGCCACCAACCTGCCCAGAGTGGATGACGTGCTGGCCACCCTCCAGGTCTCCTCACACAAGTGTAAAGTCATGTACTACACTGAGGTGTTGGGCTCTGAGGACTTCAGGTTAGTGTGTGGGTGAACGATGGAGACATTTACATGCGTCTGTGATGTGTAAATATGTCATGTATTCATATTTTTGCCGTTTTGATAAGGTTTTTATTTTAGACGTCATCCATTTATTACTGCTCATTTTCACTCCTGTCTTCTTTCAGTTTTCCCTCTATACAATCCTCCACATAGTGCCACGTATGACATTTGGTGCTTGAATGAATGAAATCTGTAATGTTGCTAAGATGACTTTCTGAAATGCCTTTGGAGTATAATGAGTTTTCCAGACCCACAGTTTTGAGATGAGGATACTGTTCCCTTGCTTGAAGACGACTTTAATCAAGCTTTTTCTTTCCAATCCACTCCTGTTCTATCGCTCACAACCCCCCTCCTCCTGCTCTGTCTTCTTCCTGTGAAGAACGGCTTGCTGTGATGTGCGGAGTTTGTAAGTGGCTCGGTGTTTGCCCCTTTTTCTTTAGCACTAGCTCATCATCATCGCTGCTTTTGGCTGCTAATCTGAGCGCCCTTCTCCTTCCCTCCCTCCATGGCAGTCTTGCTTCTGATGCTGCAAAGAGATGCTAATTTGCATCTGTTCTTGCTTATGACTTTTGTTAGCGTTGGCTAACAGGATGTTGTTGCTTTCTTCACACTAAGGAAAGAATCCGGTGCAACCTGCTGGCATTAATCACCCCGCTTGCATAACTAAAACTCTCAGGATTAACTGATTTGGTTAACGTCAGCAAACAGCCGCCCAACTGACACGCACATACACACTGTCATTTTCTGACTTGTATTTGCTTTTCTTCGCTCATCACATTGCACTACCAGCTCAGTCTCACTTTGCTTTCAGTGCACATGCTGCTTCAGTTTATTTTATCTTCAAAAACAGACTTGGCGTGATCATCTAACTCATACTAGTAGTTTTTAACAAGATGTTTTGATAAAGGTTGATATTTACACTTCTGAGGATGTGAAATGCCTTCTTGAGTGAAGTAAATGTAGAATTTAGGGCAATATTTCTTCCCATGTCTGTAATGTATAACACATGCCATAACAGTAAGTCTCTATTACCTTTTTATGGCTCCTTATATTGTAGAGTTGGGAGTTAAAGGGTTCCTGTGAACTAAAGTCATCCTCTTTAAAGCTGCTCTTTTTATTCATTTTTAATTCTCTGGTGAGTCCCTCAGACTTATCTAGGTCGGTTCCAATTACTTAGGATGGGTTATTACGGTTAACAGTTAAAAGGAATCAAAAATGAATAACATTTATACAAGGTGAGGTACCGCGGGTCATAATCATCCATAACCATTTTTATAGAGGATTTAATAACTTCATACGAAATGGATGAGGTTAATAAAAGTGCCATGTGTCATATTTTGTAAATTATTTTAATTTGGCTTCATACAAGCCAACCTTTTGAATGTGAAACCAAGACATTGGTTTCGTCAATGCACATGGTAATTTTATATTGCATCCATATAAATCCAAAACCAGTCTACCTATACATGGGAATTAATACCTAAAGTTTCTTTTATTCATTCAAAAGTAATAGAAGAAAAATGGTGCCTCATGCTTTGCCACAGGAAGCCTCATTAAAGTGGGCGGTTTCGCTCATTTCCAGCTGCATATTTTATTTTTAGATTTTGCTAGGTTAGCTTGTAGGATACAGTTTTGTTTACTTTATACTGGGCCTTGCTGCTCCTCCCACTTTCAAGCAGCTTTGTTCTGATTGGTGCCTTTTGTAAACAGACAGTTTGAACAGCACGTGGGTGTGGCTTCTGTGCTCGAGATGACTGCTAACATTACAGTGTCTCGAGCTTCCAGGGATTGTTATATGGACCTCCCTTATTGGAAAATGTTGCCATATTTAACAATGGATCCCCTTTAAGTGGCTCCTGCCTTTAACGAAATGCACTGACCTTTGGCTGTTTTTTTTGTTTTGTTGTTGTTTTTCTTCATTATAAAATTAAAACCAGTGGCTGGTGTAAAACCGTTCCCTGAGTTGTTGCAGCCTGTGGCAGGGCCTGAATGTTGTAGGATTCAGAGTGATTCTCCCTCCTTTAGGTTTGCTCTGACTGCATGGTTCTGCATCATGAGCACGGGTCATGCACACATAGTGCGTTCAGTTAGTGCCAAGCAGTCTTAAGGCTGCACAGGTGTCGTGTACACATGAAATTAGCTGAAGCGTGAGTTTTGCGTGCATTCACGTGTTCACCGCATGTTTGTTTCTTCTCTCAGGGGATCGATGACCAGCTTGGAGTCGAGCCACAGCGGCTTCTCTCAGCTTAGCGCCGCCACCACCAACTCCAACCAATCCCAGTCCAGCTCCATGATCTCCAGGTAGAAACTGGTGTCAGAGGACTTCAATTCCCAAAACCCACGTCCCCTCTCCACTGCCCATACCGTCAACACGGACGCCAACTTTTCCTACCCCCATACCCTTAAACCATCATCTTTGGACTCTG
Source organism: Neolamprologus multifasciatus (assembly GCF_963576455.1). NCBI lineage: Eukaryota > Metazoa > Chordata > Actinopteri > Cichliformes > Cichlidae > Neolamprologus > Neolamprologus multifasciatus. The sequence continues at coordinate 4,652,009 of NC_140444.1, read as the reverse complement.
TTCCTATTGCACAGCCAGTCTCTGTGGAACTGATGCATGCTTGCACAAACGGAAGACAAAGAATTAAAAAATTCTGAGGCAAAAAGAAACTAAATGTACAATTTAAAGGGCTGATTTTTGCACAAAGGGTCATATATTTTCCATGCCTGGCATCTCAGCTGGGCAGCAGTTTGAATAAGACCATCAGCAGAATGTTTTGTGCACGATGGAGCGGATAAAAGTCAGGAGGTGAGTAGTGGCGCCTTTCAGGCACCAGAAGCTGAAAGAAAGAAGCAATATTCTCATCCTAGGAGCTACGGAACAGGATGACGACACTGGAGGCGCTGTTACATATATGCATTTACACGTGCACACACATACACCGTACTGAGGCGACGCATACCTCATTCATGTGCGTCTGCTGATAAAGACTGGATGAGCTGTTACATACGAACGCCAGTCGGGCACAAACGCACACAAGAACGTTTGACATGAAAAAAGTTGACAGTGTTTGCCATATTGTTACTGGAGGGTTTGTCTCTGGTGAGCTGTATATAGGTCAAATGTGGGTGGGGTGAACATCTTTTAATAGATCTGGGTCAAATAAGATCAGCTGTCTGTATCACAACAGTACAGGTGTCAGTAACTTCGACAACTGACAGGTGAAATCTTCCCGGCGTGCTCCTGTGGCTGAGTTGAGCTTTCTGACACTCGTTGCATTGCTGTACAGGTTGCATCACATCTTTTGAATATTTGACCCAGATCTTGACGCTTAGCAAAGTAAATCCACTAGAAGCAATAACACAAGTTTGACTTTCTACTGTGTGAAATATTTCTATTTAACGTGAATATGTATGAGGAGAATCATTTACGGAGGCCCAAAGGTGCAAAACGCAGTAACAGAAGTAAAAATGCTACATTTCAGAAAACAGGATGACAAAACTTCTACCAGTAACATTTCTGAAAACGGGACATTTGATGCATTTTGTTTTTGAATTGGCAGAACCAAAGTACCTGATGTTAGAGTGATGTCATTTCCTGTTTCAGTAATACTTTCAGAGGTTTGACATGAATTTAAAGTTTGAAAGGATGGAATAAAAAAGTTGATAAAAGAGTATTATGAGAGTCAAAGACTTGAACTATCAAAGTGATGTAGGCCCAGTGCTGAATAGCCAAAGATAAAAAGGCAGCACTCACAATACTTCAGGCGTAAGTTGACAGATTCCACATTTTCTGAGTCATTCCTGTCATGTGACTAAACTTGACTCATGTTTGACATGATTGGTAAAGGTGACTTATTCCTGAGGTCTTGTGCGAGTGCTACCTTTTTGTCTTTGGTTATACTTTGCTTAAGAAATGTTTGCGCTCTGGCTACAGTCCTAACCAGCATGCACACGCCGCCCTGTTATCTCGGTGTGTTTTCAGGACGTTTTAAAGTCGCGTCAAAAAGTACATCATGATTGTCCTTTGACTTTGGTTCTGGTATTTCAAAAACAATGTCTTTACCTCTTCTTGTGCAGTGAAATGTTGTCTTTTTCTTTTTAAGTCTGCTTTGCACCGCTGGGCCAACGTCATCACAGGTGCAGATGGACTTTTTCTTGCGTACAGGCGCACAGACGGGCAAACTCGAGTGAATTCTGCGGCACCACCGTTTCTTGTCTACAGACTTTTTGTCAGGAGCGAAACAAAAATAATTTGCCAGATTTTCTCCTCGACACATGCTCTGTCCTCGTAGTAAGGGATGCACTGACTGTGAAATACTAGGCCGTAATCCAGCACTGATACTGACATTTTTTTTTAGTCTTTATATTGTTTTTTTTGTTCCAAGTGAAACAAGAAGAAAAAAAACTTTATTTAAAAAAAAATGCATGTGTTTTAGCTCTTCACGGAACAGTTTTTGAACATTTAACCAGCGCAAAAGTCAGTAACGCCATCTGATTCATCTGTGCATCCCTACCTCATGCTTCGAAAATATATATATAAAAATAATCTTAACATGGAACGGCCGCAGTTAGTTTGCTTTCTGTCGAGCGTCTGCACATTTGAGGAACTCAAGTTAAATGAAGCGGTCAAGGAAATGCCTTGTCACTGATTGGTGAATGTGCTACTGATTGGCTGGCGCTTGCTAACCAATGAAATGCCTGAAATCGGACGGTTGTGGTGAATTGGGCGGAACTGCCATCGTTACGTTTCCAGAGTGATGTAGATTTCAGTGTGCTTTAGGGGGTGAATGTTTCTTTGTGATTTATCATTTGACGGCGCGCCAGTAGACCACATCGATACTGTACAAGTGCTAGCGTTGGTTTGTTTGTGTTTTGGAGACACTTGATGGGTGAAGTGGCATGGCGGCCTACCGCATGCTCACGCGGCGATTGGGTTTACGGATCTCTTATTTAAGATTTAAGATATAGCCATTTTAAGAGCCATGTGTCAATAAATAATACCATTTTAGCCTTTGTAAGCATCAATTAGTCACCACTGTAATAGACGAGCGATCGTGAGTCAAATGAACATTTCATTTTCTTTTTTAAAACGTGTTCTGTTTGGTTGATGAGCATCGATGACTTCGCACAGATCAGACTCCCCGTCGAGGGCAGAAACGTTCAACTTTGCCAAGAGTCATTGGGTGCTGTTGCCATGGTTACACAGTGCAGCTGACAACAACGGCAAAAAATAAAGGCGGGGTGTTTTTTTTCCTCATAGATATATACACACAGATGCCACACTGGTTGTTGCTCCTCACTGTAATGACGCCACGCGGCACCACGTTGCTCGGGGGGGAGCACACATCTGCACACGATCACGGATCGTTGTACCTCGCTGAATTTTCAACAGGTTTTCGAGCAGTTCGGGTTGTTACAAACGTTAAAACTGTGTTTATGATACATGTGCTGAAACGGTTAATAATGCTTAAAATAATGTTACAGTCCGGCAGCTGCTTCTTTGTGACACTCTGCTGTAAAAAGCAAGAGGATTACTCCATCGCTTTAACGTTTCTACTGTCCCGTCAAAGTCTGACTTGAAAAGAGAGCTGCAGATGAGCCAGTGTTACTCTTTGGGACTCTTTAAACAAAACAAGTCCCACCTAAAGCAGCTCTGTAGGTTTCTGTAGCTACAGTTCAGGTATAGGTCACATGGGTTTCCGGAGTCTTTCTAGAGCATGTTGGAGCTCTTGGACCGAATATCAGATCAAATATTTAATGATAAATAAAATATGAATCTTCTTCTTTAGCTGGTATATGACAGTGTTAGCTTGGGACTACTTTTTAGTATAGCAAATTAAAGACATTCGTAGCGGTAAAACAAGTTCTCGTCTGTGGAAAGTTTTAGCATTTCTTTCAGTGAAACATCAAAAAGAAGGACAAAAATTTGGCGTTATTTATAGGACTGGATTACAGGAAATGCTCAGAGCTCGTGAGCAAGACAGCTGTGGCATCTGTGTTCATATTTGTTTTCCCTCCTACAAAAAAAAAGGACCTTGCCTGTTTTTGATACACAAAACTGCTTTTTTTTAATAGTTACTGGTTAACTTGTGGTATCTACATGTCATTAACTGCAATAACATGAATTGTTTTACTGAGTGGCCCTCTTCGTGATGAGGGCTACGGGTGTGTGATGGGTAAAGGGGTGAATGTTAATTACAGTGGGGGGAGGAAGATGCCTGTAAAATGTGTTTCTCCACTCTTCTCTCGGCACACTTGACTTCACCTGGTTTATTCCTTCAGGCGATTTGATCTTCATCTCTTCACAGGTTTGACTGATGAGGCAACAGTTCAAACCTGACTACTGCTTTATATTCCTTTTGCTACTCTCACATGTTCACACTCCAGTTTTGTGTGTAGATCTTAGAAAGCAGAGTGGACCTTTTTTCTTTTTTTTTTAAAAAATTGAAGCTGTAGGCATAAATAAGTGTGCTCAGATGGGACGGGTTTTCATTTCCATTTCAGTTAATTCTCTTGAACACCAGAAGTTTAACCTGCCTCTCTGACTTTAGCTGTTGGAGGGTGAGCGCCTCTCACCAACATCTCACTGAAAAATGAGGGCTATAACTGTCTGTCGTGACTGTTCATCACATTCGTCAGTCTCTCTGCTCCGTGTTCATCTTTGCATATCTTCTCTTTACCTTTGTGTGAGATATTGTGTAAAAAGGATGTGTTTGGATTAATGAGAAAATGGTGGCTTTACATTTTTCAGCATTAAACTTGAATTATAAGAAACTGCAGACTCCTGTCACGCTTTTTTACGTTCTGTATCAAAATGTTTTTATTGCCTAGAACGAAAAATTGCTTTTCCATTCCTTGCAGTCATCTGTTAGTGACCAGTGTTGGGAAGGTTACTTTTAAAATGTATTCCATTACAGAATACAGAATACATGCCCCAAAATGTATTCTGTAACGTATTCCGTTACGTTACTCAATGAGAGTAACGTATTCTGAATACTTTGGATTACTTAATATATTATCATGCTGTTTACAACTACATGAATGTACTATTGCTGTGATTTATTACTGTTACTGAAGGTCCGCGGCTCCGAACCGTAGTAAAGGGACCTCTGGCTAATACGGTGGGTTCTGTGTCGGGCTTGTAGCCGAAAACTAGCTTTACTTAGTTGTCTGGGTCAACTTTGCTAGCGAGAGACAGAGAGAGGCGTTGAAAGGCTGCTCCAACAGAACTTGTTGTTTTTGGAGGAAAACACGAACACTGTGTACAGTCGAGTCTTAATAGCTTACCTACAACTGGGCTCGTCAGGCTCTCTTCTTGGCTGCAGTGGTTATTATTATATTTACATGCTTCCAGCTCCCGTTTTTCTCGATGACAGCTCGTACTTTTCCTTTTTCTCCCTCCCTCGCTCACAGACGCATAACGGTCGTGTCCAAATTCATGGGCTGCATCCTCCTGAGGACCCGGCCTTCGCGGTCTACGTGGGCCGGGTCCTCAGGAGGTCGGGTAGGCCGGAAGTAAACGGCTATGGAATTGGACGGTCTAGCCTTCTCGATCTACTCCCGCCCTTAATTCAGAGTATTTCCGGTTGTCAGCGCCACGGCACGAAAATCAAAAATGGACCTGAAATCTTCCTCCGTTTTTTGTGTTCATTTTTAATTATCAACGAGCTAACCCACATTCTCGCCTGAAAATATGTTTAAAGTTTATTTTGTGGCCCAGAAAGATTAATAAGAGTAATTTTAAAACTTAGTAGCGGCCGCCATTGCCGGAAACTGGAGCTTGGCTGGGCCGCGCTATGAATTCTGGGATATGGTGGGCCAAGAAGGACACACCCGACCCATCCTTCAAATTCGGGGAAAAGGAGGACTCATTTGTCGGCTGCATTCGGAGGAGTCTACGAATTTGGACAGCCTTCGGCGCGTCGCTGTGACGTAATCGGTCTACAAATGCGGCCTCAGGAGGAAGCAGCCCATGAATTTGGACACGACCGTTGTATGGCAGTCCTTTCTCCCTGCAGCATGGACTACACTGCCTATGATGCTACATTCTTTAGAGCTATACCTGTAGCATTCTGCCTATTAGCTTAGCACAACAACATCAGGCGCTCTCTCACCCAGGAAACACGCAGAGAGAGAGCGTCACCCTGTAACCATGGCAACCGCAACGTTGCCACCTGGAACTACAGAACGTAGCTGTCAAACAAAACCCAAACAGTCCTGACCCGCCACAATATGAAACGGGGAAGTACCGCCGTGTAATCCATTTATTTCAACAAAGTAACTGTATTCTAAATACCACCTTTTTAAACGGTAACTGTAACGCAGACGTTCCCAAAGTGTGGGGCCCGCCCCCTAGGGGGGGCGCAGAGCCATTGCAGGGGGGGCGCGGCATGAAAAGGGAAAAAAAAACAACAACGCTTGGACACTGCTAGCACGGGCGCCCACACAAACGCAAAGCAGGAGATGAAGCATAGCTGAATATGTTTCCAAACCAACTTCATTCTAAGCCAAAGACTAGAAAATATGGTGAAGCAAATCTTCCCTTTGGTTTCACCTGCACAAGTGCCGAGGTAGGTCTCCTTGCAGGATTGGTTTTCCCTTCGTTGGGAGCAGCGCTGGGCTGTTTAAATCATGGACAAACAGTATCCCACATTCTTGATTTGTAGTTCACAAACACTTGTTGTAATGACTAACTACTCCTGACATTTTGGAGATGTTAGCTCTTTATACAGTAAAGTTACAGGATACAAATAATATCAGGCTGATCCTGCCACAATTTGTTCCCCGGTTCAAATCACGGACAAACAGTGTCCAACAGTTGTTTATGTTTTTGAACCCATTTTGCACAGGGATTTTTTGAAAAATGTATTGATAGCAATGTTGAATATTATTACACAGAAAAAAACAACTACATGTAAAATAATTACACCGTGACGCCTCTGCCTTTGTAAATGGAGGGACAGTAACTGCCTGTATATGTAAACCTGTAAAACCTGCAGATAGTCAGATTAACAGTATTTCGTCTCTACCTGCCATTCTGCAATTCATCTCATGTAAGCAATAACGTGCACACAGCGTGACGTGAAAAAAGGCACATACCTTTGACATTGCATGACGAACTCTGTATTCCTCGTCCAGTAAACGCAAAAAAAGGAGTTTTAAAAAATCTCCGTTCTCGGTGATTCGAAACCCCGTTTACGTGTGGACGAAACAGCTGCGTTTTCAAAAATACCCGTGTAGGTGTGGACGTAGCGTAAAAGAGTTAGTAGATTATTTTATTACTACCTGTCATTTATTGCAGATTACTTGTATTTGCTTAATTGTTTACTAAATGTTTGAGGTGTGAAATAAACCGCAATGGAGCAAAATATGGGTGTGTGTGGTTGGAGGATGTGTTCGTGCGTGCGCGCGAGGGGGGGCGCGAACATTTTTCTTGTAAAACAAGGGGGGGCACAGCAAAAAAAGTTTGGGAACCACTGCTGTAACGGAATACAGTTACTCATATTTTGTATTTTAAATATGTAACGGCGGTACAAGTATTCCGTTACTCCCCAACACTGTTAGTGACATGGTTAATCTGTGAATTTACAAATACGGGCCTCATGCTGCATCTCCAGCTCCACTAATGATCAAAGGTTCTCTGCACTGAGTGACCTGCATTTCATCACTGACACTTCATCATCTCAGATTCTGTAAAATGGAAAATTAAGGTCATCACGTGGTGCTTGTTTCCCTTAATGTAAAAATAATGTTAGAAAAAATAGAAACGGATACATAAGATTTTAACAAGATGAAGGAATAGAAAGTGTAGCACAAAAAAATGTCCTGGAGAAGGAAGACCAGATGTGCTCCCAGTGCTGTAAGTGTGAGCATTACCTCAGCACATTGGATTGCAGACCAACTGCATCTAGTGGACATCTAGCATTACAATTGCTTTTAAAGAAAAGAAAAGGAAATGGAGACGCGTCAAGGTTTTCATGTGTGTTCGCATGTTTGTCCTCAGCTCGCTCTTAGCCCATGACTACACATACACCATACCACGAGTTCAACCTCTGACTGTGTGATGTTGTCACAATAATCTGGACTTAAACCCAGTAAAAAGCAGAGAAGCAATGTAGACTTCAGAAAACTGAAGCATACTGAGCACTCTGCTTCAGGCGTACAGGTGGAGGACGTGGAGAGCTTTAAGTTCCTTGGTGTGCACATCCTGGTCGATCTCACCCACACCACATCTCCCATCGGCTGGGGAAAGGCTTTACATCCTTAAGAAGTTAAAGATCCTCTCTCATCACCTGCTGACCACCTTCTCTCAGCCAACAATAGCGGGCCTCGTCATCTAGCGCTGCATGGTGTGGTTCATCACAAGCAGAAAAGACCTGCATGGGTGGTTCCAGACGTGTGACACTATCGCTCGGTGAGATTTACGCAGGATGAGTGCCAAAAAAAAAAAAGAGCCACCTGTAAGTTTAATGGATTCATCATCTACATCACCTGAAGCGATGCCACAGTCCTCTGGAAATAGAGCTCAATCAGAAGCAGAACTAACAGATTACAAATTACAAAACAGCTTCTTCAAACAGGCAGTCAAATACATCCCCCCTCTTCTCCTATTCTACTGCAATAAACCCCTACCCCGAGAACTACAAGTGCATTAACCCCTGTCCCTGTCATTCTTCATTTTTTGCACTGTATATTATAATCATCATGCACTATTATTTTGCATATACTACCTCACTGTTTGTATCTTTATATTTTCATATTAATGCTCTTGTCTGTTTTGATGTTGCCGCGAAAACTAGTTGTTTTAAACATTAACAATAAGGATTTATTTATTAATTTCCAAATGTGCTGCTTTTATGTGCACATTACAGATTTATTGTTGTGCAAGTGTTCATCCTGCAAATCTTTCAATTTCAATTCTGTTTAGCACCTTTAAAAAAATAATTATTATTTCTTATATTATAGAAAATATCAGATAGGTCCAAATGAATGAGATTGCCTCAAATGTTCAATGATAGAATAAAGGTTCATTAAAATAAGTATGTTTGTCAAAAAAAAAAAAAAGCAGTTGTAAACATCAGAATGACACCATCACCTTTTTAAAAAAATTCAAAAACAGATTTTTGGTGCTCTTTTATTTTGAGGTTTTCCCCCAAACTGACTGTAGAGGGCAGCATGTCCCATCCCAAGATACAGCCTGGCGGTCTTTCAACAGAAGAAGAAGAAACGATTTTTGCCCGGGTTGCTAAAACATCACTTTTATGTTATAGACGTCGGTCAAACCAGCGCTAAATGATTTGTTTTTTGCTAAGAAACGCCCTAACCTAAGAAACACCAAGTGTGAGATACCTGAAGGAGACGGTGGTCGCTGCCTTGTAAGTAAGAACGTGTTGCTGAACTAATATTCAGAGATCGTGTGTCAACATTAGCCATCGTGCTAGCATTAGCTGCTCCGGTGTGATGCGTTTGTGCTCCTGTCAGATCCGCAGGATGAAGGTGAAAATCAAACAGTGGAACGGGGTTGCCTCCTGGCTCTGGGTGGCCAACGATGACAACTGTGGGATCTGCAGGATGGCCTTTAACGGCTGCTGTCCTGACTGTGAGTATCAGAGCTAATAACATAGCACCAAGTAACGAGTGGCTGCATTAAAGATGCAAACACAACAAAACAAGATTATTCTTTGGTGGGTTTGCTTCTAATACATATAACGCTTTACGTATTATCCGACCGACAATATGCCAAATTTATCCTGGCCCTCCTGTTTATACAAACTAAGTAGCGAGAACGATGGCAGAAACAAAAAAAAAAAAGAAGCTGTGGAACAATTTTAGAAAAATGTTCCTCAAGATAAAATTGCAATGCCTCAGAATATCGCATCGTCTACAGCACATAATATCTGTGTGAAGGGGTTAAGGGCAAAAATCAATATTGGATACCTGTGATCTTTGGGCTGTACTGCATTTAAAAACAGATCCGATTTTGTCATGGAAATCACTGCAAGGGCTCAATAACATTTCCAGAAATCACTGTCAGTGAAGACAGTTTTACCACAAATATCCACAAATCCAGGTTTGTGTCATCCAAACATTGAAATTGTGTTTTTGGAAAACATGTTTACCACATCCTCTGGATTAAAGAGGAGAGGAACCTTCCTGGTTGTTAACAGCACAGAAGCTGTTGACACGGTAGCATAAAGGAAAAGGTGTCACTGAGAGGCAACTGAAAGAAATTGATTTTGGATATCTGTGGGAGAAATTAGCTTCTTGTGTTGTCTGGGCTCAGCCTTACAGACAGGGTGAGCACTTTAGTCAGGAGACGCTCAAAGCAGAACCTCAGCTCCTCTAGATCGAAAGGAGACAGTTGAGGTTGTTCTGGTGGTGTTTCAGGCATGTCCAACTGGGAGGAGGCCCCGAGTTAGGATGAAGAGCTTGACTGTATCACTGATAAGTGGTGGTGGAAAATGGATTGATGGCTGCTCCAGTGACCCATCTTGGAGATTAACTCCAGCTGCAGTATCTTGTAGTATTGCCCGTAGGTTCTTTAGGTTGATATTGAAGACCGCCACCACAGCAGCTAGGCCTGTGAGCCACTCACTGGAGAAAAGGCAACACGGGAAAGGTCAGGGGTAGCTAATTGACAGCAACTGAACTTTCAAAATAAGAGCAAATGCCTAAATTGATCGGGGACGGCACTGCTCACACAAATGGAAATGAGTTCTTAAATATACTTAAGTGGTCTGTGTGGGGAAACACTTGTATCCTGTTTTAGTATTACAAGAGGATACAAGTATCTGCTAATCAGCAACTGAATGCAAAATCCTGCCCAGTCTCTCTAATGTGTGTTTTTGTTGTTGTTTGTTTGTTTGTTTTGCAGGCAAAGTGCCTGGGGATGACTGCCCGCTGGTCTGGGGTCAGTGCTCCCACTGTTTCCACATGCACTGCATCCTGAAGTGGCTGAACTCACAGCAGGTCCAGCAGCAGTGCCCCATGTGCCGGCAGGAGTGGAAGTTCAAGGAGTGAACCTGTGGAGGCGTCGCTGCCACAGAGACGAAAGGCTCGCTCGCAGACTTTTATGTAGACTGTAAATAAATCTGTGTTGGTACTTCTACTAATGCAGAACACACGCTGAATATGTTTTACTGTACTGGTAAGGATTTGTGATGAAATTAAATAAGAAAAAAAAATGCATTGTATTGAGTCTGTCTTGAAGGTCTGGCTGATTATTTCCTTGGATCGTGAAGTTTATGGCTTTGATTTCATGGCAGCTCCACACTGATGTATTATTTCTTGTTTGTTTGTTTGTGTAGCTTTTCATATTTCAGAACCTGTCTGGATAAAAATGGACAAAAAAATTACAAGGTTATCAAAACAATGCTACTTACATATCTTCTATTCAATTTATACCTTAACTCTTGAATGTCTCCACAAACTAACATAAATTGTTTAAGTAAGGTCTTAAATAACTTCAGTGCTCTTTAACAATTATTTTCTAATTCTGCACATCTAATGGAGCCACTACAGACCATTCTTCCAGAGCATATCATCTTATTTACTGACACACTGGGGTTGGAGACATGTTTCCTGTAGATGAGCTTAGATCTGGGGACAATGAAGGCCGTAGCAGATGATTCACATCATTTGCATCCTCATCAAACTATTCAGTGTCCCCTGCTGTGCTGCGGTGGGAGATGACTCCCATCCGGATCCAGTTTTATCAAGAACAAAGGTGGTCCAACATGATCACTGTGTAATGATTTGTACTGACCGTTCCTTCCAGTGCTTTTTATTTCACCCCTCATTTAAGAGCCCATATATTTTTTCATCAATGATTAATAAAATGTTTGTACTGAAAAATTACAGTCAGTCATTCTAGATTTGCTCCATATTCTCACCTGGCTAAAGTAATTTAGTTTTATATTTTAGCTTTTGTCCCGTAAATCTTTTTAAGTTTAGTTTCACGTAGTAACTAGAGAAAATTTTCAAATACCACATTTTGTGGAGGACGTGAACATGTCATGTAGTCATCATTTTTAGTTTCAGCTGGTTTTAGTTTCTATTTTAATTGCAGTTAACTGTAATAACCTCAGTCCATGACCATCCTGCACGGCGTCTGAGGTGGTAAAAGGCAAAATCACTTTTAACTTCAGGGATATTAATCTGTTCAGTTAGGAAATAGAAACCATTGCGAGTCCAACTGCAAACCTGCTGTCTCAAGTATGTGGAGAAGGTACCAGAAGACAGCCGAACGGGGATCCTCTGAACTTCCACACGAGGAGCCATATTTCGGACCTTAACACGTCCTGCTGCATGCGGTGTGAGCAGAAACCTGATGTAGTTAACAGTTTAAACCACTAGGTGGCAGCACTTACCCGGATAGTCCCAGTTGTTATATTCTGGTCTCATTCACGACAGACTCCAGAATATCTATTTCCTACCCAACGGGGTAGTAAGTTTTATTAACAAGTCATGCGACTCAGATTGGTCCTGTGCCATGTACAACAGCAACATACAGCCTAACAATCCTTACTTGTGTGACACTCTAAAACGTCCGTGCAGCAACACAATCCATTGTGGAACAAACCATCTTGCAAACAATAATTCACATTATTACACCAGTGACCCCGCCCTCAAAGTCGCGTCAGCAGTACGGAAGTAAACAGCCTGCTCCCTGCTGCTGTCAGTTGGTGTTTTCTTTTCTTAAAAACAGTAATTTCACAGCTGGTCGTGTCTTCATTAGCAGGCTGACAGATGTCCGCTTCTCCCGCAGAAAATCTGCTCCAGCAGTGGGAAAGGTCAGAGTGCTTTTCTGTCTCAGCTACTCACAGCACACCTTAAACACGACCCAGTTTTTATTAAGTCCATTAGACTCGTTTTGATCCAAACGCTCCTGATTCTTTATCTTCAAAGTTTTCCAAAGTGTCCCATCCAGAAGAAGTCAGCTTCAGTGGATGGTGAAATACCAAAACAGCACCAGTGGTAGAGTGTAATCATATTAGGCTTTACTTATAATCGTTTAACGCAAGGATACAGTTACGACCTCATATTTTGGGATCCTAAAATGATAAAAAAAAATTCAGCTTCAAGAGTGATGATATCTTAAAATACCAGCGGTCTCTATTCTTTAAAAATATATATTTTCAGTATTTTCATTACCATTATTTAATTTCATCATGATTGTATTTATTTTCTGTTTATATTCTTCTTTTCTCTCTGTATCTTTAAGAACTCAGTGTTTGTTCATCCTACATTAGAGCAGCAGTAATTGTTTGACAGTAAATGGTTGTCTTACCCGTCTTACAGTTTGTAAAAATGTCATTTGTCAGTAAAAAGCAGCGACTGTGCTGACAGATGCTGCTGTGCAGGGGATGCAATTTCTGTCAGGGCCAACTACTTTGGCACGACACAGGCAGCTCTTGGAGCTGAGCCACCTCCACACCTCATCAGCCTTTCATTGATTTACTTGTTTGTAAAGACAAGAGCAGCGATATCATCATGTTAGTCTGTATCATGTCCTGATGTCTCTGATTAATGTGAGCGTGTGGAGCTCCTGCTGTCCTGCAGAGAGACACAATTACAGCATTTACAGATATTTACATTTCAACAGTACAATACAATCAGCTGACTGATTCTTCTTTTAGACATTATTAAAAATTCATGACGTGAATGTCAGTGGTTTCGAAAGCTGTCGAGATAAGCCCTTGTTTTGAATAATTAAATTAGCTGCAGTTCTACAAACCACAGCAGGAGTCGAACCACCTGGGTTCATCAAGCCACTGTGAGATTTTCAGATTTGTTGCTGTTAACAGCCCTTTTGTCTGCTATAGACTTTACACGCTGGCCTCATATTTTTTCATGAAGTAATTGCCAGCGAGTGTGTTTATATTTATATATTTGTTTCCCAATGCAGTGAGCAGGCACGTCTGAGGCAGCAGGTGCTGGAGGAGGACACAGAGGACTGGCAGAGGAGCCCAGACCTTTCAGGTCTGGAGCGAGTTGGTGGGGTGGACCTCTCCTTCATCAAAGGGGATGACATCAATGCCTGTGCCCAGCTCGTGGTACTCAGCTACCCAGATCTGCAGGTGAGCTACCTGGGCGCTACATCCAGTAAACAGAGATAAAATAACCCAGTAATGCCAAATATATCATATTTCATAAAACATTAGTGTTATTTTATAACCCTAACCCCCTTTATATGTTTTTGTTTGTTTAAGATAAATAAAAGATTACAGATTAAAACTCATATATGTAAATTAAAATTTAATTTCTATTTTTCAATTTATGAGAAAGTTCGATAAACACTTGAGTTAAAAACATCTAAGCTTTTCTGACCTCTAGTGGTGACAGGTGGGAACAGCAGCAGTGCTTCGTGGAGCAGAAATTGAATTCCACAGGCTGCATTTTTTTTCACCAGTGACACCTTTAATGAAAAGGAAACACATGACATTACAAAATGCTATCCTTAAAAAAATGCTTGGCCTTTGAAGGCTTTGTAATACGTGCAGCTGGAATATTGCACAAGGCCAGCTGTTAACCTTTAAAGTAGTCGCATTTACTTTGTTTGGGCACTGAATACAAAGTCCTTATGGGTGTTTTTCTCCTCTTGCTTCCTTGCCTTGAAGTCACAGCTTTTTTTATGACTCCTGAAAGCTGGCGGCATGAGGAAGAAATTATTCTTGCTCTCGCCGGGGCTGTCGGTATGTTCCAGGGAGCCGCTGAAGTGATTTTAAATGTTTTACCCTCACCTTTTGATAACTTCTCCTGTGAGCTTCTGCCTGTGGGGCTTATGAACAGTCATATGCCAACAACGTTATTTTAGGCATATTAGAATGCAAACCCCGAGGAGCACATATTTGTTTTCCTCAGAGCTGCTGCTTTCTTCTGTTGGCTTTTTTATTCCAAGACAAAAAAACATTTTTCTTGACCTTGAGAAAAACATTTTGATAAATATATACGTTTATGTCAAGTAATTACAATGTTAAATATAATTAAACTTCATGCATAGATATAGCTTCTGATCCAGTAGTATAGAAGAAGACAATAACCTTTCGTTTAATTTATAACCTGAATAAAATCTTTCCTGATGAGTTCATGCACTCAGCCGCTTCTTTTAATTTTTCTTTAATGCAGCGGGATCTCTGATTTTGTAAATTATGATCTGATTTAAAGTAAAATAGAATTGCAAACACACAGGAAAGCTGTGCGTGAACGCCATCCTGTATGTATCCTAATGTGCTTATTTTTAAAATATACACATAAATTGAAAACAGTGGCAGTGAAAGTGTTAATATGCAACAGAGCTCCTCAAAGTGACCTTCCCAGTCCGGCTTTTCATTTCATTTACTTTCCCAGCAGCCTTTCACCAGCACTGCTCCTCGCAGTTATTTATCTGTGCATTAACACGGCCTGCTGGCAACTTCCAATTATAATTAATGACATATGTCACCATACATTGTTGATACATGGACCCAGTGAGGCTAATGAAATGTGTTCAGAAATGTTGTTCAATAATGTGATTATGTTCCCTGCTTGTTTTCAATTTACTTCAACATTGCCACCTGAGGCTATTTGGGGCTCAAAACAATGCTAGTTCCACGTTCCACGGCGTGCTCACTGCTGCTGCAAGTCACACAGGAAAAAAAGCAAAAGCCCTGTAATCTCACTGAATAAATATGCCTGTGAGGAGATGAAGGTCACGGCAGTCGACAATATGACAATGACATATCCTGAAAGGTGTTTGGCATTTCTAAAGCCAGATGACAAGGCAGGTATTCAGAAACGTTTCTGCTGTGAGCCTCCGCGAGCTCGACTCAGCGGACAGCTTTTGTGTGTTTTATTTGTAGCTCGTGCCCGATAACAGCCTCGGTAACACGTGATGCTGTTAGATGTTACATCATTCGAGATGTGAGCACATCTCTTCACTGTGAGCAGAACAGGATTTTTTAATGCTGGTCAGAAAGTTGCGACAGCTTGTGCACCTGTAATCTGCACAAGGTCTCAGAGGGTCTCCTGGACCCTGCTGGTACCTCGCATACTCGGAAGGAGATCATGGCAGACATGTTTACCTGCGGCGATGCTGCTTAAAATAGACAGGACAGCGAGGGAGGTACATGCATGGATCCTGCCAACATGGGAAAGGCTATTTACACTATATATTGTGCTGATTTTACAACCCGCTGTGGTTCTATTCAAAATGTAGTCTGCATGGCAATATTGATAGTGTTTTACATAAACAAAGGGGCTCTTTTCTGCTCCAGATTTGCATTCATGGACACATAAGTATCTTTGTATGATTCACAGTTCAAAATAACCCTCATTTATCTTATGCCGGTGCAGCTCTTCAGTTCAGTCTCCTATTAAAAACTAGTTTAGATCCTCTTCCTGTAAGCTAACTTTCATGGAGCATGGAGAAACAATGTTGTTGCTCTTGCTTGGCTCGTATGTGTTGAGCCTTATAGTTGTGTATTCTTCTCTCCATGTTCATGATTGGTGATCCCTGTTTAATTTGAACGGGATTTAGAAAATATGGGCTGACTCATTACAAGACAGACAATGAGCAGATATCCTGCTGTTGAACTTGCTCTGCACTACAGGCCTCCCGAGGATGAGATTAAAAATTAGATGTACACCAAAATTTTAGGAGTTTATACAGTTAAACTGTAACTGTGTCCACTTAATTCACCAGGTCACTTAAATGAAATAAATTGTCAGATGTTCAGAATATACTCACAGCCTTTAATCAACCGGGAGCAGATGTTTCATTTTGTAGCAGATGGCGATGTTGGTGATTATCTTGTACAGCTTGTCTGTGCCTTTGGACTCACCCTTACATATACACTAGGGTGGACGCATTTGTCCAAAGCACCCTGACAGTGTCCCTGACTGACTCGTTTATGTACAGTCATGCAATAATGAAAGTTTTCACAGGACTCTGAGTGCAGACTTACTGCTTCCTTAGAACATAAAAGGCTGAGAAGCAGCCAATGCTGCTAATCAAATGCAGCACCTCTGTTAAAGCAGAAGTTTGGGCAGTTTGCTGGTCTGTAGGATTCAGGTATGTGTCAACACAATGCCATAAACATCCCAGGTGTGGATGTCACAGCAAATTCACCCCAAGGTCAGACCATGCAATCGTCAGAGAAACTGCAAAAGCCCAAGAGCTCCATCTCAGATTCTCAAGGCCTCAATTAGCATGCAAACGTTATGTTAAAAAAAAAAATGAACAAAGATTTTTTTTCAAATGGTTGCCGAGAGAATTCTTCTGCTCTCCAAAAGCCCCCAAAGTTGCATCTGAACAAAGAGTTGCAGAACCAAAGTAGAGATGTTTGATTATAATGCACAGCACCACATCTGGAAAAAAAACAACATATCAGCACAAACACCTCATAACAACTGTAAGCACGGCGATTCAATCTGGTTTTAAACCACGCCACAGCACTGAAACAGCTTTGCTGAGAGTCCTTAATGATCTTCTCTTAATTACTAATTCAGGGCATTCTGCTGTATTAGTCTTATTGGATTTGTTCTCTTGATATGGTTGACCATAATATTTTATTAACAAGGTTAGAATGCACCGTGGGCATTCGGGGTGAAGCCCTTAACTGGTTCAAATCATACCTTTTGAACAGGTCTTTCTCCGTTACCTTGGGTACTTATTCTTCCTCAACTGCATCCTTATGCTATGGTGTGCCCCAAGGCTCTGTGCTTGGCCCAATGTTATTCTCATTATATATGCTCCCCCTAGGCTTAATCTTTGAAAAATATAACATTTCATATCACCTCTATGCCGATGATATACAGATTTATTTTCAATTAGATGATGACGACATTGCTCCTTCGTTGCACTGCTTCCTCGAGTGCATGAGAGAAGTCAGAGAATGGCTTTCAGACAATTCCCTTATCCTGAATGAAAAGAAAACGGAGATTGTGGTGTTTGGCAACCATATCCATAGGGGCCTATCAGCTGATACCTTTGGTTCCTTTGCCACTTCTTTCTCTGACTCAGTTAGTGACCTAGGTGTCCTGCTGGACAGCTCTTTCATATTTAACAAACAAGTGTCTTCTGTAATCAAATCTAGCTTTTACCAGCTGCGCCTTATTGCTAAGGCTAAGCACTACGTCCCTCATAAAGCTCATTCATGCTTTTGTGACTTCTAGATTGGATTACTGTAACTCCCTCTACTTTGGTCTTCACTCCGTTCTCCTTCACAGATTTCAGCTTGTCCAGAATGCTGCGGCTCGCCTCCTGACTGGCACTAGAAAGCCTCTATCACCCCAGTTCTTATTGAGTTGCATTGGTTACCCATAAAATATCGCATTGAATTTAAAATAATGTTGCTCACCTTTAAAATTATAAATAATTTAGCCCCTCGTTATCTTGTCGATCTTCTTAGTCTATATGTCCCTGGGCGAGCCCTCAGGTCTTCAGCCCAATTACTCCTGGCTCAGCCTAGATCTAGACTTAAATCTAGGGGTGACCGAGCTTTTGCCCTGGTTGCACCGAATCTGTGGAACAACCTTCCTATCGCTATCCGTGCGTCAGACTCCGTTTTATCTTTTAAATCCCGTTTAAAAACTAATTTATTCAACATAGCTTTTCCATCTAGTTAGCGTCCCTGTTTTATATTTGGTTCAATTTCTTATTTATGTACTTTATCTTTTAGCTATATCTGTTCTTAGTAACTTTGTTCTTATATTTCCTTTTGTTGCTGTATAATTAGTGCCCTTAACCTGATGACATATGTGGTACTTTGTTAATAGTCTTTTATTTATTGTCTTAATTTTCCTGTTTTTATTGTAAAGCACTTTGGTGTACCGCTGATCTTTTAAATGTGCTATACAAATAAAGTTGTATTGTATTGCATGGAGGGGCGATGATTGTGCTTGGGCTTGTTGTGCAGCCACAGGATGGGCACTCCGCAGTCACTGAGTCTACCATGAACTTCTCTGTATACTTGTGGTCATCTGACTGACTGAAATATGGATATCCTGCAGAATTATCCAACGTGGTTTAAAGGTTAATAACAGTAACACACTCGTTAGGCCAGCAGAAGTGACACCTGGCAGATACTGGCCTGTGTCAGCCCACCTGTCAATCAAAGCAGCCCCTAACAAAATTTAAAAAAGATGGGTTATTAAAAAAACAAAAAAAGGTTTTATGATGAATGAAGGTGATGAAGATGTTAGTGTGGGTGTCTGTGGAGAGTTTGGAGATTGCTGCTTGCAATGGAGAAATGAAATATTGTGATAATCCGACAGTGTAGTAAAATTCAGTCACAAGAAATGAAGCAGTCTCTGCTCCCTCCTGCCAGGTGCTGTATGAAGACAGTCAGATGGTGACCCTGACGGCCCCCTACATAGCCGGCTTTCTGGCATTCAGAGAAACTCCTTTCCTCCTGGAGGCTCTGCAGAGGCTGAAGAAGAACCAGCCCACACTCCTTCCTCAGGTCTGGACGTGCTAGTACTTGAATAATGACCTCTTAGTGCAGGGGATGGCAACTCCAGGCCTAGAGGGCCAGTGTCCTGCAGGTTTTAGATGTGTCCTTGAGCCAACAGATGATTCAATGGCTGAATGACCTCCTCAGCATGTCCTGAAGTTCTCCAGAGGCCTGGTAACGAACTAATCACGTGATTAAGGTGTGTTGACCCAGGGGGATATCTAAAACCTGCAGGACACCGGCCCTCGAGGCCTGGAGTTGCCCTCCCCTGTTTTAGTGACTACTGAAATGGGTTCTGTTCGTTTCTATCAGATTAACTCCTCAAAGCTACACAGACAAAGGAAAATATATTTTTTTTTTTGCATTTTTATTTGACCAGGAAGTAAAACAAACTCTTTTTCCATTATTTTGTTGATGCTGATGGTTCATATTCACAATAGAGTGAAAAGAAAACATTTTAGTTTGTGCTTGTTAACCTTGGTTTGCAGTTTTGGCATAATTCCTACAGATAAGGTTAGAAACCTAAGGATTTTGGGCAAACTAAGTAATTAAAATTTCTTCAGTAAGACTATTATTATTATATTTATGGTAGTAGTACTAGAAGAAGTGATATAATCCCCATCTCCAGGGCAGAGTGAGCTGGAAATGTTTTAATAACCGATAAATCCTCCAAGGTGGAAAAAGTTACTTATGAATCCAACAAGACTGACAACCTGCTAATGTTACTGGATTTGGACAAGTACTTTAAAACCTCGCATCACGTTCATGCACATGAAGTGCAGCTCCGACGATGAAGCTCCTCTGTTTGTCCTCTCGGTTTTGTTGTTTTTCTAAAGCGACGCCTCTTGTTCATCTTCACCCACTCGCTTCTGTTTGTCGCAGCCCACACGCCTCCCACTCTGTCCCTCTGTCGTCCTCGTGCATGCAGGTGTGCAGAAGCACACACATTCACACTTAGAAATTCATGCACACACACACACACACAAGCTCAGATTTACTTCCAGTGACATTTAGCTCTGGACAGATGCAGTCACTGCTCCCTTTATCTGCAACCTTTCAAGTGAGTGTTCCTGGTGACTTATGATTCAAGCAGAAATATGTCTGCGGAGTCACCTTTGGCTTTAAAAATTCATCGGTGTGTTGGAGCTGGAAGCGTTCCAATATCAGTTTGAGAAGCTCTTACTAACTTCGGCTTTTGAAGTAGCTCTGTTTATTATTTCACCTGTGCTTTTAATCCTCAGACTGCTGTGGAAAAAGCGAGTAATATCGAGCTTCCTGCAGTCGAACTCATTTCAGCTGTGTTCTCTCTACAGGTGGTGTTTGTGGATGGGAATGGTCTCTTTCATTACAGAGGTGAGGCGACTGACCGAACAAAGGATTTTAGATGTTCTGTTTTTACTTTAAAGATAACATAATGTAATAAACTTTTAATAACACTGATAAAAATATTAACAGTTCACTGTAAAAAATCGAACAAACAACAAAAATCTAAACAAAACACACATTTAATGAATAATGTGTTTGTTAGTTTCTCTGTACCTGTACAATCATCGCCCAGTTTTCCCTTAAGGTCATCTTCTTGTCCATCTGGACCTATGCAATTAACACTGGATTCAGAGGCGCCACCAAAGGGGGGCCAGGAGGGGCACTGGCCACCAGTGTTGGTCAAGTTACTTGAAAAAAAGTAATCAGTAACTAATTACTGATTACTTCCCCCAAAAAGTAATCCCGTTACTTTACTGATTGCTTATTTTGAAAAGTAATTAATTACTTAGTTACTTAGTTACTTTTTAAAAACACGATTTACAACCTGAATAGGTGATAAAGTGATAGATCTTTCAGCCCAATTCTACTTTTTCTGCATAATCATCATACAAAATGTAATCAAATGGAAAAGTCTCTTTTTAAAACTTGTTTTATTAGTTTTAATCTTTTAACTTTATGCATCAAGCAAAAATTAATTATATACAACATTCTCTGACTGGAATAAATTAGTTTAACATTTAAACCTATTTTCTGCACATTCCAGCACATAAAATAAAACTTTTTTTTGTGTGTTTACACTCAGTCTTTCAAATAGATGCAAGTAAAACACAGCAGAAAATAAATAAAGTCAAAGACTAGCGGTCCTTTTGCTCTATTTTCACCTGTAAAGCAGGAGTGGGGTAGGCGGAGGTTTACCCTGGTGCAGGTGTGCCGAAACGGTCAGTGGAAGAATCCGCGAGTTTCTCTGTGAGTTTCCCATTACGTCGTAGCTACTCGGAGCTTGCTCGGAAGTTTAGGGGTTTTTTTCGCTGTAAAAAGAAGTTTTCTTCCCACGCACAACGGACACTAATGTTTTTGTCACTTTTTATGGAATCAAACTTAAAGTAAGGTCAGTACTTCCACGCTTTAAACGCTGCACGCTCATACTCTCTCCCGCACTCGATATATGATCCACTGTTGATCTGCACACAGCTGTTGTCACGAACGTGACTCGCTTACGTCACTGTCATGAGACATTCTCGCAAAAAAATCACGGTTTTAGTAACGCAGTAACGCAGCGTTCCTACGGGAAAGTAACGGTAATCTAATTACCGTTTTTGCAATAGTAATCCCTTACTTTACTTGTTACTTGAAAAAAGTAATCTGATTACAGTAACGCGTTACTGCCCATCTCTGCTGGCCACCCCTTAAAATTTGCTGCCCGCCCCCCAGTCGCCTCTGTGACCTCTGTGTTGGTAATAATTTTAAAAGAACGTGAACACAAGAGTGAGGAAGAATCTTTAAAGGGATGGTTGGATTTTAAAATCTTATTTGGTTTTCATATGTACATATTTTCAGTGATATCAAATCTAATAGCAGGAAATTAACTAGGTATATAATTCTGTTTTTTCTCTCTTTTTTTGCCATATTTTTCAAGTAACCTATATTTGACAACAGCAATAAAATTGAAAACCCTGTTTTTGGTGTGCCACCCCCACACGGCCACCCCTATGAAAAGATTCTGGAGCGCCCCTGGTTGGTTATAACAACACAGCTTCAGCTTGAACTTAATTTTGTGACATAAGAGACAGCTGCAGGGATTCAGATCTGTCGAGGGTGGAGGGAAGTGACCAGCGGTTGTATGTCTGTGTGGCCAAAGAAGTGACACATAACCTATGTCCAATGATTGTTTTCCATGAGCCGGCATGCCGATGCTGCTGTTCGGTCTCTGGGTCGTACGTAGCGTGACACTCGTCAGCAGCGCATCTTCAAAAAAAGAGACAGCTAAAAATTTCAGTCTGATTTTCAGTGATCATTATTTCACAGATTTGCATTCAGCTCCACTCGAGCTTGTTAAAAATACTGAGTTCAAGGTGAGTGTAGCGAGGTTTGAGGACAAGCTGTATAAACTTGGGCTTTCACTAAAGGGACTGTTGGGTGTAACACCTGATAAAATCAACCCTGAGTGAATCACCGTGAAGCCCTCTGTTGTAACGTTTCTTTGCATCGCGCAGTTCGCTGAAGCACGTTTACTCTCCGCTGTTTCATTTTGGATTTGACTTGATTGTCGCTGTTTGGATCGTTGCAGAGTTTGGCTTGGCGTGTCACCTGGGAGTGCTGTCAGGGCTGCCCTGTGTGGGCGTGGCCAAAAACTTGCTGCAGGTGCAAGGAGTCAACAAGAGTGAGGAGCATCAGTCACAAGTGAGAAAACATCATCTCTTTTTTAAATTTAAGATCTTCTTTGTTTTAAACTTAGATTCTGTAGGTTTGTGTGCACTTTGTCGTGCTCAGGTCTCCAGTCATACAGCATTGTTGTATCCATTGTGGTTTCCAGTGTTATAAAAAGGCCATTTCAAAACGACGAGTCTAAGACTTGAACGTCTGTTTCTCCCACCGAGCTGCAGAGCCTCGTCACTCTGCGGTTTGGCCTTCAGAGCTCTTTGATGTAAAAGAGATGAAGAAAACCTGCTTCATATTTAATGTTTCTTTTAGTCGTGTACACATGTTTCTCTTGTAAAAGAGCTCCCAGTGTTGACAGGAGTCACCGGATGAATTATTTAAGTTTTCAAAGTGTAATCGCTTTCTCTGCTCGCTGCACGTAAAGAGAAAAGCAAAGAAATGTCAGAGAGGGACGAAGCAAAGGACAGAGTTGTTTTTCAGTGTGACTTTGTGTGCATGTAAACTCACAACTTCTAATTCTACATGTGTGTGTGTGTGAGAGTGCGCTTTGTTTGCGAGTATACTGTTCTCACTGTGACTTTAATTGCGAGCCAAGGCCTTGCTGTGTCGCTAACGCTAATGTGACTTTTTGAATACAAATCAAGCTGGGACAAATGCGCACTGGTCAAAGTATACCTGTGGGACAGCAAAACCTGGTTTTCATTAATATGCAAATGCTCCCTTTGTTTCAGTCTGCAGCTCAGCGACCTGCTGAGGGAAAAAACACAAAACACTTTAAAGTTAAATCTAACTGATGAAGCGAGCAGGTGCGTCAGTTTCATTTCACTTCAGGCCAAACTGAACTGAAGAGGGACAGACCAGTAAAGCCACAGGAAAATATTAAAAAACTGTTCCCTCTTTTTAATGTAATAAAGATGAAAAGCAACATCAAGTCAAACCGAATGCAACTAATGAGTAGGAATGAACCGAAAACTACAAGTGGCATAGACTAAGGAATAGGGATGGGTATTGTTTAGGTTTTATCCGATACCGGTGCCAAACCGGTACTTTTGAAACGGTGCCGGTGCTTAAACGGTGCCCAAACCGGTGCTTAAAGAATGGAAAACACAAAATTGGTCCAAAAACCTCTCATGTTCAGCTGTTTTTTTGTAAAAAGATAACAATGTTAGTCTTTTCTGCAGGTATACGGCATATATGGTATCACTCTGGGCTGGAAGCAGCTTAAACAATGGAAAAAACACAAACTTTGTCCAAAAACCTCTCATGTTTAGCTGTTTTCCACTTTTTCTTTGGTCATTTTAGCCTTTTTGGCCAGGGTGAAGGGAGTATCTGCCATCAAACAAGAAGACAGCCACATGTAGCTATGATGATGTTTGCTAGTTCACGTTACATGCATTAATTTAATAACGCGGTTAGCTTACTCAACGTAAATTACACACGAACAACATTAAGCTACTCACGCAGAGAAGAACGGCTGCTGCTGCCATCATCATTTCTGCTACACTGGCAGGGCTAGGTTCATCGGATTTAAAGTGTGACCTCCTTTGACAGTATCAGCTTAAAGCACTTGTTGCAGCTGCTGAGTTTGCATCTTTTGCTGTGAAGTACAGCCAGACTTTTGACCGCTTTGCCTTGGGCATTTTTAATCTGTAGCTCTGCTCTAAAAGAACGTACGTACCTGGACCCGCCTACTATCCTCGAAACGTAAAATGATTGGCTAGAATCTAAAGTGTATCATTCCATACCAGTTGGTGGCGGTAATGCACCTTTCAGTTGTTTGCCAACCGCCAATACAAATGTAAGGAAGAAGAAAGTGTATCACAGCTCAGGAAAAAAAAGCACCGAAATGCGCGCTGCTTTTCGGTCTGGTTACTACCGTTTATGTCAGAACCGGTGCCATGATGGCACCGGATACCGGTACCCATCCCTACTAAGGAACTGCAACAAAACCAGCGTAAACTGAGTAAAACAACTTACACAGTCAGAGGTTTTTACAGGAATCTGTGTAAGTACACCTTCGATCCATCCATAGAAATTGTAGGAAGTTATTGAACTGAATCATGAAGTTTATTTCGTTTTTCAGGGAACTGCACAGTCCTGTGAAAACTGTGAAAGCTATTTCCTTTTTGAGGCGGGAGGAGCAACCAAGCAAAAATTGATACATAAAAAAGATCAATAAAAATGCATTGTCTGAATCCTACATGAACTTCACACATTCACATGCTCATGCAGCTCCAGGAGATATTTTAAGACTTCATCTTCCTCGGAAACTTCCAGATTCCTCACAGAAAAAGCTTGCACCCTGCGGCCTTCTTGTCTGAGTTGACAGTGAATTAGCTGAGCTTAAGCGTGGTCACTTCTGAAAAGCCATTATGCAAATTCTAAATAGAATCTAAAGGTCTGCGGTTATGAGCATTTTAATGCTGAGTGGTCCTCCAAAGTTTTGGAGAGGAGCGGACAGACATCTGATCCACTTCTCAGTTAGCATCAGATACATAGTGTGATTACAACCCCGGCAATCTTCATGTAGTCGTGTAAGATGCTAATTCGATTCTCTGCAATGTATCCATCTCATGAATTAGTGTTAGTGGCTTTGGCGTCAGAAAAATTACGCCCGTCTTTTCCCCCCGGGGGGAATCTGATCTTTGTTTACACCTATCATGGTCACCCCCGAGGATCCAGTCACACTTATCTACTGAAACAATATGTGTCCAAATACATGTGGCTCATTTACTTTCAGGATCAGGTAGCACAGGCATTACACGGCCATGCTGCATGTTTGGCTCAAGCTATTAGCTTTGGATCAGCGTGAAATTTTAGAAGTCCCTTCCCGCCCATATTGATGTAATTGTCACTCTCTGGGGCTCTTTCTAATTTGTCTACAGGCACGCACACGATTGCGACGCTTGATGCTTTGGCGCTTGAGCGCTTGGTGGGAAATTAGCTGTGAAGTAATCTGTGAAACACAAGCCATATCAGGCTTCCTACCAAATTTCAGAAAATTAGCTCTTTTGAAACAAGATTAGCCATTACTGGAGCTACGAGCGCACCGCCACGTACCACTGACGAGCGATACGCTGCCATACTTGATTAGATCAGATGTCAGAGTTTCTTTCAACATTTCCAGCAAACAGGGTTTCTGAAAGCCAATATGCAGTCTGAGAAGTGTCTCTCAAGGTTACAGAAGTTTCTCTTAGTTGCGGCAATTAAATGTGCAAACCTCGAAAGTAAAGGTGTGTATGTGTGTCTTTATCAGATGCAGCCTCCTTGGAAAGGTGAAAATGAAACACTGTATAGCACAGGGATTGTGTTAATGTACGAATGCACATAATATGTTGCAGGATGAACTTGTGCTCAGAGAAACTATAATGTACATAAATTTTAAAGACGCACTGTAAAACAAATATATTTTTGCATGGAGGTTTGAGTTTCATTAAGAAACAGTAGACATCTATTCAATTTTATTTATATAGCACCAAATCACAACAACAGTCACCTCAAGGTGCTTTATATTGTAAGGTAGACCCTACAATAATACATACAGAGAGAAACTCAACAATCATATGACCCCCTATGAGCAAGCACTTTGGCGACAGTGGGAAGGAAAAACTCCCTTTTAACAGGAAGAAACCTCCGGCAGAACCAGGCTCAGGGAGGGGCGGAGCCATCTGCTGTGATTGGTTGGTGCGAGAGAAGGAAGACAGGATAAAGACAAGCAGTGGAAGAGAGACAGAGATTAATAACAAGTATGATTCTATGCAGAGACTATTAACACATAGTGAGTGACTGAAGAAGAAATACTCAATGCATCATCTGAGATGAGAATATTAATGTCACTCTAATTTTATCTGTTTATTTTGGGCTTGATAGCAATTAGTGGTCTTGGTGTCACCCAAAGTTTGTCAGGTACAAAATGTAAAAGATCAGATGTAGGTCAAAACATTTTCACCATTTTTTTTACTTAAATGTAACTTGTTCAGGGATATTTTTTGGAGTTTGGTTGCCTTTAATAGAGATTCATAAAATTATATGAATTCTGCTTTAATAACTTATTTAAAAGTTTCATCAATCTTCTGATTTATCACTCGGGGGGGAAAAAAGTAACTATTTTGTAAGAGTGATTTAAATCAGTTTAAAAATTCAAAGAAAAGAGCCTGTAAACGAATGTCAGCCTCCAAGACTGAAAACGGAAACAGGGAAGTGCCAAAAACTGCAGTTCATCAAATGACCGCTTGGGGCTGAATACAAAAGTTAGACTTCAGTCTTAAAATCATATGGTAAAGTTAGGAATGACCAACATGACATCAGCGATTAGTAAAGTCCCGGCCAATGTGAAAACTTGTGGATGAGACCAAATACTGATGGCTGTTAATCACAAGGTATACCTTCGTAAAGCTCAACTTGCTTTATCATCCTTTTTGAGTCCAACGACGACCATAATTTACATCAAAGACATCTTAAACTCATTGTTAACTTGTTATTTTCTGTTTTATCGCGAGAGTACTGTTGCCCACGAAGTATTGTTGTTGTTAGTATGAAAAATGGCGGAACAAATAAAGCGCTGTGAATGAGAGTACGACGTCGTGTCTTTTGAGTTAACATTGGTAGCAGAGGATGGTTCTTTGCAATGGAGTCAAAACACGAGTAGGCTTCATAAGCGCGGTCTTTCGCTTCTCTCTGAAACACCGCGTCAAGTTTTGCAAGTAGTATTTCCATACCGTCATCTTTGTCCAAATCTTCCGCGGGTATCTCCACGGCCGTTTCTCTGGCTCTTCCCTCGAGCCCCAGCGCCACCACGAGTGCCTGTTTCTTTTTATCCAGCTCCGTAACTCGTCTCCAGATATTGACTTCATTCTTCCAGCACTCGTATGGCCTGGCTTCATCAAGCTTTGGTGGTACTTTGTAATTGGGAACCATCCTCTGCTACCAATGCCAGATCCTCACTGTTACCCAAGTGCTGAAACTTAAGAGTCACTTTCTCTGCCTTAAGTTTACGGATAACTTTGTTCACTTCATGAATAGACTGTACAGTTGCATCTTTGATATTAGATCCAAGGCTACATGTGTCAAACATAACACTCATCAGTAAAGTGTTTATTGAAGTCATAGATGTGAGCAGGAGGGGAATTTCACAGTTTTATACAGTCAGACTTTAAACCGGAGGAGTCACCCTCTGCTGCCGTGAAAACAGTGGCTTAACTCAGCCCAGAAAGCTACACCTGCCTACAGTACATGGTTAAAATGCCAACTTTATATTTGAAGCTTTATTGCACTTAGAGTTGTGTTTTTTCTGTAACTCACCTATTTAAATTGTATTTTAGGTATAAAAATAGCATTTTGCTTCACCTCATCTAATTTCAATCCCAGTCGTGTTTGTGCACTTCTCTGCTTAATATAGCTTGTTTGCTAGTTTAGTTTAGTTTTTATTTTTTTGAAAATCCTTAGTTTCAGTTTAGTTTTGATTAGTTTCAGTTATAGTTTTAGTTGTGTTTGCAATAATTAAGTGTAACAAAATCCCAGTTTCATCATATCAGTCATTCTCTTCTGCTCATCCTTGGGTGTGTTGCTATTCCAGCTACCATACTGCACCCTGGACAGGTCGCCTGTCTGTAGCAGGGCTAACACGCAGAGACAGACAACTCACATTCCCACCTATGGGTTCTTTAAATAAATAAATAAAGGCAGATGAACAACCATTGATACCAGGCAACTATAAAATGTATATCTTGGCCCCAATGAGACTATTAACTCTTGCAGCACCGGGTGTTCGTAATTTTGGTTCAAGTTAATTGATGAACTTTTTGAAGGTAATTGACTCACACAGTTGTGTAGATATCCCAGTCCTGTTGTCTCGGGATGCATCACGCTGCCTTGCCTGGGGTTAGCTTCTGTTTTCTGGGGATGAGGGTTGAGTGTGCTCCCTTACCTTCTCAAGCTAAGCTAGGTTAGCCTTCTTGTGTGAGCTTTTCAAGTGCACTTTAAGGTTTGTGGGATTTTTTTCCCTTTAGAAATGTCCCTCATAATTTGTCTCTTTCCACTACAAGACACTTGCTTTATCCAAAACACAGTCATATTCAAAGTAATCCCAAATTGGATGCTTTCTTCCGACTTTTCCTGACATGATTCTGCGCGTGGATAGAGCAGCAACACAGACGACTCGACTAACGTGCTGCCACCTGCTGGCATAATGAGACACAGCAAGAAAAAAATCTGGAAACTAAACTTCATTTTCACCCTTGACTCTTGTATGACACGCACACATCAACGAAAACTAAACACATTTTTGCTATAAATTCAGTTAATTTTAGTTAGTTTTGTGAACACTCATTATAGTTTTAGTTAGTTTTCCTTTTTTTGTTTTTATTTTTATTTCCATTAACGAAAATGTTTTTTCACTTCTAGTTTTCGTTATTTCGTTAGTTTTCGTTAACGATAATAACCTTGGTACTAACACACCGTCTAAACTCCAGTTGTGGAGAGTGAAATTCCAGTGTTATGAGCAGTGCTGCACTTATAGATTCACTTTGCTAATAAAGCGAACGAGTAAGCATTGGCTGATTTTTAGACCTCCAGCCTCTTGTCAAAAGCGTGTCACCGGGCAGAATGCCAGATGCGAGGCTTTAAGACATCTTAAAGCAAACAAGTTCATCTTTTATATACAGTAATAGTCAGTAAAACAAAGTAACAAAGACCTTGCAAACAGACAGCTGTTTGTTTGTGTAGCAGTAAATAAGAACAACGGATAACTTGTTAAGATGGACAATTTTTAGGTTGTATTGCCTGCCTTCTGTCGTCATTAAAGCACGTGCGTCCCCTTGCAGTGTCCATGAACACGAAAGCCCTTCTCTCTCTGCTCGCTGTTTTTTATTTGAAGCTGAACATGATGTCCCTGTGCTGGAAGTGATGCAGTGGGCCTTTGTGTGAGCCGAGCTTTAGACAAAAGAGACGGGATGAAAGAGGGTAGAAAATGTTTCTTTCCCTCCTTTTTGTCCTCAGTACACTTTTGGAAAATTGTATCTCTGTTGAAGTTTTGTGTTGCTCAGAGTCCTTCAGGTCTTTGTCGCCTCTCCTCTCTTTCTTCCTGTCTCCCTTAACCTCCTACTCTATCCCCTTTCTCGCTCCTTCTCCCTGTTTGTCTCTCTTTGTCTCTTCTCTCGCTGATAGCCTGGCTGTAACTCAAACTAGTGTGTTATTGATGACTTACCCCGTGTTTCTGACTTCTGGTGCCCTGGCTTCAGTCCTATTCTTGAATCAAACCCTCTCTTTCACAGACACACACACACACACACACTATTGGCCTCATCCCAGCCGGGATTGGATGCCCCGTGCGGCCCCTCCTGTCTCCCTGCTGGCTGCTTGCTGTAATCAGTCATAGTAGAGCAGACACTCCATCCATCATGGAGGCTAAACTCCCTTCATCGCTCTGGCCCATAACCCAGAGCACACCTGTCAACAGCAGCCCGCATCACTGCATCTGACTTTGCACCGTCTCTTTGACTGTGAGAACAAAACTTTAGCTCTAACAGAAATCAAGAGAGAGGTCATTTAAAATCTTTCTTTGAGTCCAACATCCTTCAATGAAAAATGGAGGCATCTGGTCTGGGCTCTCATGAGACGTCAAAGATGAGCCAGTTAGTACATCAATAATTTTCTAGTCTTTTATTAGAGTTAGTTCTTTTTTTTAGGTTTAAAACTAACTTAATTGGAAAATATATACATTTAAAGGTTTTTCAGACTCAAGGACTGTTTCTATGTCCTGTCTGGCTGTTTCATTATATCTCAGTGACACTTCAAGTCTAACGCCTGAATGATCACATAAAATGTTTGCTTTTGCTGTCGAATGTGTCTGAAATATTAAGTCCAAACTTTATAACATAGATTAGGTTAGGACAAATGTTCTCATCACAAGTATTTTAGCCACTATTGAATCGTGATTATATAACACCATTACTCAGAGAATTTGGAAAACTTAAAAAAGCAAAAGACAAAAACTTGTCTTTTTAACAGAACATTTGCTTGCAAGTAAACATGGCACAGGGTGGCAGTGATATGAAGATCAATGCAGGCAATGGAAACAGCTGGTTAGGAGAGAAGAAACGTAACCTCTATAAATGCACAGTGTTGGGGAGTAACGGAATACATGTACCGCCGTTACGTATTTAAAATACAAAATATGAGTAACTGTATTCCGTTACAGTTACCGTTTAAAAAGGTGGTATTTAGAATACAGTTACTTTGTTGAAATAAATGGATTACACGGCGGTACTTCCCTGTTTCATATTGTGGCGGGTCAGGACTGTTTGGGTTTTGTTTGACAGCTACGTTCTGTTGTTCCAGGTGGCAGCGTTACGGTTGCCATGGTTACAGGGTGACGCTCTCTCTCTGCGTGTTTCCTGGGTGAGAGAGGCCTTTTTGTTGTTGTTGTGCTAAGCTAATAGGCAGAATGCTACAGGTATAGCGCTAAAGAATGTAGCATCATAGGCAGTGTAGTCCGTGCTGCAGGGAGAATGGACCGCCATACACGTTATGTGTCTGTGAGCGAGGGAGGGAGAAAAAGGAAAAGTACGAGCTGTCATCGAGCAGAAACGGGAGCTGGAAGCATGTAAATATAATAATAACCACTGCAGCCAAGAAGAGAGCCTGACGAGCCCAGTTGTAAGTAAGCTATTAAGACTCGACTGTACACCGTGTTTGCGTGGGTTCCCTTCGGGTACTCCGGCTTCCTCCCACTGTCCAAAGACATGCAGCTTGTGGGGATAGGTTAATTGATTAATCCAAATTGTCACTAGGTGGGAATGTGCGAATGAATGTGAGTGCGAATGGTTGAAGTTGACCCAGACAACTAATTAAAGCTATTTTTCGGCTACGAGCTCGACACAGAACCCACCGTATTAGCCAGAGGTCCCTTTACTACGGTTCGGAGCCGCAGACCTTCAGTAACAGTAATAAATCACAGCAATAGTACATTCATGTAGTTGTAAACAGCATGATAATATATTAAGTAATCCAAAGTATTCAGAATACGTTACTCTCATTGAGTAACGTAACGGAATACGTTACAGAATACATTTTGGGGCATGTATTCTGTATTCTGTAATGGAATACATTTTAAAAGTAACCTTCCCAACACTGTAAATGCAAACAGTAACTTAAACTAAAATATAACCTGGAATAAAGAAAACCAAAACTGAGACAGCAAACAAACTGAGAACAAAGAAACTATATTCCATCAAAGTGGCAGGAGGGCGACAGAAGTAAATGAAAGTTGGAGCAGTGACAGAAAAGAATGAGCAGATTGTGGCACAATAACCATTTTATCTTGATTATCTTATTTCAATAATTGATGGCAGACAACATTGCAGTTGAAATCTAAATTCGATCTGTTGCACGGTCCTGCTTCAGGTTGTATTTAACAGCTTGCACATATCCAAGTGATTCTGACAGAAGACCGTCTCCTAGCAATTGGTGGTGAGTGACATATTGGTAACTAGCTGAGTCAAAATCGCTCTCTTTGAATCTCATACATAATAATTATATTTTTTGCACGATCACATGCTTTCGTTTCACAAAACTCAAACACAACTTGAAATATGGTCCTAGGCCTCTAGTTTACTGTATCTGTAGATATGTGGCGGTTAATTGAAAATAAGGAATATTAAAAAATGTCATGAATTTAAATTTGTTGAGACGAAACACAGTTTTAAAAAAAAGATTTTGGCATTTTTCCAAAAAGAGAAAAAGTCCAAATAAAGTCTTTGCCTTCATTTTTAAATGAATTCACTCATAATTTTATTTATTTACTTGTGAAAAATGAGATAACAAAGATAATAAAAAAAATTTTTTTTCAAAATACAGTTTATTTAATTTAATTGGGGCAGGGATAGCTCAGTAGGTAGCGTGGGGGCCCCATGATCGGAAGGTCGGGGGTTCGAATCCACTGAACGGCTACACTGAGGTACACCTGAGCAAGGTACCGTCCCTACACACTGCTCCCCGGGCGCCCAATGGCTGCCCACTGCTTCACTAAGTAAATGGGTTAAATGCAGAGAGGAATTTCCCCACAGGGATCAATAAAGTAAATAGTGCATTATTATTAATCTGTATTAGGAGTTTTATTATTGTACCCTTTTATGCTATATTAAAATTTAAAACAATAATTTTTGTGCGGTGCTTTTCTCCGGGAACAAGACTGTCTGGATTTTCTTTTTCAAAGTCATAACCCACCGTCCTTTCAGTGGAATAAAGATTTGGTCCTGTTTTAGCATTTTGAAGCTCTAGTTGGACAGCAAAGTGGGGCCACGCAGAGGTTAGAGACAAAGTGACGCGAGTGTGAAGGCTCTGCAGGAGGTTAATACTTTGTTTCAGCTTGCTGCTATTTGTTTTGGCAAGCTGTACATCTGTTTTGACTTTGATTTTTGTTTCTTTGCCTCCACAGATAGCTGCTCTGCAAAGAGGAGGAGACAGCTTCCCACTCATAGGCGCCTCAGGCAAAGTGCTCGGAAAGGTGCGGCAAAGGACAGATGCACAGAAAATAGAAACAAATACCTCTGACAAAGGCGTTGTCTTGTTGCTGCGGACTTCAAAGAAAACCCTCGTTGCCGAAAGTCAAACGCAACAAATTTTTTATGATGATCACAACTGGAGAGCGAGATGAATGCTGAAAAGTTACAGCTGACTTCTGTCTTTGAAATCAGGCACTGCGAAGCTCTGACAAGAGCTCGAAGCCAGTGTACGTGTCCGTAGGCCACAAGATCAGCCTGGACACAGCTGTCCGCCTCACACACGCATGCTGCCGATACCGGGTCCCTGAGCCAATCAGACAGGTGGGCCTACGTGCACACACACACACACACACACTGTAAAAGTGCATTGAGCCATCATGAGTGTTCAGCAGAGCAGCTGCAGGAACGCTAGAAGCCTTTTTTGTCAACAGCAGAAACAAAAGTTGAACTTCTCATCTTAGAAGCAGAATGCTGTTTCAGGGAGCGAGCAGTGCTCACCACTTGTGTAACAGTGTCCTGCTGTGAAGCGAGGAGGTGTGAGCATCACGCTATGCAGTGCTTTATTGGCAGCGGGGCCTGGGAGACATGTAAAAATGGAGAGAAGAAGAATATATGCAGCTAAATTAGGGATGTTCCAATTTTGGCTGTATTTTTATATAAATTTCAGCCCCGGCGCAAAAAACTGTGCAGACAGTTTCAAACGATGAGATGATGCCGGCTGTCAGACGCAAGTGCAACAAAGCTATAGTGTGACACTGAAGATATTTTTAACTGCAAGGCAGACAGGATGTTCGCAAAGGTGGAAAGTATATGGTTCATACTTTGCTATTATATTTGGGATGCACAGAAATGAATGGATGATGAACAGAGTGAACTTTTTTAATTAGACCAATGATATTTGACTTACTTTAGACGTTCCCTATGACCAACAACAAGTAAAAGCTCTTTTATTCGACTAAGAGACACGTAACCATGCTTTGGTTACTTCAAAAAACCTAAAATCAGCTGTCTAATGACAGCTCTGTAGTGCCACCAGTTCACCACATCTTATCTTATCTTTTTAATTTAAATTTTAAATATTTATTTATTTAAATATTCTAACTGAGAGAGAACATTTTCATTTTAATTATTATTGTAATTTTTGATATGTTAAAATACTTTTTTTTCCAAATACTTTTCATACTTGATATAAAAATTAATAAAATAAAAAAAAGGCACAAATATTACAGTTGTTTTGAGCACAACTGGTATGTTATCTTTTGCTATTTAAGTTACATTTTGTTTGTTTGTATTTTAAAGAGCTTCCTCCTGGTCTTTCGCTAATTATAGATGCAAAATGATACATTTGTATAAAAGTGTGCTCCCCTCACCACTAGTCAATTTCCTTCCTCCTTTACTTTGCAAAGGTGAGACGCTTCCATCGCTCCTTAAAGTGGGATGATCTGATATCGTCGTGTTGGTGTTGTTCCCAGATCATCATGAAAATGTTGTTCCAGGTTCAACATTGCAAGTGACCAATCACATTATTGTGACGTTATTCTTTTGCGCACCAACCCATTCGTGCATTTATGAAATTCCAATGTTGCAAGGACAATATCAATTCTGCTTAGCGTTTATTAAAGGGTTAGGGTCAGGGTTAGGGTCCGTTGATCGGCGGACAAAGGCGGTTTCTCGCAGCTTAAGTACAGTTTTTTGTTTTACGCCGGTTTTTCCCGAAGTCGCAAAAGTATGACATCACAACATTCTGATTGGTCACTTGCAATGTTGATCCTGGAACAACCTTTAGTATGATGATCTGGGAACAACACCAACACGAGGATATCAGATCGTGCCCTTAAAGTGAAACATAAATGCAGTTTAAGCCAGAGTGCATTTTGTTAGCTCTTCTCAGTGTTTCAGTTGAGCTGCCACACTGTCATGAGGCAACCAAACCTTTGATTAAATGTTTATGGAGGCTGGAGGTGTGTCCACAATCACCATTTTTTTAACCTGATTTCATCTGTTTTTCCTTTTCTGATAGACATTACTGATTTCCCATGAGCCCTCTGCACTGATTGGTTTTGGTTTTAAAAATGCCTCCGATAAAAAATATTTATGCGTGAAGCTCAATGTGCTGTTGATTCCTTTTGTTTAACTGCAGCCCGCAAAAAAATTTAAGACAACCCAATAAAGTGAGCTGAATTGTTGCCCAGTGGTGGCGATTAAGTTCACTATGAATTTTTTAGTGTCCCTTTTCTCTTGTTGCTCAGCTATATCGTACTCTGCCTCCTGCCCAGTGCATGCTGGCACTGTTAACAGGGTATGTTGGGATAGAAAGCTGAGTGCTTTTTTAAATGCCTTAAAAGTTTTACTCACTACATAAAATAGCAAAAACAACCACTAAATGTTTTCCTGAGGAAGAGGAGGAACAAGCTTCACCTCAATTTTTCTTTCTGCCACTAGGCTGTGCTGTGCTTCTGCAGTGCACCATATGATTACTGCAAGCCACCTGACTGCACTGTAAACACACACTCACACTCAAAATCAGTTTTTTCACCAGGGGAGCTGCAGTAGCAGCGGCTAACTCACCTCCTCCTGTGTGTGTTTATTTCATCAAAGTGTTTTAGCTGGTGGGGAGAGGGGCAGCCGGCAGCAGCAGGGACTGACTGTGGACATCAGAGAGAAGCAGGAACAATCTCACCTTCCTCTGTCCAGTCACCGGTGCCTCCCTCTTCATCCTCCTTTCTTTGCCCGACTGCTCTGCTTTCAGTCTCTGACATCCACATTCCCTTCTGTGTCTCCCAGCATTGCCCTCGTGTTCTCTCCCGGCTTCTGCCACAGGTACTTTCTCCTTCATGGATCCAGCTGCGATGTTACGTCCAGAGTTCTGTTTGCTCTCGCTGGCAGGCAAATTTTGAAATCACAGTCACATCTCATGAAAAAAGCAAAATCAAAAAGAGATCAACCTGACAGGAAGACTGAATAACTGAATACGTTTGACAGGTTTTTGTGTGCAAATGTTCATCGTGGACAAACTAAAAAGATGCAACTATATATAACTACCCACAGTTAAACAGATTCTGTGTCAGTCCCACACTTGCACATACTTGGTAGGACTCCACATCCAAAGGTTGCTTGGCTGACCATCTAGTCAGCCTCTTGTTCTGCGTCGGCTCCACCTCAGCTCCAGCGAGGGTGTTTTTGCGGTGGGTTATTCTCTGTGTACCATGCTGTAAGATTATTGATTTCCTCTAGATATAAATCCTCTCTTCCTCTCATCAGTGTTTATAATCTCACCAGAACGGTTGCGCTCTCTGCAGATTTCACAATAGAGTTCTCTCTGTGTCTCTGAATGCAATCGTGGGAGAACAGTGTGAACAGGATGAGGCTGAACACTCAAACCTGCAGGTTTGTGGTGTGACGCTCCTGTCTGAGGAAGTCCAACATCTAACGTCAGATTGTGGCGCTAAAGGCCAAAGTGCTGAGTTGAAATCAACAAACAACATACAGATATTTGTGCCTTGATTTTCAAGGCGAAGTGGGAGGAAGTGGAGATCTGATCCTTTGATGGTTCAGCCTGACTGAAATGTTATCTTTAATGTACTGAGTCAGACATTTAAACCATTATCTTCTGCTCATCTCATCTCGTCGGGTTGCTGTAACAGCAGTTTAAACATGGTATTCCAGATGTCCTTCTCCCCAGCATGGGTTTGCAGTAACTCTTAGGGGGTCCCAACAATATAATCTCACCAGTGGGTTCCAGATCTTCTTCTGGGTCTTCAAAGTGCCCAACAAAACCTCCAAATGGAGGTGCGCTGGAGGCATCCTGATCAGATACTGAACCGTCTCACTTGGCTCCTTTTAACACAAAAGGAGTAACAGCTGAGCTCTCTGTGGATGTTTGAGCTCCTGTAAGGCTGAGCCCTGCCATCCTACAGACAAAACTCATTTCACTTGATTGTATTCAAAAATATTACACATTACTTGTTACTTTTCTTAAAAGTTGTGCATTACGTTGCTTAATAATTCACCTGAGAAAGTAAATTGTTACACTACTTATTGCATTATTTTAATGTTACTCCATAACATGACCTGAAACACACCATCACATAGTTACTAGGTAACAATATAACCATTATGCTGCATCCTGCTCACCGACACAAGCCAGTGGTCTATTGAGGGCACACATACGACCTTTAGTGTTTACATGTGTACTATGTGTCACGGTCCTGAGTCTGTGGACTCAATGTTTTTCTGTTTGTATTAGTTATCTTTGATTTCATGATGTGTTTGATTCTCTTGGGTTTGATTTCTGTCGCTAGTATTCCTAACTCCCTGGGTCCTTGGCATTTCTTGTGTTCTCCTTCTTAGGTCGTGGTTCTGTGTTACTTCTGTTAGTATACAGTCATTTCTGTCAGTGTGTCTCTTGTTCTGTCACTGTATCCCCTAGTTTAGTCCACGTCTGTTCAGTTTCCTGTTTTACTTTGAAAGTCTGTGTACTATGTCAATGTGTTGAGTTTTGCCTCCCCTTGTCTTGTCATGTCTGATGAGTCCCAGCTGTGCTCTCCTTCTGTTTCACATTCCCTAATCACCTCAGTATGTATTTAAGACCTGTGTTTTTCCCTGCCAGTTGTTGCGTCCTCCACGTTTGTTGTGTGTAGGGATGGGTAAACGGTAGTAACCAGACCGAAAAGCAGCGCACATTTCGGTGCTTTATTTCGGTGCTTTTTTTTTCCTGAGCTGTGATACACTTTCTTCTTCCTTACATTTGTATTGGCGGTTGGCAAACAACTGAGAGGTGCATTACCGCCACCAACTGGTATGGAATGATACACTTTAGATTCTAGCCAATGATTTTACGTTTCCGGGGATAGTAGGCGGGCCCAGGTACGTACGTTCTTTAGAGCAGATTAAAAATGCCCAAGGCGAAGCGGTCAAAAGTCTGGCTGTACTTCACAGCAAAATATGCAAACTCAGCAGCTGCAACAAGTGCTTTAAGCTGATACTGTCAAAGGAGGTAACACCTCAAATCTGATGAAACACCTGGCGACGCATAGCGTTTTTTTTTTTTAAAGCTGAGAAATGCGTATTTGATAGCTTGCTGCGAGACCTCACACCGAGCACATCTACTGCTTGTGGGTTGCCTGTTATCGGACCGGAGTTAGCAACATCCCCCAAAAACCCGAAGAGGAGAGTCCTGGCCCCTAGCCCTGCCAGTGTAGCAGAAATGATGACGGATGATGATGCAGCAGCAGCCGTTCTTCTCTGCGTGAGTAGCTTAATGTTGTTCGTGTGTAATTTACGTTGAGTAGGCTAACCACGTTATTACATTAATGCATGTAAGGTGAACAGCAAACACCATCGTAGTTACATGCGGCTGTCTTCTTGTTTGATGGCAGATACTCCCTTCACCCTGGCCAAAAAGGCTAAAATGACCAAAGAAAAAGTGGAAAACAGCTGAACATGAGAGGTTTTTGGACCAATTTTGTGTTTTCCATTCTTTAAGCACCGGTTTGAGCACCGTTTAAGCACCGGCACCATTTCAAAAGTACCGGTTTGGCACCGGTATCGGATAAAACCTAAACAATACCCATCCCTAGTTGTGTGTGTATTCATTGTCGTCTACCTTCAGCATCTCCAGTCTAGTTAGTTTAAGTTGTTGTTTATGTATCGCCAAGTGTGACTCACCAGCAAATAAAGCTGTCGTGGGTCCAGCCGCTGACAGCCACACAACTCATCGTGACACTATGTCTCTGTCGACTGCTCATCGCTGCCTTTGCTACCTGTTAAAGTTCAGGCTCTGGCTGCTGGGCTGGGGTCAGCATACACTCGGGTTTAACATCATTCTCAAGTCATAAACTGCGTCACCATCTTCCTCCCCCTACCAGGAAGAAAAACACGTGTTTTTTCGTCCTATCCTCCCATCGTGCAGATAACTAATAAACTCTTGTTATACAAGTAATAATAATTGTAACTGTAGTGCGATTGCAGATTTTTATATTTGCATTTACATTATTACATCACGAAAAATGGTGATTGCAGTAACGTGTTACTTTGGAGCATGTGACACACAAATGTTTGTGACATTAACTGGTCATACCCTGATGTCATGACCATGCGAGATGGTTGGAGTGAAAAACTGGTTGTTGGATGTTACGAATAATTCAAGAAATCCCTCTCTGTCCACCTGTTTTTTCTTCTTGTAGCTTAGCAACAGTTCATCCGATGCACTGTGTGTTGCTGGGAACCGCTGTGCTGAGTTTGATGTTGTTTAGATAAGAACTTCTCATAATTTGGCTAAAAGTTGTCCTCTATAACTCTTTAGAGTGACACGTGCTGTCTCCACTCAGTATGTAAAGGGAAGGACAAACATAAACACACAGGCCTCAGGGAATATTCACTGACACGAGTCCAAGTTTTCCAAGTCTGTCGCACCTTAACGGTTAAAAAGACTGAAGGGTGTAAAATATTAATGCGTGCCTGCCAAAAATTTCTAGCATTTAGAAAACTGCATCACTCACAAGGCCAAAAACGGGTTCTCAGAAAGATAGAAATACAATGAAAGGCAAACGTGTCAACCTTTTTTTTGTCTTTGCTGTCACCATTGATTTCAGTCACTTGTGGTGTTTGGACGAGCAATAAGCTGCAACCTACAATGAGTTATACATACAAACAGATTTTAAATGTCGTGAATGTAGCTGTCCTGTTTTCAAAACACAGAGTTTATGATAGCCTGGGGGTGATACGTGTGACACTCTTCCTGAACAGGTGCTGCATCGCTGTTACAAATATCAGTAATAAGATCAGCCAGGGCATTATTGTGAGAGAAATGCAAGATTTTTACAGTCCTTAATATTTGTGCCAGGAGAGGCAATAAAGCAAAGGTCAGTCAGCTGATGTTTAGTAACTTTAGCGCCTCTTTATGTTTCTCCAGGTCTTTTAAATTTTTCTGGAAATATATAGGGAATTTTTCAGAAAGATGTTGGCTCATTTGGAGCTGATGATGAAACTGCAGGTTTTTGCTTGCCGTCTGGTGGCTGAAGGTCAAAAACTATGATTCACATCATCCTCAAACTGTTCAATAAACATGGAAGCATCTGCATTTGTTATATTTTGCTTGCATGTGTATTCCTGAGAGCTTGCTTTTCATTCCTATTTCTTTGGCTTGGTTATATCAAGGTTCAGCGTGTATTCAAGAGTTGTTTTTGCTCTTCTGCCTTTACTAATCTGTATGTAGCAAAAAGAGAGGCGAGCTGAACCAGACGGAACATGTTTAATATTAAGTAAAGAGATTCCTTCCTTAGTTTGTCCTTGATGCTGCACTTACATTTTTATTACTGACTGGGCCTTGAGATTATATATTTATAACACGACCTCCATTACAAGTGTTTGCAATAAGTAGGAAAGAAATGTCTTACTTATTTCTTACGAAGGAGGATTTGATGAAAAACATCCTTCACTGGTTTCATTTTGACAGGGTTTTTTAAGGGGGACCTGTTGTGCTTTTCTTTATTTGTAATCAAATATGTTAAAATGGTGAGTGATCATATTAAACATGACAAAGGACACAAGTAATGAGGTCAATGCATGTGCAAATACTGTGAGTCCTTTGCTTGTCAGTGAGAGCTCTGATATGGTCGGATCTGTGCACCTCGTTCAGTTGAAGTGCTTGAACTTTCTCTTTTGAGGTCATTGTGATGTTTTGGGGATTTTTAATAAATAAAATGTGTAGCATCCAGTCGAACTGAGAAGGCCAGAACTGATGGTTGTTGAATGACCTTTCCTTGCCGTGTATCAGACAATGAACCAACGTAAGAGCTAGACAAACAAATAAAACAATTACCATGTTATTTATGTAACACCATTTTAACCGCTCATTACGCTGGTCTAACCGTTTTCTATTAAACTATATAATACATATTATGCATTTCAGATTGCTCAAATTAAATCATATACATTACAAACCTTGTTCCCCTGTCGACTGTAGCTAGAACCATTCACTTTTGTACAATTTAACCATGTTTTTCCTCTCCCTTTTCTCCGTTAGCAATAGTTTACCGTTTTCTTCTGTCTTTTTTGTACATCAAGTTGTTTACCGTTACATCATTCACTTCCGGTCACACAGGAAGTTGCCAAAATAAAACAAACGTATAACAAACGTTATATTACGTGAATATGAGCTAGATTTACATATCCGCCGTTACAAAATGTAAAAAACAAAAACCCCTTGATGTTCATAGTTAGGGATGGGTACCGGTATCCGGTGCCATGATGGCACCGGTTCTGACATAAACGGTAGTAACCAGACCGAAAAGCAGCGCACATTTCGGTGCTTTATTTCGGTGCTTTTTTTCCTGAGCTGTGATACACTTTCTTCTTCCTTACATTTGTATTGGCGGTTGGCAAACAACTGAAAGGTGCATTACCGCCACCAACTGGTATGGAATGATACACTTTAGATTCTAGCCAATCATTTTAAGTTTCCGAGAATAGTAGGCGGGTCCAGGTACGTACGTTCTTTTAGAGCAGAGCTACAAATTAAAAATGTCCAAGGCGAAGCGGTCAAAAGTCTGGCTGTACTTCACAGCAAAAGATGCAAACTCAGCAGCCTGCAACAAGTGCTTTAAGCTGATACTGTGATACTGTCAAAGGAGGTAACACCTCAAATCTGATGAAACACCTGGCGACGCATAGTGTTTTTTTTTAAAGCCGAGAAATGCGCCGTATTTGATAGCTTGCTGCGAGACCTCACACCGAGCACATCTACTGCTTGTGGGTTGCCTGTTATCGGAC
Source organism: Neolamprologus multifasciatus (assembly GCF_963576455.1). Lineage (NCBI taxonomy): Eukaryota > Metazoa > Chordata > Actinopteri > Cichliformes > Cichlidae > Neolamprologus > Neolamprologus multifasciatus. The sequence goes on along the minus strand of NC_140444.1, from coordinate 4,610,234 downwards.
CCGGAATTAGCAACATCCCCCAAAAACCCGAAGAGGAGAGTCCTGGCCCCTAGCCCTGCCAGTGTAGCAGAAATGATGACGGATGATGATGGCAGCAGCAGTCGTTCTTCTCTGCGTGAGTAGCTTAATGTTGTTCGTGTGTAATTTACGTTGAGTAGGCTAACCACGTTATTACATTAATGCATGTAAGGTGAACTAGCAAACATCATCATAGCTACATGCAGCTGTCTTCTTGTTTGATGGCAGATACTCCCTTCACCCTGGCCAAAAAGGATAAAATGACCAAAGAAAAAGTGGAAAACAGTTAAACATGAGAGGTTTTTGGACAAAGTTTGTGTTTTCCATTGTTTAAGCACTGCTTCCAGCCAAGAGTGATACCATATATGCCCCATAGCTGCAGAAAAGGCTAACATTGTTATCTTTTTACAAAAAAAACAGCTGAACATGAGAGGTTTTTGGACCACTTTTGTGTTTTCCATTCTTTAAGCACCGGTTTGAGCACCGTTTAAGCACCGGCACCGTTTCAAAAGTACCGGTTTGGCACTGGTATCGGATAAAACCTAAACGATACCCATCCCTATTCATAGTTTTCTGTGCACACAAAGTCAGTTTAGCATCTAAGTTCTTTTTTTATATATATATAAACATTTGCATTCAGGCTTCCTTTTATTTGGTGTGAGCTTTGCTAAAGCTGTGTAGATTGTGCCATTGGTTACATGAATCACATATATCAGGCAGTGTTAGAGCCGACTAGCTCTGATGTGCTCCAAGCTCTGTGAATTTGTTTGATGGGCTCTGTGACATTTTTTTCTGTGACCCGCTGGAGTATCTCTCTGTCTTTGTTCTGGCAGCTGATTTACAAATTAAGCACAGGGTAGGAATATGAATAATTCGATGAAGAGAACGGGTGAAGAATAGATGCTGTTGTACACTGCCACAGAGGCATGGAGAGAGAAATGAGAAACCTAATTACTGATTTCAGTCTGATCCATGAAAACTAGAAATGTGAGATAATTCATGATTTCAGAGGATAAGAGGATGTGCTCCTTGGCTTCAGGACGAAGGGCTGAAACCTCACAGTTTTTTTCCCTCCAGCGATTACAAAGAACCACATTAGAGTATTCAAATAGTTTTTTTTGTTGCAATGGAAAAAGTAATGTGTTGATTGTTCTATACAAATAACCAGTTATTTAATTGCTTACAAATTAGTAATCAGAGAGCACAGCCTTTATGCTAAAGTCATGCTAGGGAAAACAGCAATTAGATGTCAGTCTGCTATCAGTTTTCAATTAAATAGGGACAAGTTAGCAGTTACATCAAATTTGTTTGTGACAAACAGTAATAAAGTGCAAACTTCTTGTCTGTTACAAATCAGTCGCTGTCTACGTGCACAGAAATTCATATTAGCCACTTAAATTCAGAATCTAGTTACAGCTTCATTAACTTAAAGCAAAAATTTAGAAATATGTTCACAAATAGTGATATAGTTGCTGCACAGTGGTGATTTAACTGCAAAAAATGTCTTATTTAATGAATCATCTTATTTAATTAACCTTTTTTTAAATATCAGAATACAACCTGTTGACATAACATGGCAAGTTGTGCTCATCAGTGCATATATGTGTAAAAAAAAAACATATATTAAAAAAATACATATATAGTTACTAGAGATGGACCGATCCGATATTACGTATCTGTATCGGTCTGATACTGACCCAAATTACTGGATCGGATATCGGCGAGAAATAAAAAATGTAATCGATCCATTAAATATCAAAAAAGCACCTCACAAAACTTGCTACACGGCGTAACTCGGCTCATAACCGTAGCACGTCGCAGCAGTATGCCTCACGTGATAGAGCGGCTGCGTGTATTTATAGCGTCGCTACCAAACCAGCATTTCATCTCCGAGGAAGTTTTCCCAGAGAGAAGTAAAGCAAGAGTGTAAGTTCATCTCTGAATGTTTGTAAAGCATTCCCACGTTAAGCTTAACAACCGATATATGGAGCGACTGCCTCTCTCTCTCTCCTGCTGCTACTTCAATCGTGAAACTGCTTAATGATCAGCTGATCGGCTCGTCTCTCTTCTTTGTTTATCGCCCACTTTGCACCAGAAAGAGGAAACCAGCGGCTTAATATTAATTTCTACACCAGGATCTTTTTCTACGCAGCTGACGGCTGGTAACTGTGCAGGGGCGGATCTAGCAAAGTTTAGCCAGGGGGGGCGATAGGGCATGAACAGGGAAAAGGGGGCACAAAGACATCTTTTTCTTTCTTATTCTCATTTAAAATGTCTAGCTTTTAATAAATAATTATCTGACTCTTACACCCAAAGTTTTAATCTGATGTAAAATATATAGAAGTCCATTACTGTATATAGTAACTGTTAAGTCTAATATACCCTAGTAAGCTATACTACTTTTTCCTTTGGGAAGATACCATCTGTGCAGTCTGCAGTTCTGTTGAAGAAAGATGTTGAATCGATTTAATTATTCTTGAAAAATAATTTATTTCTGTGCATTTTTCCCCCTGCATCAAATTAAAGTTGATTACGTTGATTAAGCATCATGAGGTGGAGGGTGGTTCCCTTTTTTTTTTTTTTTTGCTGGGAGTTTGCAACCCTATTAGTTAGGTTGCTTAATATTTCTGCTAAGTACTCTTTAAAATACCAGAATAGGGAGGATTGAGTAGGTTTAAGTTTATTAGATTGATCAGTGTTGCTGAACTATGAAATATTTTGGGCGCAGTGTATTTTTTACATACAGGTATAACAGAATAGCTTTAGTGTTGTTATTTATTTAAACTTGAGTATGAACTTATACAAAATGCAGCAACATATTAAAAAAACGTTTTATTGATTAAAAAACACTATATCGGATTCATATTGGTATTGGCAGATATCCAAATTTATGATATCGGTATCTGTATCGGACATAAAAAAGTGGTATCGTGCCATCTCTAATAGTTACATGTGGAACGTAACCCTCAACTGGGATTTCCAATTTCCATTTGCGGAGGCCCACCAACCCTGTGAATGTAATAAAAGTGTAAATCTGTTAAGGCACTGTTGTGTATTTGTAATTCATAAAGTCACATACAGGCGCTGATCAGTCTATCCACGAACATGTTGCAGAAAAAAGAAAAAAAAAGCCATTATTAAGATTGTCACCACGTAGCTGCTGTTTTTTCTAAGATTGTTAACCTGAATCTAACTAGTTTCTTTACTTTAATTAAATTCTTGCTGGCATGTCTGGCAATTAATGGTTTGAATAGTTGCTCTGCATATTTTGTTTAATTACTAATATATTATTTTGTGCTATTCAATATTATAAATATTGCAGATTTTTGTGCTGTTTAATCATTAATGATCCATAGATGTTGATATAATTTATCATGCTCCTATCATTTGAATTGTATTTTAAATCATGTCTTAGCTGAAATTGTGCCTACGAACATCGAAATTTTGTTACATGTGTACCTTCTAAAAATAACTCTATTACTAACTTATTCCCAGTTTGAAATAATGTGATTCAGTCTGTTTTTTTTCTGATTAGACGATCAACCGATTTTTATTTTTGCATCGAATCATTTCATTCAGAAGTTTTGCACTTCTGAATATGAAGTCATGCATTGTGGAGGTTTAGGACCTGAATGCAAGAGTTGAGGTAGAATTTTGAAGAACAAACCATTTATTTTGGCTGATTAGAATCAAAGCCTTTAATAAGGGAAGCGAGCACCTGGAGCACCTGGGGGAACAGTACGACTGCACAACGAGCAAATGAAAGATAAGGCTACTTATGCGAGAACTACTGAGGGCTGACAAGGAAAATGGATACAGCTGGGGAGCAAGAAACAGGTGATAACAAACAAAACACTGAGACAGGAGAAAGTCAAATTAAACAGAGTTAAACAGAAGAAACTCATTATCGATATAAAACAGGAAGTGTTCAATATCAACACAGAAATGAGAACTTAACAGAGGGAGAATACCGACAACTGAAATACTAAACTAATACCAGGAAAACAAAGAGAACTAAACATAAACATATTGTAAAATAAAAATTCAGGTGATAGAGTAAGATATACAGAGGACACACAGGCAGGATTATAAATAAAAGGAAAGAAGAAATGGTAAATGGCCTGTATTTGTATAGCGCTTTACTTGTCCCTAAGGACCCCAAAGCGCTTTACATATCCAGTCATCCACCCATTCACACACTGGTGATGGCAGCTACATTGTAGCCACAGCCACCCTGGGGCGCACTGACAGAGGTGAGGCTGCCGGACACTGGCGCCACCGGGCCCTCTGACCACCACCAGTAGGCAACGGGTGAAGTGTCTCGCCCAAGGACACAACGACCGAGACCGTCCAAGCCGGGGCTCGAACCAGCAACCTTCCGATTACAAGGCGAAGTCCCAACTCTTGAGCCACGATCGCCCCAGAACCAAACTTTAACATGAGTAATATCAAACTGAAAGACTGATAAACTCCATCATGACAAAAATGGCCCTTTTATTTTTAAAAACGTTAAACTGAACTGTTCTTTTGGGAGCTGGATTTTATTTTTATTCTTTTTAGCATACAATGATGGAAAGAGGCAGCAAATGTTCTTATTCATGACACTAAAGGAAAGCCGATTTTAATATCTGTGGGGCTTTTTCCCATTTCGTTGGTTATTCCAGTTATAAGTCTGTAAAATGACCTTGGATTTTTTTTATGTCTTCAAACTAAACACAAGTGCATCTGAATCCTGTGTTCTATAATTCTTGTGTTCTTCTCTGCTCTCCTCTCCCGCGCCTGATAAAATCCTCTCACCTTGCATCACGACTGAAATAAACCCCGCCTTCAGCAGCTTTAGAGATTCACAAAGAAAAAAGTTGAAAGGGAAAGATGACATCATGGTTGGATTCTGCAGCGAAGGCTCATGTGTGAATGCACTGCAGCAGAATGTTAGCGTGGAAAGACTTAAACACACACACACAGAGCTAATTCACGCCTCAGCTCAGTTGTGCTCCCTCACTCCATTAAATTCTCACACTCCTTTGGTATCCCACGCTTCAACATGTGATGGAGGTAAAAGACCAGCAGACACCTGCCTCAGCTTATCCCCTGCGGTCCCCATGACATCAAGAGCAGAGCAAGCAGAGGTCAGATAAGGGAGGCTAACACATCAGAGGGATGTTGCAGATCAAAAGAACACAAATCTAATCCGTGTAAAAGCTTTTCTGGGTTTCGTTCATTGTCTCGTAGAGAACTTCACTGTATCTCGTGGATCTCTAGAGAGATGCAGCTCACTCTAATTCGCAGAGATTGCAGCGTTAAGATGTATAGCTTCATATAGAGCGGGAGAAATAATGATTTTATCTCCGGCTCAATTTGATTTCTGCTCACTTACAAAGACATGAACCGTCTCTAATTTTTACGGTAGTTTCATTTTAGTCAAGAGACAGAATATCAAAAATCATATATCATCTATCATATCATATCAGAAATACCAAAAATCCAGTTCATAAAAGTCATCAATTAACTTGCATGACAGTGAAGTAAGTATTTGATCGTGAAGCAAAACATGACCTAGTACTTGGTGGAGAAGCACAGGGGTAAGACGTTTCTTGTAGTTGGTCACCAGGTTTTCACGCATCTAAGGAGGGTTTTGGTCTCAGGTTTCTTGGCTGACGCTTGGCAACTCGAAGCTTCAGCTTCCTTCACATGTTTTCTGTAGGATTGAGGTCTGGAGACTGGCTAACAGTGTTGGTCAAGTTACTTGAAAAAAGTAATAAGTAACTAATTACTGATTACTTCCCCAAAAAAGTAATCCCGTTACTTTACTGATTACTTATTTTCAAAAGTAATTAGTTACTTAGTTACTTTTTAAAAACACGATTTACAACCTGAATAGGTGATAAAGTGATAGATCTTTCAGCCCAATTCCATCATACAAAATGTAATCAAATGGAAAAGTCTCTTTTTAAAACTTGTTTTATTAGTTTTAATCTTTTAACTTTATGCATCAAGCAAAAAATTAATTATATGCAACATTCTCTGACTGGAAGAAATTTGTTTAATATTTAAACCTATTTTCTGCACATTCCAGCACATAAAATAATTTTTTGTGTGTTTACACTCAGTCTTTCAAATAGATGCAAGTAAAACACAGCAGAAAATAAATAAAGTCAAAGACTAGCGGTCCTGTTGCTCTATTTTCACCTGTAAAGCAGGAGTGGGGTAGGTGGAGGTTTTCCTGGTGCAGGTGTGCCGCAGCGGTCAGTGGAAGAATCCGCGAGTCTCTCTGTGAGTTTCCCATTACGTCGTAGCTACTCGGTGCTTGCTTGGAAGTTTAGGGGGGGGGTTTTCGGTGTAAAAATAAGTTTTCTTCCCACGCACAACGGACGCTAATGTTTTTGTCACTTTTTATGGAATCAAACTCAAAGTAAGGTCAGTACTTCCACGCTTTAAACGCTGCACGCTCATACTCTCTCCCGCACTCGATATATTATCCATTGTTGATCTGCACACAGCTGTTGTCACGAACGTCGCACTCGCTTACGTCACTGTCATGAGACATTCTCGCAAAAAACTCACGGTTTTAGTAACGCAGTAACGCAGCGTTCCTACGGGAAAGTAACGGTAATCTAATTACCGTTTTTGCAATAGTAATCCCTTACTTTACTTGTTACTTGAAAAAAGTAATCAGATTACAGTAACACGTTACCATCTCTGCTGGCTAAGCCACTCCATGTACTTCTTTGTGTCCGGGCAAGACCCTACAGCACGTGTGTGGCACAACATCGGTCTAAGATCCGAATTCTGATCGCAAAAGCTGCCAGACAAGACAGGCCGAGTTTTACTGTAACACAATGAGGGCGAACATTCAACAGGAACCTCAGCTGTGGCATTTGCATCACGTTTTGGCACAAAGCCCATTTAAAACAATATTTTTTTACCAACCAAAACAATCTCAATGGTAACTTTGTGCACTTTCCAAACATATCAAAGTGTTTTTCTATTTACACGTATTCACACTCCAGTGAACACACCAGGAGCAACTCTGGGTTCAGTATCTTGCCCAAGGATACTTTGGTATGCAGACCGGAGCACGGATGATACCACCAACCTTCTGATTAGTAGATGACTGCTCTACCCCTGAGCCACAGCCACCTCTACCCGCCAAGTGATTTAGTTCCTGTTTCTCTAATTAGTTGCAGCTTTGTTTGCTTCTTTTATATAATTAAAGCTGAATATGTTTCAGTTTTGGACTGCTGTTTTAAGAAAGCTAGACCAAAAATACCATAATGTAGAGCTTGGGTGCTATAGTGGAGCTTTTTTTTTAATATTTTTTGACATGTTATGGATGAAATGATGAATGGAGACAATAACTGGGAGGTGCAATAATGGATTGCATTTATTAAATGATAAATGAGAAACATTAATTACCACCGACCTAATGATTTCTGAAACTGTGAGTTTTGGCAGACTCCACTTCATCAATATTCTTGTCTAAGGTGACCTTTTGTGCTTTTTCACTCTTTTTAGTGTCACATATTATGTTTTAAGAAAACATACCTTTTCAGGCTCTTTTATCTTTCATCTTTTATGATGCTTCATTCACCAGTTGAGCTTGATGAATAATTACCACTTCTAATATTTTCTTTCGACTTTTATTCACGTCATGCTATAGAGAATATAACTGTAAGGACATTTCTCTGTGAACCAGCAATTGTGTTTGCATCCAAAATAATATAAGTAGCTTTAGTATTTAGCTTCACTCAGTATGTTCCAGTTAAAAGCAAACTGAAAAATCATATAGAAATCTATTAGGAAATCCATTAATAAAAAATACAACCACAGGAGCAGCTTTTTCTTAATGCATCTGTGCTCACACTGCTGATGTCATCGCTCAGACGTGCTGTATACAGACACTAAACATACATGCACACACACATCCAGCGCACATACGCACGCACAACAAGTCGATCTCCTCCTCCTTCCACCCTTTTCATCAGCAGTCAGTTAAAAGCGCTAATGGACAACAGTGAAACCTAATGCTGCTAATGCTCCTCGACAAACATATTTATATCCTGTCAGACGGCTTCACTCGGATGTAACTGGCCTCTCTGATGCTTCCTTCTTATTTTGGTACAACTATTACTACTTTTTGTACTACTATTAGTAATACAGACTAGTGGTATTACAACTACAAAATTTGTTAATCACAAGCTGTTAGCCAAAGAGCAAACTTTGCCTTATTCTGAAATTGTAAATGAACGTCGTGATGTTTGAAATCTTAATCTTATCAGATGTTCAAGTATTCACTGAGAGAATAGATCAAGTACTGTAAGACAGCGGTCCCCAACCTTTTTTGCGCCACGGACCGGTTTATGCCCGACAATATTTTCATGGACCGACCTTTAAGGTGTCGCGGATAAATACAACAAAATAAAACTAGTACTGGTACCGAAAAAAAGAAGATTTATTCATAACACACGTGAAAAGACCCAGGAAAACCAAGTAAACGATCAAAACGATAACAAAACAACGCTGAAAACCGATAAAAACCCTGAAAACTATACATTTCACACCTGAGCCTCAACTCTCGCGGCCCGGTACCAAACGACTCACGGACCGGTACCGGTCCGAGGCCTGGGGGTTGGGGACCGCTGCTGTAAGATATCAAGCTGTCATCACTTCAGCTGGTGGTGATGGTGGTGCTTTGCCTCTATTGCATCTAATTTGGTGGAGCTGCATTGGATTTTTCAAACACATCACTGAAGCAATGGTATATGTTGTTTTCTTGGAAAAGTAATTGTTGGACTACTTCCAATCCCACTATGGCGAGACTTCCAACATTATCCAAGGTTATCCAGCCTCGTATCTTTCATTTTGGCCGTATGGTTGTGTAGCCATAACTGACAGATTCGGAGGATGATTTTTAGGCAGAAATTTTGAAAAAAAGAAAAACAAAGCCTACTTGAGGGATTGAAATCCATTATTATGCACACTAATGGGAAGACATCCACTGGTAACAGGATTCTGTGGATTTGGCTGAGATGTACAGTAACAGCGAGTTTCCAGACCTCACCTCTCCTGGATGCTTTACAAAACACACGTAGCTAATTATGTTCCTGCTCCTCCTACAGATGTTACATCTGACTTGCTGTGTACTTCTGTAACAATTAGTTAACACAAATAACATTCTTAAAAGGCATCATAAAGTTTGTATTCTTTCTTTTTCTTTTTCTCATACAATATACATTTATTTACACTACATCTGAACAGCCTTCCTGCAGAGTCAGCCATGCTAATAACATCTTCCCTGGCAGTCCTATACTCCTCTTTGGATGCAAGAGGCACGCGTTTCCCATGCTAAGAGGCGCTATATGTGACTCCACGCTCCAGTTTCCCTTTTGGGTTCTGCTATATCCCCCTGCGTCGGCCAGGGAGACAGAAATGTTTGACAGCTGTGCTTCCAGATTGCAAAAACAGATGGAATTTCAATGTGAGTGATTGGCAATGGGGAGCCTGCATGCATAGAATAAAAGAGATAGAGGAAGAGAAGGAGGAGGTATGCATGTGCTTGAGAGATATTGCTGATGCATGGTTTGTGTGCAGTTATTGAAACCCAGAAAGATTTTGTGTAAGAAGTACAGAGTATAGCTTTATATTTTGTTTTTTAAGACCTTCAGTCTACAGATGCATGAATTTATTCTAGACCCTCTGCCGACTGTAACAAAATATGTTTTTCTGTACATGGCATGTGTGTTTTATGCTTTTGACGAGTGCCCACTTTCTCAGCTTTCTCGCTTCTTGCTTCTCTTGACTTTGTTCGTCTTTGCTGTGCTTGTTTTTTTTCTTCTCCCGCCACCACCTCTCATCCATCCATCTACCTCCACCCCCCGCCACCCGCAGCTCTGTCTCCACTCTCTGAATAATTCAGGCCTGCAGAGCTAGTGTATTTTTGGTTGTTGTCACCTCAACAGTAACACAAATTCACCCATACGCGTGCATGCACGTACACACACGGCTACGCCAGCACACCCGTGCGTGTCGGTCCTCACAAACGATGCAGACAGAAAAGAACCAGACTCTGTAAGACCGCTGAGACTCGCTAACTAAGAGTCGTACTTACAGGGACTTCACATCATCACCGCGCTCCACCCCGTCTCTGCCCTGCTGTTCCAGCGCTGAATAATAATATGTCTCACTTTTCTCTGTCTTTGAAAGTTACACAAAGTTGGAGTGTCGAGTAATTTGTGGGGAAAGGAAAAACTCTGAAACTTTCAGAGCTTTTGCTCACATGGATTTCCCTTTACTTCTACTTGTTTTCGTGCATGTGCTGACTTTTGGGTTTTAGGCAGTTTCTGGAATAAATTTAGAAGTCATTACAAGCCAGACTTTTGGTTTTATAAATGTAATCATTATTTGTCTTCATTAGTCCCATTGAGATCAAGAATCTATCATTAAGCTAAGTGTAAAATCTGCTGAATAAAGCAACACATTTACATATTATTTAAAGGCCAGTTTTGAATTTGTAGGCAACACTAAAATATTTGAGTACATAAAATGCTCGAGGCTTCACTGCATCCTATGGATGTCAGGAATCATCGAGGGACTTTTCGGCACATCCTGAAGGGGCAGCATAGACCTCACATGATAATGCTGTAATAGTGAAAGTATTCATGGAGTAAGGGTCCAGCATCCAAAATGTTTTCCAAGAACTTCATGGAAAAATACATAACTCTCGAATCAAGAAATCATCCAGCAGTTAGTCACTTCCTAACAAACTAACTATATACCAAGACGTTTATTACAGCTTATTTCAGGAAAGCATTACACAGCATCTCTTCGGATGCTGCTAGGTCTTGTTGTTAGGGGCGTGGCTGCTTTGATTGACAGGTGTGCTGCACAGGTTACCTCAGCCGATCGCTGTTTGCGATGCCTCACCTTCCCTAAATCATGTCACTAAACTTGACCTTTTGGAACATTTTTTATCGAATTATCTAACAAATAAAACTGCTTGTTTGGTGTTTGGTGGTGCTCCAGTTTAGTAAATGAAATTCTAGTATTTTATTAGTTTGTTACTTACAACTAATTAGCAGATACACGCCTCTGCATTTCACTTACAAAGTGTATTTATGCACGTAATGACGCTTTTTCACTGCACATTAAATATGGGCACTTCTTGTCAGGGCTCTGTGTGCGGGCAGGTGGAGATGTGGATCCAAGTGCAGGACTCTGAGACGGAAATATAACTGAAAACCAGAGTTTTTCACCCGAAACTCTGGCTGATTGGGACCCACACCCAGTTCTACACCTTGGCTCAGGCGATTAGAGGATCATCAGGGGGTCCTTTTGTCCCTCTGTGGGGGGAAACTCCCACCAGGTTTATATCTGGGACTCTCCACTATTTGACCTTAGAACTGAAGAAGCTTCTCGGATGAGAGGTGAAACGTCTTCAAGTAACTTAAAGAAGTCCAGACGCTTTTCTTTGCAAGCTCCTTTGACTACGATGACCTGGATGACTGAGAACCTTCACAGACATAACTGAAAACCACAGCTTTATTGCTAGCACCAACAAAACAGAAACCAAACATGAAAACACTAACTGGACCACACAGGCAGGATCTGAGGGTACGATGCGACACTGGGTTGAGGACAACACAGGGCTAATATACACAGGGTGGTAATCAGGGAATGGGTAACAGGAGGGAGACACAGCTGGGAGAGATCAGGGCTAACGAGACAGGGGGTGCTAAGCTGCACACACTAACATAAGACAAAGACTTTCACAATAAAACAGGAAACAAGAAACCACTAAACAAAGATGCAGACACGACACTGAGAGACAGACTAGACACTGAACAGAAACTGCAATACACATGAGAACCCAAAACCTAAGAACTGATCCCTCACCAAGAATAACAGAAACAGATCTATAATGATAATAATAATAATAAACAAGGCATCAGAACATCAGAAAACAATCCATAATGCAAAAATAAACCAAAATATAAGAAACTCAAAATGCTGGGTCAACACTGACCCAGAACCGTAACACTTCTGGCTCTAAACACCTCCCCGAAAAAAACAAACAAACAAACGAAAACACGACAGTGACCAACAATGATAAAAATATACTTTCTCCACAACAGATTGATCCACATGCTTACTTTGGCACAGATTTTGGGGATGCCCTTCCTGACACAACCTCCCATTTATCCTGCAACTGGGTTTCTGTCTCTTCCTGGTTTTGATCTTATGCATATGAGGCAAATGTGTTAACCAGTACAAAAATGATAAGGACGAGTCTTCAACATGCAGAATCCAGAAGGCAGCGGGTCCAGCGATAGCTAAGCCCATCTTTTACATACAGTCTGTAATTGACATGACGCACACTATGGCCGCTGCTTTACCTTTACACATGTTGTGGTATTGTTTAGTGTTTAGGTGCTTTAAACGTGTGTGATCGAATGATTCTAGAAGTTGCAAATGTTTAACAAAAATGCAGACAAATGTTCGCTCCTGGTTAGAAAGTATGTTTTCTACGACACAGCGTGTCTCTGCACGATCGTCTGTAGGGCTGTCGTGCACGGTAAAGCTTAATTTTCGTGCAAACATTAAACTATTCTCATGCAGCAGATATAATACTTTTTTAGTTCATCCGTTCATTATCTCCATTTAGCTCAATTAGGAGATCAACACAGTTTTTCAAGCATACAATTCACAATAGTTTATTTTGGAGTAAGATGGTAAACCAGCTGTTTGGCAGTCTGACGGTGACTTCGACTCAAATGATTAATCTTTCTTTCTTTGAAAATTGAACATATTTCAGTTTGCTTTGCCAAATGGGTTAAATGGGTTGTGTATTTTTTGTTTAGACATTTTATGGCTCAATTAAAAAAAAAAAAAAAACACAACCTGACAGATTAATCGAAGTAAATAACTTCACAGTCCAAGCATGAATCTCCTCATTTGTTCTGCTTTAAAAACCAGATTCTCTGTGGAGCAGCATCTCATTGGCTTGATAATGATAGCATCACAGCACGATGTCTTTAGTGGAAGAGAAAAGAGACATGCCTGTGAGGAGAAACTCAGAGAACGAGAAGGCTACACAGCCGTAAAACAGTCACGTCGAACAGCTGACAGGATAAAACATTGGTGAAGATTGACAGCAGAGCTCCACCGGTGCCAGCTGTAGCAGTCAGACTGTGCAACTTTTCTGAATGTGCTGAGAGGATGTGACTGTTTAAAACTGGAGCTCCCCTTCGGGCCCTGAGGCTGTCTAAATGTTAATATATGGCTGTCTGACATTCTGGTGCTGCAGTCACTGGACTGTGGACCTTCATAGACAGAAGCTGGAGGAGAGTTGGAAAGAAGCATAAGAGGAAGCCCTGGGGTGGACATGAGAGAGGCGTGGGGGAGAAAGGATGAGGTTTGGAGGAAAAAGTTTGAGTAGAGTGATAAAAAAGGATTTGGCTTGATGAGAGGTGAATTCCAGGTAGAGGGAGAATGAATTGGTAAAGGAAGGATGGATTTCAAGGGAAGACGGAGCAGAGCATGCAGGCGTAGCTGCAGGGCTTAAGGGCCTTTGGGGGAGTTGGAGGATAAAGACATGCCGTGGGCCACTGGACCAGAGCCTTTGCTCTTCTTGTGTGAGTGTTTGTATATGTGTGGCCTGAATGTATCGAAAGCCCCTGTAGAGAGCCAACGGTGCACATCTGTTCACCTCTTGAGCTCCCACCTTGGCGAGCTCAAGCTCTGCCAAGTTTTAAACAGATTCTTCTCTGCATTTTACTGCCGTTTTCTGTTGATCAAACAGGTGCAGTGTGATAATCATACGTAGAGCAGGAAATGCTTGGTTTAGAAAAGTTAGGGATGCTCCTTGAAACTCATTTGCTTGCTGATTGCATGAGAGAGAAAAAATCAGAGGGCTCAAATTCTGTAAAAGTAAGAAGACTTTCCGAAGTGAATTTAATTGTCAAGGTTAAATTATTAAATATTGAATGTATTTAAAAGCCATTGAAAATTGTTAATCACACGACCAAAACTGTATAACATTGCACATTTGTTTCAGGTTACTTTTTCTCAGTGTATCATATACAGCAAGTAATGCCATCATGATGTTACCCATTCTTCAGCGTAGTGTCCCTCTGTAGCCTTTAGCTGAGTTTTTGGTGTAGCCAACCATGACGTGGCACATAGATCAACAGTGCAAAGGGCTGTTATTCCACAAACTTCTTTACAACCACACGTCTTTGTGCAGCCCAAGGAGTCGACCCCTGCTGGTTATCAATAGCATCGTCACCATTTAATACCATTATCCCAGACATCCTCATAGCCAAGCTGGTTAACTTGGACTCCCCCCTCTGCTACATGTTCATGGATCAAAAACTTTCTTACTGATTGATCACAATCTGTCAAGGTTGGCAACCAGAGATCATCCACCCTGTCACTCATCACTGGCTCACCACAGGGATGTGAGCTGAGTCCTCTCCTGTCCATCTACACTAGCGACTGCATCCCCATGAATCCCTGCAACATTATCATCGAAGTCACAGACAGCACTCTGATAAGGCTCATCACTAACAATGACGACACCGCCTACAGAGATGGTGTGGTCCAGCATCCAACAATAACCTATCCTCAGCACCAGGAAAACCAAGCAAGTGGTCATGGACCTATGTGGGTGTCTTCCTTTAACTTCTAAGTTCTTTAGGACCCACATTTCCGAGGACCTGTCTTGGACTACAAACACAACCACCTTAGTGAAGAAAGCCCAGCAGCACCTTCCTTGTTTGAGGGTTCTGAGATGGAACAGGCTGCAGATTGACCTACTAGTGTCCTTCTATCAGCCACAATGTGCTGGTGCACGCCATCTCCGTGTGGTACGCCGGTTGCACAACAGCCGATAAGAAGAAACTCCAGAGGGTCACGAGAACTGCAAAGAAGGTGATCGGCCATCCACTCCCCTCCCTGGACTCCATTGACAGTTATAGATGTCTTTCCAAATCCAGGGCGATTTTAAAAGACCACCTCCATCCTAACCACCACCTATTCAACATCCTGCCCTCTGGAAAAAGGTTCAGATCCAACCAACAGACTAAAAACAGCTTCTACCTTTGGGCTGTCAGAACTCTCAATGCACCAGAACACTGACAAACCTGCGGTCTTCCCCTTTGAACTTATGGTAACCTGAGTGTGTGTATGTCAGCGTGGGTGGATGTGGGTGTGTACGCGTGAGCAGACCCCCATACAGTTATTCTGTGCAATATCTTGGCAAATGTGCAATAATCCCATTTTTTCTTTGGTAACTTATACATCGTATAAAGTGTATACCGTATTTCCCGGACTAAAAAGCACACCGCACCTGACTAAAAGCCGCAGGTGTTTCAATGTTGACTTATCATATGTAATAGAATATGCACAAAGCGAATTGTCAGGAAAGAGATGGCTGTTTGGAGACACACCCCTTTTATTAATATTTTGAAAAATAAGTTATGGGTACATATTTGCATAACTTTTTAGGTATATGTACAAGTGCCGGTAATTACAAGTACGAAACATGTACTGTGCTTCATAAACGAGTAACAAATGTAGTACATAACAATAACCTACAGCACACCAGAAAAATAGATTTGACTACCTTTTAGGCTCAGGTGCAGTGACACGGCTTTAACAAGAAGAAACGTCAGTCATTCACCACCATCTTTCTCTTCTTCCTGCACTAAAACCACCAAAGTCCTCTTCTCCAGTGTCGGATACAAACAGGCTCAGGATGGCTTCGTCATCCACTCTCAGCTTCTCTCCTTCGTTGTCACTTTCAAAACCAAACAAATCCTCGTTGTCAGTGTCAGAGTCGAACACCCTCTGAAGGGCCGTGGCGGTGTCCTGCTCTCCATCATGCAGCAGTCCAGCCCTTCGAAATCCGTTGGTGATCATGGATGTTTTCACACTTTTCCACGCTGTCAGAATCCACCGGTGGAGTTGAGCATAACTTGCTTTTTGCAAGTTTATCACCGCTCGTCATCCACGCCTCCCGCTGAACGCGTAGCGCTACTTTAAAGTTTGTTTTTCGCGCTACTTGTACGGCACTATGTTGCCTGGCGGATGGACATGCCCTTCCGCCAGGCAACGTAGTGCCGTACAAGTAGCGGAACAAACAAAACAAATCCTCTTACGATATCACAAAAATCATGGACAATCCATAGAAAAGCCGCACCTGACTAAAAGCTGCAGGGTTCAAAGCTTGTGCAAAAAGTAGCAGCTTATAGCCCGACAATTACAGTATATATATTGTATATTGTGTATATAGTGTTTTTATATTGTTGTTTTGAAATTTGTCACTTTCTTGCACCTTTGTGGTTTTGCTACCTAAGTTAGTTGTGCAGGCAACTTTACAATGACAATAAATTAAGTTCTAAGTTCTTATGTTAAGGTTTAAAGCGCTTCCTCATTGGCTTCACTGTTCACAGCTGGACGCTGCGTACATCCATGCTAATAAACCATCTGTGAGCTGTTAACATGAGCTACACTCGGTGTCTGTTCACATATAAAGGGTTATCTTTATCTAACACTTGAGAAAAAGAACGTCTTTTGTGGGAGTGTCCTACAGGAACCTAGCAGATGAAACTGGAGCCCAGTAGTGCAGTAGTAGTGGTTCAGTAGTGCTACCGGTTCACCAATGTGATCAGCTCCTTCTTTTCCAACCACAGTCTGAACACACAGCTCCATCAGAGTGGCTGGACGACTTTGTGAGAACTTTCAACGATCATCTTTCAACGAGATCCATGATTCAGTTTGGAAATGTGACGTCACCACATTCAGATTAGATGAGAGTGCCGATGGCTAAAATGCCTTTAAGTGTAGCCTTAGGCAGCATGAGAAGTATTCAGCAGAGTGATAGAGGTGATCCAGTTATTAGTTTTCCAGTCTTAAGAAAATCCCAGTTTTATGGTAAGCATGTTGCACTGGGAGAAACATAATGATTTACATTTTGTCAAGTGTATTTATTTTATTTTTAATTTCGTTTGTCTCACACTGCAGCTTCACTTTTGATTTAAAAGTGCTTGTCTCCCTCAACACATCCACACTCCACCGCTTTCCCGCAAGTATTTCACATCAGTGTGGCGTAATGAACTGAAACAGCCTCACTGAATCAAAGCGTTGATCAAACGCTGGTGAGTGTAACTTCTGTTTGATGTGTTGGAAAGAAGTCACAAATTAACCAAAAACGATCAAACTGAGGTTTATTTTTTTTTTATCTTTTCTTTATTTATTTTTGTACTTTTTGCTGTTATGTCAGGTAACACTGCTATTCTTCCAGTGTGGGATTGATTTATTTGTGTATCCACAAAACACACAAATTTAAAAAAGGTATGTTCAAGTCAGTTTTTGGAAGGAAATTTATGCAAGTGCAAAACAAATAAACCAATAATCTGATGAATATACCAAGATGCTTGAAAAAACCTGAATGTTAAACCTCATGAACTGATTTTCACCTGTTACATATTTTGTTTTGGTATCGTCTCACATTGAGACTGTGGCTGTTCTGAAATAACATGTTTTCCTGCAGAGTATTAGAGAAAAATGTGTCAAGGACATGTGTGTGTACATTTAAGTGTTATAAAAACATCAAACTTTAAACCCCCCCGACCCACAGCAAGGTCAAATCAATTTTCTTTATGTAGCACCAGTTCCCCTTAGCAGTCATCTCAAGGTACAGTGGGGCAAAAAAGTATTTAGTCAGCCACCGATTGTGCAAGTTCCCCCACTTAAAATGATGACAGAGGTCAGTAATTTGCACCAGAGGTACACTTCAACTGTGAGAGACAGAATGTGAAAAAAAAATCCATGAATTCACATGGTAGGATTTGTAAAGAATTTATTCGTAAATCAGGGTGGAAAATAAGTATTTGGTCACCTCAAACAAGGAAAATCCCTGGCTCTCACAGACCTGTAACGTCTTCTGTAAGAAGCTTTTCTGTCCCCCACTCGTTACCAGGACAGAAAATGTATGAATGGCACCTGTTTGACCTCATCATCTGTATAAAAGACACCTGTCCACAGCCTCAACCAGTCAGACTCCAAACTCCGCCATGGCCAAGACCAAAGAGCTTTCGAAGGACACCAGGAAAAGAATTGTAGACCTGCACCAGACTGGGAAGAGTGAATCTACAATAGGCAAGCAGCTTGGTGTGAAAAAATCAACTGTGGGAGCAATCATCAGAAAATGGAAGACATACAAGACCACTGATAATCTCCCTCGATCTGGGGCTCCACGCAAGATCTCATCCCGTGGGGTCAAAATGATCATGAGAACGGTGAGCAAAGATCCCAGAACCACACGGGGGGACCTGGTGAATGACCTGCAGAGAGCTGGGACCAAAGTAACAAAGGTCACCATCAGTAACACACTACAACGGCAGGGAATCAAATCCCGCAGTGCCAGACGTGTTCCGCTGCTGAAGCCAGTGCATGTCCAGGCCCGTCTGAAGTTTGCCAGAGAGCACATGGATGATACAGCAGAGGATTGGGAGAATGTCATGTGGTCAGATGAAACCAAAGTAGAACTTTTTGGTATAAACTCAACTCGTCGTGTTTGGAGGAAGAAGAATACTGAGTTGCATCCCAAGAACACCATACCTACTGTGAAGCATGGGGGTGGAAACATCATGCTATGGGGCTGTTTTTCTGCCAAGGGGACAGGACGACTGATCCGTGTTAAGGACAGAATGAATGGGGCCAAGTATCGTGAGATTTTGAGCCAAAACCTCCTTCCATCAGTGAGAACTTTGAAGATGAAACGAGGCTGGGTCTTCCAACATGACAATGATCCAAAACACACCGCCCGGGCAACAAAGGAGTGGCTCCGTAAGAAGCATTTGAAAGTCCTGGAGTGGCCTAGCCAGTCTCCAGACCTCAACCCCATAGAAAATCTGTGGCGGGAGTTGAAAGTCCATGTTGCTCGGCGACAGCCCCAAAACATCACTGCTCTTGAGAAGATCTGCATGGAGGAATGGGCCAAAATACCAGCTACTGTGTGTGCAAACCTGGTAAAGACCTATAGTAAACGTTTGACCTCTGTTATTGCCAACAAAGGTTATGTTACAAAGTATTGAGTTGTATTTTTGTTATTGACCAAATACTTATTTTCCACCCTGATTTACGAATAAATTCTTTACAAATCCTACCATGTGAATTCATGGATTTTTTTTTTCCACATTCTGTCTCTCACAGTTGAAGTGTACCTCTGGTGCAAATTACTGACCTCTGTCATCATTTTAAGTGGGGGAACTTGCACAATCGGTGGCTGACTAAATACTTTTTTGCCCCACTGTATTCTATAATGTCAGCAGCAAAGACTCTATTAAAGAGAAAACCCCAATGATCTCCTGATCCCATCTGAGCAAGCACTTGTTCATGAAAGCGAGGAAGAACCCCCGTTTAAAAGCAAGAGACCTCTGGCAGAACCAGGCGCAGGGAGAGGAAAGAGAAGACAGAAAAGAGGGGCAAAGAAAGGCCATGAACAAAAAACAGAAAGTACAGGAGAGTAGACACAAATAAATGACAGAAAATAGAAGCGTTAACCAAGCCTGGTTTTCCAAGTAGGGAGTGTTTGTATCCTAAACCCAAACTCTGAGCTGATTCCAAAGGAAAGGAAGGAAGGAAGCATAGGCAAGCCTGCACTTTGTGGTGTCAGATAATAGATCGTGTCTCATTTACATATTTAAATATAAGATATCCGAAAGTAACAAACTGGGGAAGTTTTTGGCCCCTTGATCATATTGCACGTGTTGTCTCTTCTGTTAGTTTAGTCAGAGCTGCTATTTAAGAATTGGAGATTTTAATTCACCCAAAACTAAATTTCTGAAATCTAATGATGTTTGAGGATGCTGCCTCGGAAACGTATGTGCAAACAGTTGCTGTATCATTTGGCTTGTTTGCCAGATTTGGTAGCAAACAGAAGAGATTTGTACAAAGTCAGCATCAAGGCACTTAATTTTAACTTCAAACTTCTGAGGAATGACTTCGGGGTGTGAGGGCGTTCCTGCTCACCTCGGATCGCAGCTCCACAGTTTGGGACATTGTGTTAAATGTGGAATCTCATTTTTTCTCACTTCATCCTCATCCTCCCCCTCCTCCTCCGCAGGCCGACTGTCGCTCCAGAGAATACCTTCGCATACACTTCCCATCTGCAGATACGTGACTCAGAGAATGAGGTAAGCGTAAAAATCTTACATGTGTGGGTCTCACACTTTGTTGTACACGCTCACACATACACACTCCAAAGTATGTGTAGTGACTTCATCGCTAAAGTAATTTGCAGTCTTAAAAAAAGCTTTAAAGCCAGTGACTCAAAGGAAATTTCCCAAATCCAAAAGTAAAGCCTAGATTGTTGGTACAAAGCCTCATCATTCTCATCTAATTTGCTGCCGGAATTAAGCAAATCTATTATGTAGATGAATAAACAGAAGATAGAGTTGTCTTCAGAAAACTGAAATTGTCTCAGAGTCAGTTTTCTTACTGCTTATTAGTTCAAGCATTGAAGGGAGAGCGGCAGG
Organism: Neolamprologus multifasciatus; assembly: GCF_963576455.1. Lineage (NCBI taxonomy): Eukaryota > Metazoa > Chordata > Actinopteri > Cichliformes > Cichlidae > Neolamprologus > Neolamprologus multifasciatus. The sequence continues at coordinate 4,589,676 of NC_140444.1, read as the reverse complement.
AAAGAACCCGTAAAGCTGTTCCAAACATTTATGGACTGCACGGCACAAATGCCGATGTCTGTAAGAAAATATTTGAGCTTTATCCTTCATCCTCAGGGAGGTCAGAGGTCATCTACAGTATTTGTGAAGCAGCAGTCCTACAGCTCGTCTTCTGTGACAGGAAATAACTCCATCCTGCCACAGAAGAGTGGACAAGTTTATGTTGAAGAGGCTTTGATGGGTTCTCTGCATTTTCAGGGGGGGTGTGGACAGGCCAGAGGTGAACCAAGGACACTTCAGGCAAAGCAGAGACACACAGGCAGTCCGAGAGAGGGAAGGATGAGGAGAGAGAAAGCCTTTGATCCTCTGATTCTCATCTGAAATAACAGGCAGCGCTGCCGAATCTTACCCTACCTTCCTCATTACGGATCAAAGCTGCAGACAGTTAGCACACTCCGATGCTTCGAAAACGCAATCATCTTTCATTTTCCCGAGTATTTTTTAATCGTGCACAGAATCAAACCTTTAGGTCTGGAGGGCAGATGCTCGAGCGAGCTCACGCTCACACGCTTGAGGATGCGTGCACCGTCACGTCCCTTGATACCCTACTTGGAAACATAATGGGATGTCCGTGTTCATCCGCTCAGAAGCTTCCTGACTTTGTGAATCCTCTGAGCGCGCTCCACACTTTGATCACCCTCTCTACAAAGAGACTGAGACAGCGAGAGAGGCTTTGTGCTGAGTAGGCAGGGCTACAGCGGGTTCCTCCAGGCCTTAACCCAGCTTTACCCTCTCACTCTCTCACTCACTGCAGGCACATTCGATCAGATGCACTGTACCTTAGTGGTTTGAGCTGAAGTACACACTTTAGGCAGGTAATCGCTTCGTTTAAAGAATAGCAAGACTATGATTTGTATGCATGCTGAACGTTTTGTAGGAAATTGCTACTTTGAAATGTTTTTCTATCAGAAAAAAGGGATGCTGCATAGGAGCAGGTGAGAACCACCTTCCTAACACCACACACAGACACAAGTCGCTGTGTTCTTTATTTGTTGCACAGTGCTCGGATTGGGCGTTGTGCCTCGATACTGAATTTCAGCTGCCGTCAACTCTCCTCCTCACTGTAGCTCCTCCACCTGGTCCCAACGTGCTACTGCATGAATAGAGGAGGCTGATTGGACGTTATGTAACAGGTGTAACACGCAGCATCCCCTAGCAGTGCACCCTGAACCACCCGCCCCCTCTGTCCTCCCACAGCTGAGCCGCAAACCACACCCCACTACCACAACACTTAAGTGGATCCACTATGCTTTCCTTATTGTCTGTCTGAGCATCAGACTGATTTCAGTGCTCGATTTCTGAAAACTTTTTTACTCCAGGATCCGCAGGTTTCCATCGCTTTTGTTTTTTAGGGGCAGCCAATTGAAAGAGTGCTCGTTTAAGGTTTAAAGCTAAAAATACACATTTTTCAAGAGCATAATAGGTTATTTTTGATGCCAGTTTTTTTTGTCATCAACAATTTTTATTTATTTCATTTTAAACTTCAATAACAGAACTTAAGGATAACTACATAAATAAATAGTTTAAAAAACAAACAAACAACAACAAAACAACAACAAAACAAAACACAACAACAACAAAAAAACAAAAACAAAAACAAAACAAAGGAAAGGAAAGTTATCCTATTCTTTCTTCGCACACCAATCCCACACCACCACTCTGTCATTACTCTTCTGTTCTTCAAGTTACAGAAAGCCAGCTTGTAAAGGGGGACCAAATACAATCATATTGATGCAATTTGTCTAATAAACCATAAGTCACTTTTTCGTAAGATGCCAACTTAGCCATTGTCTTTAGCCACTCTTCATAGGGAGGGGGGTTCTTTTTCCAGCTTTTGATGCCAGTTTTTAATTAACTAAATGCTTTGTACTGTTTGTTCATCCATCCATTCATTTTCTTCTGTTTTGTTTTTGTTTCTCTTCTCTTTCTGTTTGTGGTGGATCAGACGTAATGTGAACAAAACATAAGCCTAAAATATTTCATCATCCAATTTTGTTTTTTATTGTTATTATTTTTTATTTTTGCGTGACTCCAATGATTTATGAGCTCTTTTCCAAGTGTGTTTGAAGCTTTAGACTTTTTAATGTGAGGTATTTCTGTTCAACATCATTTAAAGGAGCTCTCTAATTTTGACCCGTTTTGGACACTTACTACTCCGGCAGTGCTAGTCTATCTGATTTAAAATATCTAACCTTGTGAAGACTCTGTCCCTGGGTGGCAGAGGAAGAGAAATAGTCTCTGTGTCTGTCGGAAAGAGGAGAGACGCATGAAAGATGGAGCAGCAGGAGAGGAGATGAGGAGATCCAATAAAGGAGGGAAACAACAGGAGCAGCAGAAGGAGAGAGACGGAGCAAGAGTGTGGAAAAACAAATCAATGGCTGTGTAAGACAGAAAAGGAAAGGAGTCAAGGCAAGACGATAAAAGCTTATCAGTAATGTGAGTGATAGAGAGATATGCTGGATGTGCTTACCTGTTGTGATTTTACTCTGCATGACAGTTCGCTTCTGCCTCGACTTCAGTTCGTCTTTCTGCTGTTTTGCTGCCTCAGTTCTGCATTTAAACACAGCACAAAGTAAATGACAGTCGTCATAACAGTATCCATTATGTTTACAGTAGGGTTTTATGTAACCCTTCATCTATGGGCTGAGTGGGCTGAGTGGTCTACTTGGTGCTGTGTGTTTTACATGAGAATTACTGTAAAAATCCAAGTCTGGATTTAGTCTATTCCAGCTGCCATAGGCAAGGCAAGTTTATTTGTATAGCACAATTCAACAACAAGGTGATTCAAAGTGCTTTACAGAGACATTAGAAACAAAAACAAATAAAAAGCATGATTTAAAATTGATTAAAACAAGCAAACAAACTAACTAACTAATTAACAAACAAACAAACAAACAAAACAGTATATAAAATCAAAACAGATAAAATCAGAACAGTAGATAAAATCAGTAGTTAAAATTTAAGTTTTGAAATTTAAGCTTAAAAGTGTGGATTTGGTGTTTTATTCAAATGCAGCTGAGAACAGGTGAGTCTTCAACCTGGATTTAAATAAACCGAGTGTTTCAGCTGATTTGAGGCTTTCTGGGAGTTTGTTCCAGATATAAGGAGCATAAAAGCTGAATGCAGCTTCTCCATGTCTGGTTCTGACTCTGGGAACTGATAAAAAAACGGATCCAGATGACCTGAGGGATCTGGAAGATTCATACTGGGTTGGGAGGTCACTGATGTATTTTGGTCCTAAACCATTCAGAGCTTTATAGACCAGCATCAGAACTTTAAAGTCTATCCTATGACGGACAGGCAGCCAGTGTAAAGACCTCAGAGCTGGACTGATGTGGTCCACTTTTTTGGTCTTAGTGAGGACTCGAGCAGCAGAGCTCTGAATGAGCTGTAGTTCTCTGGCTGATTTTTTAGGTAGACCTGTAAAGATGCTGTTACAGTAATCAAGCCTACTAAAGATGAATGCATGGACTAGTTTTTCCAGGTCCTGTTGAGACATCAGATCTTTTATCCTTGAAATATTCTTGAGGTGATAGTAAGCTGACTTTGTTATTGTCCTAATGTGTTTTAAGTAAGGTCTAAGTTTAGGTCTGTATCCATCACTACACCCAAATTTATCGCCTGGTTGGTGGTTTTTAGGTGTATAGATTGAAGTTCTCTGGTGACCTGTAATCGTTTTTCTTTGGCTCCAAAGACTATTACCTCAGTTTTATTTTTGTTTAGCTGGAGAAAACTGTGGCACAACCAGTCATTAATTTCCTCAATGCATTTACCAAGAGCCTGTACATGGCCTCGGTCTCCTGGTGACATAGGGCGAGAGGCAGAATGTACCCTGGACAGGTTACCAGTCTGTCACAGGGCTAATACAGAGACAGACAGCCATTAACACTCACATTCATGCCTATGGCCAATTTAGAATCACCAGATAACCAAACCCCATGCATGTCTTTGGACCACCCAGAGAATTAGGTCAGACTATAACTAATGAAGTTTCTGGTGAGCATTTATTTTTTGTGCTCCATAATAATGTTGTCGATTAAAACAAGACAGAGAGAAAACTACCAAGTTTAGTAAGTAAGGTTTAAAGGGAGCAGGGAAAGCATAGCTTGTTTCAGAAAAATGATGAACTATGTGGATTCCCCAAGTCCCCAAGTATAAGATTAATATAGATTAGTTTGATCTTTTGATTAATTCAAGAACCAGGAGGAACACAGGGTGACACACAGGTGGGCTACATTTTATGCAGAAGGTGTATTCTGAAAAAGGAGACTCCACGGTGGTGTCATGGGAAGACTGTAGCTAGGCAACATTTAATGATAGTCTGTAGGATGGATTCGGAAGAAGAGGAAGTAAGTGAAGGCAGACGTTAAGGATTAAATGGTGGAAGCTGAAGAGGGAAGAATGTTATGCAAGAGTCCAGGAAGGACTTGAGACAAGCTCTGAGTGGTAGGAAGGAGTTGCCAGCTGATGCGGTGAAAGAAACTGCCATGAATGTGTTTGTTGTATCCTCTGGATAGCGGGAGAAGCATGTGAGGCTGGACACTAAGGAGAAAAGGACTTTTGGCTAGGAAGAAAGATTGAGCTGGAAAGTATGTGCATCTCCATAGGAGAGAAAATGACAGAGGGAAGAAGCTGATGAGCCACAGGCTGAACAGGTTGAGTGCTAGTATTTGTGAGTTACAGTATGTCCAGGTTCTGTTGTTTCATCTTCTGATAGCCCCGTTGTAGCATTGTCACAAACTTTCAATAAGCCATCTGCAAACTATTCAGTTTGAGTTAGTGAGATCAGTTCAATCGACACCCTGCTGTTATACTAATTTTACTGCCCTTTACAAAAACATTTCTAAAATGTCAAGGATAATGTTGGCGAACTAGTCGGGCCAAGGTTGGGCCGACGAGCTCTGTTGGGAGCAGCCGCACTCATTAAAAACTTATAGCAGTACAAGGACACAGCTTGTTGCTGGAAGGAGTATTCAGCATGAGTATTAACTGGAGGACGGAGCTACAGAGGCATTTGGCGTTTCTATTCTTCCACATCAGAAACACAGGTACCACCGCCTATCACCGGCTGTCAGTCTCAGCTCACTTTGGACTGATTAACTGGCCCGTCGTGAGCGGAGATGTGTGTTTGTGCCCAGACTGCGTTATATTGGAGTTAAGCTAACATCTTTTTTTGAGTCTGGCATGTGTTTTTTATGCTTCTTCACACAAATATGTTTGTACTCATTTTTAATGTGCCGTACTTAAAAAAGATACGTTACGTGAACTTAATACTTTAGCAAAATAAATTAGCTCTCATTTCTCTTTAGCAAATTAAAGTCAGAAATATTAGTGTAAATGGCCTAAATCAATTTACCGGTCGATCTACGTCCCTACCCTCACCTATGGGTAGTGACCGAAAGAATGAGATCGCGGATACAAGCGGCAGAAATGAGCTTCCTCTGAAGGGTGGCTGGCCTCTCCCTTAGAGATAGGGTGAGAGGTTTGGCCATCCGGGAGGGGCTCAGAGCAGAGCCGCTGCTGCTCCACATCGAAAGGAGCCAGCTGAGGTGGTTCGGGCATCTGACAAGGATGCCTCCTGGGCGCCTCCTGGGTGAGGTGTTCCGGACATGTCCCACCGTGAGGAGGCCCCGGGGCAGACCCAGGAAACGCTGGAGAGATTATATCTCTCGGCTGGCCTGGGAACGCCTTGGTGTTCCCCCGGATAAGCTGGAGGAGGTGGCTGGGGAGAGGGAGGTCTGGGCCTCTTTGCTTAGGTTGCTGCCCCTGCGACCCGGCCTCGGATAAAGCGGAAGAAGATGGATGGATGGCCTAAATGTTTTTCTTAGAAAGCTAAGAATACCTGTACAACATTTTAAAGAGCATAAGTAAATGAGTTAAGTGGATTTGTATGACTTTGGCTGGTGCAAAACTTAAAGCACCATTGCTCAGATGCATCTTAACACCTTTTGGCGCCGTAACCACCCAGATTTGTTTCACTGGACGCTCCCCATTGCCTGACTCTAAACCATGTGCTTACATGACCAGCCCATCCTTGTTGGTGTCGCGGTGGCAGATGTATATGCTCATGCAACTGGTTGTTTTTCACATTTTTCTGCTCTTTGCAGATTCTGTAAGTTTTACTGGAACTTTGACTGCTTCACATCATCATGTCCTATCACAGCAGACAGTGGGGTGGCTGAAGTTGTGTCAGAAACCTCTCCTCTGTTTCTAGTCTCAATTAAGGTGGCCTGTTAATAACTAAATCTTGCTAAACACCACTGTTGGCTACACAAGCCCTAGAAAATGCAACGAAAATGATGAAATGAAACAATATGCAGAGTAAACTGCTCTGTATATGGGCAAAAACTACAGATAACTCACTATAAGTACATAAACTCCAAATTTACCAATAGGTTAAAGGGACTGAGAAACAGTAGCACAGGTAGAGGAGTTTCCTAATGTTAGCTAACTTCAGTTACTTTGAACTGTAGCATCAAAAACCTCGAGTCCATTGAATCAAACAGGGATTCTTTTTACTTTTGAAACATGTCATTAGTGACAGAGAGATTATTTTAGATCAAAAGTCTTGCCTTAAGTTCAAATTTAGTATCATTGTTAGATTTCAGGTTGACACAATATCCCAAAGTTTGCTTCATCATTGTGTGCAGAGGGCGCCGCGGCTCGGTGTGTCCTGCAGGACTGTAGCCTCCGGCTGTGTGTGTCAGGCGCTCGGCCCAGACTGACCCACACTGTGGAACAAACACTTCTTACGCCAACTTTGCTTCTGAGGGACAGTAAATAAAACATGTTCAGGTGAATAAGGGGCACAAAGCTGTAATGATAGTTTTTCCCTCTTACTCTCTGTGTCCATCTGTTCCTCATTTTCATTCTCTTTGCTGCACGCACACACCGTCAATTCACAATTTAAGTTAATGTGAAGGAGTACAGTTAGAGATGATTGTTAGTGAGGAAGCCGATATCATTTGTGAGCCACTGATTTACACGAGCAGGTTAAACAAGTTTTCAGCAAACCAAAAGGCTAAAGAGAAAATGGAGACGTAAACACAGTTTTTTCCCGTGCAATAAAATTTATTGACATTTCATCTGTGCTCATTTTCTACCTCCTACTAAAGTGATATAGATAGTCTAGCTGAACAGTTGGCTTTTTAACAGCCAGTCTGATTGTGTGCTCACTTCTGTTGGGTGAGATTTCATTGCTTTGTTCTCGATGCTTTCTCAGACGTGTTACTTTGATGAGTACATGACACACACAAATAACAACCTAAGTTGTCAAAAACCAGTGTCATCTGTTAAAGCTGCAGTAGGGTTGGGTTACAGCCTCCTCTGTGTGATTCTGCCCCAAGCAGCAAAAAACACTGATTAATGCTGCCTTAAACCTGCATTTTAAAGTGTGCAGTGTGTTCTTGGGGCTTGTTTTGTAGGCGTTCACAATAACTGCAAATCCAAAACATATTTCTTCTGTTCATAATCAAATATATGGAATCGTGTTTTTAAGTGTCCAATGAGCTGCCCAGCGTGTACCGTATTTCCCGGACTACAAAGCGCACCTGAATATTAGCCGCACGAGCTAAAATCAGGGGAAAATCCTGTTTTGTACATACATTAGCCGCACCTGACTAAAAGCCGCAGGTGTTTCAATGTTGACTTATCATATGTAATAGAATATGCACAAAGGGAATTGTCAGGAAAGAGATGGCTGTTTGGAGACACACCCCTTTTATTAATATTTTGAAAAACAAGTTACAGGTACATATTTGCATAACTTTTTAGGTATATGTACAAGTAGCGGTAATTACAAGTACGAAACATGTACTGTGCTTCATAAACGAGTAACAAATGTAGTACATAACAATAACCTACAGCACACCAGAAAAATAGATTTGGCCTACCTTTTAGGCTCAGGTGCAGTGACACGGCTTTAACAAGAAGAAACGTCAGTCATTCACCACCATCTTTCTCTTCTTCCTGCGCACTAAAACCACCAAAGTCCTCTTCTCCAGTGTCGGATACGAACAGGCTCAGGATGGCTTCGTCATCCACTCTCAGCTCCTTTCCTTCGTTGTCACTTTCAAAACCAAACAAATCCTCGTTGTCAGTGTCAGAGTTGAACACCCTCTGAAGGGCCGTGGCGGTGTCCTCCTCTCCATCATGCAGCAGTCCAGCCCTTCGAAATCCGTTGGTGATCATGGATGTTTTCACACTTTTCCACGCTGTCAGAATCCACCGGTGGAGTTGAGCATAACTTGCTTTTCGCAAGTTTATCGCCGCTCATCATCCACGCCTCCCGCTGAACGCGCAGCGCTACTTTGAAGTTTGTTTTTCGCGCTACTTAGTACGGCACTACGTTGCCTGGCGGACGGACATGTGACCAACATACCACTCTTGAACCCCGATCCTTCCGCCAGGCAACGTAGTGCCGGAGAACAGCGGAACAAACAAAACAAATCCTCTTACGATATCACAAAAATCATGGACAATCCTTAGAAAAGCCGCACCTGACTAAAAGCCGCAGGGTTCAAAGCTTGTGCAAAAAGTAGCGGCTTATAGCCCGACAATTACGGTATTTACAATCTCTCTTTATCTCTAACATCCCCAAATCCAAATATGCTTTATCACATCCCGTCGGCGCGGTGTGCAGAGTAGTGTCACCACATTATTACTGTTTGTTGGGCTGTTTCTTTCACCGTTTCTGTTTTGTACTTTTTCTTTGCCTCTGTGTTTTGTGTGTGCATGCAACAGAAAACAGAAAATGCTCCCTGTTGAATTTCAATGTTGAAATTGAAGCTGGAATTATGATGAAGCCATTTTTGTCTGACTCCCTTCTGTACTTCTCCCGTTTCCTTTTCTTATTAGGCCTCATTTCACAGTCCCCACTCACTTGTTCAAGTTTCACTGGCTCAGCTTCATCAAAATTTATTTGTGCTTTGTATATATTTAGCTGCCTCTAATCCGCTCTGTGACTCCTCCTTTATCTGGCAGTCAGATGCAATCACTGGCACATTCTACTCTGTGTTGAGATATTAGCAGATGGAGTCATTAGTAATTTTGAACTAGTGAAGGGCAACCTTCAGCCAAGATTTTTTTAATAACATGACTCTCTGGCATTGTTTTGGTATCCATGTTTTCTTTCTCTTTTCTTCTCTACTTGTTATTGCTTGACTCTGGGTTGCCTTGATGTGTGTTTCCCTTCCTGCACCCTTCCCAGTGGAGAGAGTTGCACAGCTAGCCCGAGGCTGACATAGTACAGTAACAGTGAAGAGTGTGCATACTATGAGTGTGCATTTCTGTGTTTATGCATCGATGGGGTGATAAGTAAGAAGACAAATTGCAAAAGGGTCGGGCAGTGCGAGGATGGCCAGGGGTTTGCGTGATCAGATTTAGGAGGTTGTGAGCAGAGATGATGGGGAAGGAGATGAATAACGAGATGATTTGAAACCTAAAAGCTGGGAGGAGGCGAGAGGAAGAGTTGGCATCATTGGACTATAAAAGAGTTTCTCTCCTTGTATATTTTCCATTTCTATCGGCATTCTGTCATCAGTTTCCACGTCAGCAGAGATACAAATTGCATAGAAAACAGAAGAGAGGGGAAAGTAAAAAGGACACGTTGCACTTAAAGACTGACTCCCTGGGATAAGAAGAGGAGGAGGAGGATAGAGGAGAGGAGTAAGATGTCGAGGGAGAAAAGCCGATGCTTTATGTGGAATTCTGCAGATAGAGAAACGTCTTTTTCTTCTTCTTTTTATTTATCCTCCCTCCCGTCTGTCTGATGCATTGGAGGAGAAACTGCATTAATTCCACCATGGCCGCGCACAGTAAACCCTCGGCATCGCATTTTGTGCCGCCTTGCCTACCTCTGGCAGGATGCCGCTCAAGTGCTGATAAATTGCCACCACCCACCTCATTTTTCACCGCAGCCGTCTCATCGTCAAACACACTGACACAAAACCCCTGTATGCTCCTCAGCAATAACGGGAACAATCGCTGAACCCCAGGAATCGGAGACGAGGAGATAGAGGGGTAGGACAAATGGAGAGGTGGATAAGTAGGTGTGTTTTAGGAAGGGGGCAGAGAAATGAAAACACAGCTGCAAACGTTAATTTAGTTTTAGTTTAACATGCTTTGGGCATCATTTTCACATTTGTCAGCAAACATAACATAACTTTGTGTTTGGAGTTTTGATTTTTCCATTGAATATATATTGGATATACTGGATTCCTGTTTTGACATCTTTACCGTAAGCTTTAGTTTTTTACTCTTCTAGTGCTCGTTTAGAGTTCTTCTCTATTTAGCTTCAGTTCCTTTTCTGAGTTTATCTCTTGTGTTTTTAGTTCCCTCGGCTTTTCCCTGTTTGTTTCTCCTTTTGTCTCATCTCTGTAATATGTCTGTGAAGGTTCTCAATCATCCAGGTCATCATAGTCAAAGGAGCTTGCAAAGAAAAGCGTCTGGACTTCTTTAAGTTACTTGAAGACGTTTCACCTCTCATCCGAGAAGCTTCTTCAGTTCTAAGGTCAAATGGTGGCTGATTGGGACCCACACCCAGTTTCACACCTTGGCTCAGGCGATTAGAGGATCATCAGGGGGTCCTTTTGTCCCTCGCTGGGGGGAAACTCCCACTAGGTTTATATCTGGGACTCTCCACCATTTGACCTTCTTCTCGAGCTTCTCGGATGAGAGGTGAAACGTCTTCAAGTAACTTAAAGAAGTCCAGACGCTTTTCTTTGCAAGCTCCTTTGACCATCTCTGTAATAATGCCTTAGTCCCCCCTGTGTTTTTTAAGTGTTCATTTTTATGTCTATGTTGGTAGCCTTTAAGTCATTTCCTCTGTGTTCCCCCATGAATGAATTAATTTCTGATTATTATTAATCTTTGATTTTTGAGGGGCTCCTTGTTTCCGTATGGTGATTGCTCATTTTTTGCTTTACTTTGATACATGTTTCCTCTTGTTTGCTGCTTTGGGTTTTGCTTCCTCCTTGTCTGATGGTCTTCACCTGTGTCAATTACCTGCACGTGCACCTCGTTCCACAGCTGTGTCTGATCCCCAATCAGCCCTCAGTTAGCATATAGCCCAGTCCTCCGTACTCTGTGAAGGTGTGCAGGTTCTGTGGATTTTCTTCATGTGCAATCAACTGCTTGTTTTTTCCCCCCTTGCCCCTTATTTTTCTTTTGCCTCCTGCATTTGAGTCCATCTCTGAAGTCTAACTAATCATTTGCAATAACATATGAAAAACAACTTCAAGACACTGACCAATAAATCTTTCCTCAGTCCTCTAAACTCGACTTAATTTCCCCCACAGTTGCCAGTTCTGATTTTATGTCTTTCCTTTGCTTATTTCAGGAAAGAATGGTGACATATATTAATTTATTTTTTGCTTAGCTCTTTTCTGACTCTGGGGACAAACGTGAAATATTGTTAGTTTAAAGACCATACTGATTTTTACACATCTATGTACAAAGATAAGTCAGAAAATATACAGAGACTGACATTTAATAGCAGAATAGAGAACAGTGATGTATGGGATCCACCGCCAGTGATAAAATATATATAAAGCACAATGGTAGGTTGTGTCTGACCTCTCGAGGTTGTGGTCAGCTGCATTTTTAAGGAGCTGATCATTATGATCCAATAAAGGTGAAAAAGTTGCAGAAATCAAGCATTTAAAAAATGTAAGTTTCAGGGTGTGCAAACTTTTCAATGAGAGTTTTAAATGATGATCAAATCCTGATGTATAATCATGCTTCCATACTTACCATTTGTACGTAATGTACTTACGTATCATTTGTATGCATTACATCACTGTTGCTGTGGGTAAACATGGTCGCCATGTTACGGCAGAATTTCTTTGTGTAGTTTTAAGTAAATTAAAGGTAAAATACAGTTTTATATACACACATGGTCATGTGAATAGCTCTACTGTCCCCACATGACACAATAGTCGTGTCCAAATTCATGGGCTGCATCCTCCTGAAGACCCGGCCTTCGCGGTCTACGTGGGCCGGGTCCTCAGAAGGTCGGGTAGGCCGGAAGTAAACGGCTGGGGAAATTGGACGGTCTAGCCTTCTGATTAGCGTCACCGCTGTCTCGGTGGAGTTTAATAAACTCAGCCGTCTGCTCCTTGCTATCTAAAATATAACAGGACACTGGCGTAAATTCTCGACCGTGTCATGCTTCTGTTTAATCAGTTTTCTATTTGACGTTTAGTCAGCTGTGTAAAAACCAAGGAGGAACCCACCCGGGGGATTAATAAAGTTTTATTTTATCTAATCTAATCTAATAACTTTAATCTCAGCCAAACCGATTTACTCACGAACAAACAAAACACTGAAAAAAGCCCAACAATAACATTTTTAGGTTGTCTAAGTGACTTATATATTACGTTTAACCCGAGTAGCGAAACTCTGCGGTGATCTGAAAATGATGTGCCGGGAGTTGTGCCGTTCTCGGCCGCATCAGTAACCCTCGAGCTCCCGGCTAGCTATCGAGCTGGTGGGTAGCAGACGTCTCCGAAAACGTCGAAGCACTTTTGCAAATATGCGATATCTTGATAAACCGAGCAGATATTTGATGTTTACACAGCTACTTTCTCGCCTGAAAATATGTTAAAAGTTTATTTTGTGACTCAGAAAGATTAGTATGAGTAATTTTAAAACTTAGTAGCGGCCGCCATTGTTGGAAACTGGAGTTTGGCTGGGATATTCTGGGATATGGTAGGCCACGAAGGACACACCCGACCCATCCTTCAAATTTGGGGAAAAGGAGGACGCATTTGTCGGCTGCATTCAGAGGAGTCTACGAATTTGGACAGCCTTCGGCGCGTCGCTGTGACGTAATCGGTCTACAAATACAGCCTCAGGAGGAAGCAGCCCATGAATTTGGACACGACCAATGTTTCACCTGCAGGAGGATTTCATTGACGTCGAGGTTTCAAACGGTGGCACAAGACGATTAAGGTCTTTTTTCAGCTGCTGATGAGTTGTGAATTTAAGCTGCGTCACTGCACGACACGACAAATATTTGTTGCCTGCTTCCGTATCCCAACAGTGCCATCAATTCCAGCCACATCACGGTAAAAAAAATTCCCCCAGGCAGTCGTGTTGGAAGGTTTGAGTCACACCGCAGATTCCTGCCGCATACTGCTCTGTTCGCAGGACACCGGTTCGGCAGGAGAAAGGTCTTCGGGTGACTCAAAGATGTGGAAAGACACATCGACAAGTTAATCAATTTCTCTCTGCTGCCATCATGCTTTGACCTTTTCTGCTGGTGAATAATGTCAGTGAGAAGGAGTCATGCCTGATATCGAGGTTCATGCACTGATGAACCGCTCCAACAAATCACTGGGTGGAAAGATCTTGTTTGTCTGTTTCTGAGTAAAATGTGGGGATACATCACACCCCCTCTGTGTCTCCATATGCAGGAAGAACTATGACTTGGAGAAATTAGAGGAACCTAAAGGGATTATTGGGGAACAAGACTTGCTGTGCTTTTGCTAAACTTGTGGTTAGTTTTGTGGGACAAATAACTAGAGACAGTTTTAATAAATGGATAAATTATTTCCCATTAGTTCTGGTATAAGATTTGTTAACAGTGATGCTAAAATAATGTTTTTGATTTGCATGAGGTGCGATAAAGTTTTACAATTCGACTTGCAACTTGCAAGATCAAGTGCATCTCTGCACCACCTCCAGCTCATCCTCCATTTTCAATGTGTCGGTGGTGTGTGCTGAAACTAGTCATCTGTCAACTGGAATTTCATTTTGGGAAAGAGGATATAGTTACGAGAAGACGAATCTTCAGGGAGGCAGGAAGCCACACTTTAGGTTGTTTGCACTGAAAGTTCTCCCTCAGATGTGTGATGATGTTACAGGAGAGGAGAGTGCTGACAGTCTCACCCTGAGGGATGAAGCCGAGGTGCGCAGCCCCGTCAGTGTTTAATAAAACAGAAGAAACCAACAAGCTTCCTGGCAACATTCCTGATCTGTTGCACTGTGTGTGGACACTTTCACAAAACCGGACAGTTACATTCTGGAGTTATTTGTGATGTGCTTTATTATAAGTCCATGTTGAAATTGTAGTATCTGTTCACATGTTGTCAGGACATCCAGAAAAATGTGAAAATAGACCATAGACTGGAAACCGAAGCTCAAAGGTGCACAATAAGATAACCTTGAAGTGGATTTGATCTAAATTTGGGTTGAATTTTGCCACGTTTTGACTGATTTGCTGCTTCACTGTACAGTAAATCATGAGTTAAATTTAATACCAGGTTAGAAATTTAACCCTTTGAAACCGGTCAGAGCGGGCACGCTCCGTTTTGCGCAACTACTTTTAAATCCTTGTAGCACTGCAACCACATAAGCTAGCGCAGTAATTTTTTTTGCATATGAAACCGGAGGAGTTGTACTTACATCTTATGCCATCATCTTGTCCTCTGTCACAGTTTCCTTCCACATAAAGCTTTGCAAAAACTGCATAAAAAGCACTTGCAGCAACAACAACATAATATTCCAGAAACACGCTTTGCCGATCCGATCAGCTGTTCATAACACTTCCTACGTTGGAATAGATGTCAGCGGGAACTATCGCATGTCCGCCATTACCTGCCCGAAACCCGAAGTGACGTCATTTTCGCGGAAATGTAGTTTTTTACCATCAGGGCCTTATGAGCTTATACTGGTGTTTTTAAAAGTTATCTTTGACTTTATGACTTTCTGTGTCGTTTCTGGGATGCTTAGGACTCATATTGCACTGCTGGAAATAGTTTATTTTGATGCATATGCTGCTTTTTTGCAAATTTGCATTATAATATTTATTTTCGTTTTTCCTGCAGTATATAAAAATTGGTGTATTTCAAAGATAAAACTATGAAGACACTCAAAATAAATTCCCTGTGGTAGGAAACTATTTTGTGCAACTTTTTTGTATTTACAGTTTTGAGGGATAAGCCTCTTAAATTTCTCTATTAAAAAAACAAAAACGATTTTCAATTTTTTTGTAGTTTATTGCACTTTCTTGCAATTTATGTAATTTCTATGCACTTATAATGCAGACATATTATTAAAATTTGGCCTATAACAGTTGTATTGATGTATAGCAACTTGAAATGCTCCCAAAAATGGCTCCACAGCATGTAAAAATATAATATAAACTCTGGCGGACTTGGTTCTATGGTAGGTCTTAAAGGGTTAACGTTATTCTCTCAAAGATGAATTCCAACAATTTAACACAGTACGATCAGTTTATCTTTGGGCTCCATAGTCTGAAACTATGAGAAATGACTCATCTTTCTTCAGGTAGAAAATGTCTGAGGAACATTTCTAAATGCAAATAATTACAAATAATCCAAAGGGTAATTTTTTTAAAGTTTTCTTGTAAAATTCCTCCTTACTCTGTGGATATACAAATACTACTGAATCATTAGAGTAAACTTTGTAAGTTGGAGAACTGTAGAATATTTTAGTTCCTGAAGACATATGAGTCAAAGTGATAAATCACTGTGCCTTTAGTCTGAACAATCTAGCCATGATTAACTGCTTGGTTCTTATTGTGCAGTAAATTATTCTCCCTTTCATGCGGATATGCCGTTCCTATCTTCAATGCCGTGTTAGAGGCAAATGATGAGGGGCTTCAATTGAATTTTCACAGCATCTAAATGTAAAAGATGAATGTCCAGAGAGCTAAACCCAAAATGAAACACTATCTGGGTTTTGTTGTTTCGTATTCATTCTCCCAGAAATGAAAAACAGTGTCTCTTTGACCTCGCACCGTGTCTCCACCTTTATCTGCAGCCTCCTGCTCTGTTGTGGCAACCTGACATGTGAGTGATTGATAGACGGTGGGGCCGACACCGCCTGGTGCTTGACTTATAACGACAAGTGCTCTGCTGCAGCATCGGACAAATTGCCTTGTTTATATCCAATAGAAGCCTTGGCGCCAACACGGCCATCCACACCAGCATCACACCTGTGTGTTTTTACCCCAAGCAGGTGTCTTCACCATGAGCTCAAACTTCTCACATGGCCTCCCTGTAAACCATAAAATCAATTGGGCCTTTTTTTCCCTGCGGCTTCTAAAGACAAATCAATTGAGGACGATCCATTGTAATAAGGACGTATCAGCCTTGGACGAGATACTGGGGGTTATTTGATTTTCCTGCGAGGGGAAGAGAGGCTCAGCTGACAGGGCCAAGGCTTTTGTTTTCATTGAGTGGCTATTATGTGAAGTCCACCCCGCTTAGTGGCTCCATCGTTGCTGGCAGCAGACCGCTGCGTTCCCACTTGTAAGGTGCTTTAGTCAGCAGTGATGCTCGGCTGCGTCAAGAGTGGGATTAATTCTCTCAGAAGCCTTTCCCACCGACGTGGACGTTTTGGGCATTAATGAGATTCCTACCTTAGCTTTGTTGCATAACATCGAACTGTTGCGTTAAACTATTGAGTTGTGTGTTCACTAGGTGCCTGCTGGTCCATGATAAGGATGTTAAATTAACAGTCCAGCCATTTATGTTCAAGTGTTCAGAGAACAGTAGCTTTATTAAACCTTCCAAGCAATGTTGGGGCAAAAATGAGCTGAGCCACCATTTAACCCATCGTTTCCTGAGTATGACAACATTTTAGCGTAAACTTTGAGGCTTGTTTGTTGTTTTCCAAGCTTTAAATAGCTTTGGATGATTTAAACAGATTTAAGTCATAAAACCTTTGTTTTAATTTAGCTTTTAATGAGTGCACCAGTTTTTTATTTCGCTTTATTAGTTTCATTTGGACTAATAAGAATTTTAATAATACGTTTTTGGCTCTTTTCTATTTTTTAATGAAGTGTTTAGTTCTTCTATTTTGTGTTTCTCTTTTAATTCTTGGATTTTTATTTAGTTTATTAACTTTCGTTATATGAACTGTGCTGTATAAATAAATTGATTGAAAAGTAATTTAGTGTTGTGGTTCGTAAAGAACTCTGAAGTCACTAGGGGCTTTTAGCAGCTGTGGAGCTGTTGTTGATACAGGATTGCTGAGGCACTTAGTTGCCTGTGAAAATCTTTGCACTTAATTTTCTTTTGTTTAACAAACTAAAGACTTGGTGTTCGCTCGCTCTGTGGTATAGTATCGCTTCCTGTTCCTGCTCAAACACAGTGGTGTTTCTGAGTAGCTTATTTGCTTAGCAGTTTAATTAACAACTTTTAAATACATCCTTTTTTCACAGTATAATCTTCACGTGCTTCATCCGAAGCACACTTTCTGTGTACTCACTACCTAATTTATAGCCAAAGTATTCACTCACTGTCTCTGTACTGTTTCGCTAGCTTAGCTCGTAGCCGACCCGTTAGCACCATGGCTACTTCACCTGTCCCTTCTGCACTTTCTTGCTCATTGTGTCAGATGTTTAGTTACTCCTCGGTAGGGATGGGTATCGTTTAGGTTTTATCCGATACCGGTGCCAAACCGGTACTTTTGAAACGGTGCCGGTGCTTAAACGGTGCTCAAACCGGTGCTTAAAGAATGGAAAACACAAAAGTGGTCCAAAAACCTCATGTTCAGCTGTTTTTTTGTAAAAAGATAACAATGTTAGCCTTTTCTGCAGCTATGGGGCATATATGGTATCATTCTTGGCTGGAAGCAGCGCTTAAACAATGGAAAAAAACACAAACTTTGTCCAAAAACCTCTCATGTTTAACTGTTTTCCACTTTTTCTTTGGTCATTTTAGCCTTTTTGGCCAGGGTGAAGGGAGTATCTGCCATCAAACAAGAAGACAGCTGCATGTAGCTATGATGGTGTTTGCTGTTCACCTTACATGCATTAATGTAATAACGTGGTTAGCCTACTCAACGTAAATTACACACGAACAACATTAAGCTACTCACGCAGAGAAGAACGGCTGCTGCTGCCATCATCATCCATCATCATTTCTGCTACACTGGCAGGGCTAGGGGCCAGGACTCTCCTCTTCGGGTTTTTGGGGGATGTTGCTAATTCCGGGTCCGATAACAGGCAACCCACAAGCAGTAGATGTGCTCGGTGTGAGGTCTCGCAGCAAGCTATCAAATACGGCGCATTTCTCGGCTTTAAAAAAAACCACTATGCGTCGCCAGGTGTTTCATCAGATTTGAGGTGTTACCTCCTTTGACAGTATCACAGTATCACCTTAAAGCACTTGTTGCAGGCTGCTGAGTTTGCATCTTTTGCTGTGAAGTACAGCCAGACTTTTGACCGCTTCGCCTTGGGCATTTTTAATTTGTAGCTCTGCTCTAAAAGAACGTACGTACCTGGACCCGCCTACTATTCTCGGAAACTTAAAATGATTGGCTAGAATCTAAAGTGTATCATTCCATACCAGTTGGTGGCGGTAATGCACCTTTCAGTTGTTTGCCAACCGCCAATACAAATGTAAGGAAGAAGAAAGTGTATCACAGCTCAGGAAAAAACGCACCGAAATAAAGCACCGAAATGTGCGCTGCTTTTCGGTCTGGTTACTACCGTTTATGTCAGAACCGGTGCCATCATGGCACCGGATACCGGTACCCATCCCTACTCCTCGGCCTCCTTTAGCAGTAATGATATCTGCAACAAATGTAGCATATTTGCAGCTCTGGAGGCCAGAATTACTGAACTGGAGACTCGACTTTGCACCCTGCTCTCACCCTTAGCTAGCCAGGTCCCTGTAGCTGGTGCAGCCGAAGATAGCGTAGGCCCCGCTAGCTGTTCCCCGGCAGATCCCAAGCAGCTGGGGAAAGACGGCTGGGTAACGGTGAGGAGGAAGCGTAGTCCTAAACAGAAGCCCCAGGTACACCACCAACCCGTTCATGTGTCTAACCGTTTTTCCCCACTCGGTGACACACCCGCTGGGGGTCAAACTCTGGTAATTGGTGATTCTGTTCTCAGACATGTGAAGCTAGAGACACCGGCAACCATAGTCAATTGTCTTCCAGGGGCCAGAGCAGGCGACATTGAAGGAAATTTAAAACTGCTGGCTAAAGGTAAACGTAAATTCAATAAAATCATAATTCACGTTGGCAGTAATGACACCCGGTTACGCCAATCGGAGGTCACTAAAATCAATATTGAATCGGTGTGCAACTTTGCCAAAACAATGTCGGACTCTGTAGTTTTCTCTGGTCCCCTCCCCAATCAGACCAGGAGTGACATGTTTAGCCGCATGTTCTCCTTAAATTGCTGGCTGTCTGAGTGGTGTCCCAGAAATGATGTGGGCTTCATAGATAATTGGTAAACCTTCTGGAGGAAACCTGGTCTTGTTAGGAGAGATGGCATCCATCCCACTTTGGATGGAGCAGCTCTCATTTCTAGAAATATCGACAAATTTATTAAACCCCTCAAAACATGACTATCCAGAGTTGGGACCAGGAAGCAGAGTTGCAGTCTTACACGCCTCTCTGCAGCTTCTCTCCTCCTGCTACCCCCCCCCAAAAACCCATCTCCATAGAGACTGTGTCTGCTTCCAAAAAGACAAAAAACAAACTAAAAACCAGCAACAAACAACTTAAACATTTACAAAGAAAGAACAATACAGTATCCACATCTGAACCAAAGAGTAAAACAGTGAAATGTGGATTATTAAATATTAGGTCTCTCTCCTCCAAGTCTCTGTTAGTACATGACTTAATAATTGATCAACAAATTGATTTACTCTGCCTTACAGAAACCTGGTTGCAGCAGGATGATTATGTTAGTTTAAATGAATTAACACCCCCGAGTCATTCTAACTACCAGAAATCTCGAAGCACAGGTCGAGGGGGCGGTGTGGCAGCAATTTTTCACACCAGTCTATTAATTAATGAAAGACCAAGACAGACTGTTAATTCGTTTGAAAGCCTGATGCTTAGCATTGTCCACCCTAGCTGTGAAACTCAGAAACCAGTCTTACTTGTTATCATCTATCGTCCACCTGGGCCTTACACAGAGTTTCTGTCTGATTTCTCAGACTTTATATCTAATTTAGTTCTGAGCTCAGATAAAATAATTATTGTGGGTGATTTTAACATCCATGTTGATGCTAAAAATGACAGCCTCAACATGGCATTTAATCTGTTGTTAGACTCAATTGGTTTCTCTCAAAATGTAAAAGAACCCACCCACCACTTTAATCACACTCTAGATCTTGTTTTAACATATGGCATAGAAACTGAACATTTAACAGTGTTTCCTGAAAACCCTCTCCTGTCTGATCATTTCTTGATAACATTTACATTTACAATAATTGATTACGCAGCAGTGGAGAGTGGACTTTATCAAAGTAGATGTCTTTCTGAAAGCGCTGTAACTAAGTTTAAGAATATAATCCAGCCACTGTTATCATCGTCAATGCCCTGTACCAACACAGAGCAGAGCAGCTATCTGAACGCTACCCCAACAGAGGTCGATTATCTTGTTAATAATTTCACCTCCTCACTACGTACGACTCTGGATACTGTAGCTCCAATGAAAACTAAGGTCTCTAATCAGAAGTACCTGACCCCGTGGTATAATTCTCAAACACGTACCCTAAAGCAGATGACTCGTAATCTGGAGAGGAAATGGCGTGTCACAAATTTAGAGGATTATCATTTAGCCTGGAGAAATAGTTTGTTGCTTTATAAGAAAGCCCTCCGCAAAGCCAGAACAGCTTACTACTCATCACTGATTGAAGAAAATAAGAACAACCCCAGGTTTCTCTTCAGCACTGTAGCCAGGCTGACAAAAAGTCAGAGCTCTTTTGAGCCAACCATCCCTTTAACGTTAACTAGTGATGACTTCATGAACTTCTTCACAAATAAAATTTTTATCATTAGAGAAAAAATTACCAATAATCATCCCACAGATGTAATATTATCTACAGCTACTCTTAGTTCCATTGATGTTAAGTTAGACTCTTTTTTTCCAATCGATCTTTCTGAGTTAACTTCAATAATTACTTCCTCCAAACCATCAACGTGTCTTTTAGACCCCATTCCTACAAAACTGCTCAAAGAAGTCCTGCCATTGATTAATTCTTCGATCTTATATATGATCAACCTATCTCTAATAATCGGCTATGTACCACAGGCCTTCAAGGTGGCTGCAGTTAAACCTTTACTCAAAAAGCCATCTCTAGACCCAGCAGTCTTAGCTAATTATAGGCCAATCTCCAACCTTCCTTTCATATCAAAAATCCTTGAAAGAGTAGTTGTCAAACAGCTAACAGATCATCTGCAGAGGAATGGTTTATTTGAAGAGTTTCAGTCAGGTTTCAGAGTTCATCACAGCACAGAAACAGCTTTATTGAAGGTTACAAATGATCTTCTTATGGCCTCTGACAGTGGACTCATCTCTGTGCTTGTCCTTCTTGACCTTAGTGCAGCATTCGATACTGTTGACCATAATATCCTATTAGAGCGATTAGAACATGCTGTAGGTATTACAGGTATTGCACTGCAGTGGTTTGTATCATATCTATCTAATAGACTCCAATTTGTGCATGTAAATGGAGAGTCCTCTTCACACACTGAGGTTAATTATGGAGTTCCACAGGGTTCAGTGCTAGGACCAATTCTGTTTACATTATACATGCTTCCCCTAGGCAGCATCATTAGAAGACATAGCATACATTTTCACTGCTATGCAGATGACACCCAGCTCTATCTGTCCATGAAGCCAGATAACACACACCAATTAGTTAAACTGCAGGAATGTCTTAAAGACATAAAGACTTGGATGGCCACTAACTTTCTTCTTAACTCAGATAAAACTGAGGTCATTGTACTCGGCGCTGAAAAGCTTAGAAATATGGTATCTAACCAGATTCTTACTCTGGATGGCATTACCTTGGCCTCCAGTAACACTGTGAGGAACCTTGGAGTCATTTTTGACCAGGATATGTCCTTCAACGCACATATTAAACAAATATGTAAGACTGCGTTCTTCCATTTGCGCAACATCTCTAAAATTAGAAATATCCTGTCTCAGAGTGACGCTGAAAAACTAGTTCATGCATTTATTACTTCCAGGCTGGACTACTGCAATTCATTATTATCAGGATGTCCAAAAAACTCACTGAAAAGCCTTCAGTTAATCCAAAATGCTGCAGCAAGAGTACTGACAGGGACTAGAAAGAGAGAGCATATTTCTCCTGTTTTGGCTTCCCTTCATTGGCTTCCTGTTAAATCCAGAATTGAATTCAAAATCTTGCTCCTCACATACAAGGTCTTAAATAATCAGGCCCCATCTTATCTTAATGACCTTGTAGTACCATATCACCCTATTAGAGCACTTCGCTCCCGCTCTGCAGGCCTACTTGTTGTTCCTAGAGTATTTAAAAGTAGAATGGGAGGGAGAGCCTTCAGTTTTCAGGCCCCTCTTCTGTGGAACCAGCTTCCAGTTTGGATTCGGGAGACAGACACTATCTCTACTTTTAAGATTAGGCTTAAAACTTTCCTTTTTGCTAAAGCATATAGTTAGGGCTGGACCAGGTGACCCTGAATCCTCCCTTAGTTATGCTGCAATAGATGTAGGCTGCCGGGGGATTCCCATGATGCATTGAGTTTTTCCTTTCCAGTCACCTTTCTCACTCACTATGTGTTAACAGACCTCTCTGTATTGAATCGTATCTGTTATTAATCTCTGTCTCTCTTCCACAGCATGTCTTTTATCCTGTCTTCCTTCTCTCACCCCAACCGGTCGCAGCAGATGGCCGCCCCTCCCTGAGCCTGGTTCTGCCGGAGGTTTCTTCCTGTTAAAAGGGAGTTTTTCCTTCCCACTGTCGCCAAAGTGCTTGCTCATAGGGGGTCATATGATTGTTGGGCTTTTCTCTGTATCTATGAAGCGCCTTGAGGCGACATTTGTTGTGATTTGGCGCTATATAAATAAAATTGAATTGAATTGAACTGAATTGAAAATCTATACCGTGCTAGCATGTCATACACACTGATAACATTATCAAACATCTGCCAGAGGTGTTTTTTTAAAGTTTGCTTTTGTGTTAGATCAGCGGTCCAACCTTTTTTGCGCCACGGACCAGTGTGACTGTAGCATAGTTGGTTGTGGAGTCCCTTCCTGAAGCCTCAGTGTTAGCATTTTGATGGTTGCTATGTTGTAATTAGCAGTAAGCTAATGCTTGCAAGCTTGGATAACGTATTCATCCATAGATTGAATACAAACATCGACAAAGACACCTGTGAATTGGCGCTGGGCATTATTAGAGGTGTGTGTGCTTTGCCTGCACAGGTAGCTGTACAACTAATCGAGTCGCTGAACTCTGTGTTTGTGGTTTTGGTGCTTTTTGGAAATTTTTTAGTGAATTTGTCCAATAAATAATAATGTGCCTTAATTTAATGTAAAATACCCATAGAATAAGTATTGTGAAGGGTAAAAGTAGCAAAAATCATTTGTTTACCAGGCTGTTAAAAATCTAATTAAAGCGGTAATGTTGGGCCTTTTTTATCATGGTATAACTTTTTTTGCGCCACGGACCGGTTTATGCCAGACAATATTTTCATGGACCGGCCTTTAAGGTGTCGCGGATAAATACAACAAAATAAAACTAGTACCGGTACCAAAAAAAAGAAGATTTATTCATAACACACGTGAAAAGACCCAGGAAAACCGAGTAAACGATAAAAACAATAACAAAATAACGCTGAAAACCGATAAAAACCCTGAAATCTATACATTTCACACCTGAGACTCAACTCTCGCGGCCCGGTACCAAACGACTCACGGACCGGTACCGGTCCGAGGCCCAGGGGTTGTGGACCGCTGTGTTGGATGACCCTTTGAATTCTATTTATGTAGTGCTGCCAGTTCAGTAGAAGCGCTTATATTTTAAGGCCCAACAGTTTTAGAGAGAGACACCAAATCAGTAAGATTTGGCAACAGTAGGAGGGAAAAACCTCTTTTTGTAACAGGAAGAAATCTCCAACAAAACTAGATTCAGGGCCAACATCCAGATCCATTCCAACTTTTTATTAATCCACTAAGCACCGCTGAAAACTACCACTGACTAAATAAAAGATAAATTAACTGGATTCAGAGCATTAGGAGATTCTCCAAAAGAGGAGACGGGACATCCACGCCTCTGTGTTGTTGTTTTTTTGGGTTTTTTTTAATTACTGACTCTCCCACTTTACAGCTCTTTGCAGTTTTGCATAAGTTTGCATAAGTACCCATGTGTGTCATATCATATCAGATGCATTAACACTAAACTTTTTGTTGGTGACTCTTCATTAGGATGAGGTGCTGCAGTGGTAGGACTTCAGGCCGGCGTTTCTGTCCCCTTTCACTCTTTCTGTCATATTTACCCACATACACGCACACTTGACTTTAAACTCTTCTTATAACATATGCACACACTTATGCCCATGTACACTAATTATAACCTCTGAGGAAATATAGTTTGAAGCCTCTGAAATAATCACGTTCTGATCTGCAGCATCAGCCTCTCATATTGACATCCCACGGTGCCATTATCCCCTCTCGCCCACGTGTGGCTCTTCACTCACATTCCCACATTTCCCCTGAGCTTCCCGCTGCAGGTATGTGTTTGAGCTCATGAGTATGGGCTTTCCTATTTATTTATTTTGCAATATGTCATCATGCTTACACTTCACCGTGGGAAAAAGCTTCAGCTTATATGCACACACACACACATGCACTAAGCCCGCTTGCTCAGTCACACACACATTAGTCACCATAAAGAACCCAAAGGCTCTTTCACTGCAGCCCACTGTAAAGCTCCGTCTCACAGGCCATTCATAAGCCAGAATGTGCTTGTTGGTGCAGAGTAGATCAACATGAGTAGTGGCGGCTTGTATTGCCTGCAAGTTTCCTAAAGAGATCCTGTTCCATGCATCACGCCCACTGCAGCTGATTTGCATCAGAGTAATATGGTTTTACTCCAGGCAAGAGGCAAGAGTGTGATTTGTTGACGAGATGAGCAGTGAATCAGCTATGTTGGTATTTGATTTCAAAGTCAAATGTCACGCACATGCATGCAAGTGTCATCTACTCTACGTTCATGAATTTATGAAAGACAGCTTGTCACAGTCAAGTCAAATTTATCTGAATAGCATTATTTAGACGCAGAGTAATGCAGAGGGCTGGAAAGAGGAATGCAAAGAGACAGTTACAATGTATAAACAATATATCTGTGCATGTTGTTAAGTAAAGCATGATGACAGAAATGTTACAACAACAATTAGAAGTGTTCACAGATGTCTACTGTAGACAGCATGCAAGTTCAGCATACTGTACCCAGGATCTATTTACCTTAACAATCTGGATAAACGGTCACGCAGAGCTGGTTATCAAATCCTAAGTATCTGTGAAGGTTCTCAGTCATCCAGGTCCTCGTAGTCAAAGGAGCTTGCAAAGAAAAGCATCTGGACTTCTTTAAGTGTCTTGAAGACGTTTCACCTCTCATCCGAGAAGCTTCTTCAGTTCTAAGGTCAAATGGTGGAGAGTCCCAGATATAAACCTAGTGGGAGTTTCCCCCCCAAAGAGGGACAAAAGGACCCCCTGATGATCCTTTAATCGCCTGAGCCAAGGTGTGAAACTGGGTGTGGGTCACAATCAGCCAGGGTTTCGGGTGAGCTCATTGTGAAACCTGGCCCCACCTTATCATGCGAATTCCTGAGGTCAGATGGCCCAGGATGTGAGCGGGCGTTAAGGCGTCTTAAAACTGGATTATAGATGGCAGACAGTTGGTGTCCTAAGTTTCTCCTGCACGCTGTCATGAAAGGGTGCCGTTGGTAGCTTCTAACCAACCATAATTATGGATAAAAGTATTGATAAACGTACTGTCATGTTCAGGTTATATTACATGGCAATTTACCCTAGAACAGTGGTTCTTAACCTTGTTGGAGGTACCGAACCCCACCAGTTTCATATGCGCATTCACTGAACCCCTCTTTAGTGAAAAATAAAATATGATTTTTTTCAAATTCAAGACATAGGTATGGGATATTGGTGCACAAAATGAGCCGTGCATGTCACGGTGGAGGCTCTGCCGAACCCCTGCGACCGACTCACCGAACCCCTAGGGTTCGATCGAACCCAGGTTAAGAACCACTGTTCTAGAAAGAAGTGATGCTTTGTACCTTTGTAGTATTGAAAACCTTGGTTAACCCTGAAGTTGGTTAAGATGGAATCCTGTTGTGTAGTACAGGATTCTCTGGTTTTACTACTAAAACTTTTGTGAAAGCAATTTCAAAACAGCAGTAAAACTATAGAAGGATCCAGTAAAGACAGCTGTTAACTCTTGCAGGGAATAATCTTTATATCGTGTGTGAACACAGGAAAACACCCATTAGAAATTAATATAAGGTTAAGAGGAGGTTGCAGACACGGTTTATTGATAAGCGTAATAAAGATTTAGTTTTAGCTGATCTCAGGGAGCTTGTTCCACGCACGATCTGATATCCTTGTGTTGGTGTTGTTCCCAGATCATCATACTAAAGGTTGTTCCAGGTTCAACATTGCAAGTGACCAATCAGAATGTTGTGATGTCATACTTTTGCGACTTTGGGAAAAACCGGCGTAAAACAAAAAGCTGTACTTAAACTTAAGAAACCGCCTTTGTCCGCCGATCAACGGACCCTAACCCTGACACTAACCCTGACCCTAACCCTTTAATAAACGCTAAGCAGAATTGATATTGTCCTTGCAACATTGGAATTTCATAAATACACGAATGGGTTGGTGCGCAAAAGAATAACGTCACAATAATGTGATTGGTCACTTGCAATGTTGAACCTGGAACAACATTTTCATTATGATCTGGGAACAACACCAACACGACGATATCAGATCATCCTTGTTCCACAGGTGAGGACCATCAAAACTAGAAGCTGCTTCACTTTCTTTTGTTCTAATTCTAGCAACACACAGAGGGTCTGTTCCTGCTGACCTGAGAGTTCAGGATGTTTCATAAGGCAAAAGAAGATTTGAAATGTAGCTCGGCCCTTTTAGTGATTTGTAAACTAGTAGAAATATTTTTAAATCTCTCCTTTGGGACACAGAAAAGTTTGAGAATAGGAGTAATGTGCTTGATTGTTTTAGCGTTTGTTAAACTACAGAAAATGTAGCTATGTGGCAGTAGGGCTGATTGTTATAGGTGCACTGTATGCATGTTTATGTCAGTTCTCTTCACTGACAGGATGTAACAGACTTCATCTTTTCTCCCCCTTCTTATCTTGGATTCAGTGTCAAGGCTCAGCAGCTAAAACCTGACTTTTAATGTCACACCTGCACCTCTGCCCATCCTGTCTCTTTATCTTGTACGTTTCCTTTTTTCTTTCTAACTTTTTCCTCTTCTGCCTTTCAATCTTATTCTTTTCTTTCTCCCTCCTTTTTTCTCCACATCCAATTTTGTCCACCGTTCAGATGACTCGGTCCTTTTTCCCCTATTATCTTTGCCTTCCTCTCCTTCATTTCTCCAGCTTCAGTCGTCTCTATGACTCCGCTTCCCGTCCATCACCTTCTCACTCTGGTACACAGCTGTCAGGCAAGGCAGTGAATCATATCACACTGTGCACTGGCCCAATCAGAATTCAGTATGAAGGAGCATCTCTTCAAAGCGATTGTCAGCTATTGGCAAGCAGCTGCTGTAGAGCAGAAACCATAGAGACAGATGGACAGAAAATGGAAGGACTGTAACTGAACTTCTCGCTGTTCACTGATTCTCTTTGACTGATTAGTCAAGAAGCTGCACATGTGGTAGGGACAGTTCAGCCAAATCAGTCAGGCTAGGTATGGAGATGTAGTGTAAGTTATTGAATCCTGAGCAGAATTTAAACACACTGTCAGCATTTATTAGCCGTCACAATAGTGCTCTGTTCCTGTTCGCTCTTCCACTGGCTGAAAAGGAGAGAAAATTCCTTTTTTTGTAAATAATTTCTTTTTGGAAAGGAGCCAGTGGGCTTCAGCAGGCAAGCTGTTGATGTTAACACTGCCAAAAGCAGTCTGTGGTCTCTGCTGCTAACAATGCCTTTACATGTTGCTAATAGCAGTAGACCAACATAACACCTTTTGTACTATTACTAATACTACTGTTGAGCTGATTTCAGGATAATCTCATTAGGATCCATTGTTTTCAAAGGAATGCCAACAGTGTTTCATTATCGACTGCAAATGCTAGATGAACAAAAACCGAGCGAGAGCACAGAGAAAGAAAAAGCACCAGAGAATAATTTGTAACAAAATCACTTTTGTGTTACTAAATTCAAAGCATGAAAAACATTAGTTACAAAAAGTACAAAATGCTAAAAGAGATCAGATGGTGACATTAACTACTTTTTTCACATGTTTGTGACTGACATGAGGCACATTTGATAAACAAATGCCACAAGTTAAACAGTCCAGAAAGATTCAGTGTTGCAGTTTGGACATTAAGTTAAATGTGTTCTGCACAGGCTGTGTTTCTCTCACACTCTGAGCTCCGTCTTTGCTGCTTGTGCATTGCCTCCACCACTGCATCAGTATTCCAGCTTTAAACCATTGGCTGAAATTCGAATCGCATCATCTGCATGCTCATTTATATCTATATTTATATCTTACTGCCTTGGCCAGTGCATCCTTATTTATCCCGGGAGTAGGTGCAGCCTCCTTTTTATCGCCCCACGTAAAAATGTCTTCATTAAAAACTTATTTCTGCATAGCACAATCCAATTAATGATGACCGTAAACTTATATATGAGAAGTTTAATCTGCAACATTATGTTTTATGCACATCTGATGCATTCGCAGTGTGCAAAGTCTGCTCCTCTAGGTTTCTGTCGTAAATATTTGGTAAAAGTGTCAGCTCCTAATGTGCTGTTGATGTCATTTTGAATCATGAAGGCATGAGTTCTTACAAACTCAGCCTCTGATCTTGACTTGTGGCCTGTCACCACACCGCAGATGTCAGCCATAAATTTTGGTGCGTCTACGTTTTTTCTTCCCCCCCTCCATAAGTCGGTCAGCGTTGTGCGTAGGTAGCAAGCATCTCCTGGGGACCGGCTCAGTGCCAGGTGTCCCATTCTCTGTCACACTGCCATGTCCTTATCAGTCAGGTTACTGCTAACGTCACAGTGTTGATCTGAGGCCTGAAAGTGCATCATCTCACATACTCCAAGTTCTATATTATCACGTCACCTGTCAATCATCCTCTCCTCTCTTTCATCCAGAGGGGGCGATCATGGCTCAAGAGTTGGGAGTTCGCCTTGTAATTGGAAGGTTGCCAGTTCTAGCCCCGGCTCGGACAGTCTCGGTCGTTGTGTCCTTGGGCAAGACACTTCACCTACCGCCTACTGGTGTTGGCCAGAAGGGCCGATGGCGCGATATGACAGCCTCGCTTCTGTCAGTCTGCCCCAGGGCAGCTGTGGCTACAACTGTAGCTGCCTCCACCAGTGTGTGAATGTGTGTGTGAATGGGTGGATGACTGGGTGTGTATAGCACTTTGGGGTCCCTAGGGGGGACTAGTAAAAGCGCTATACAAATACAGGCCATTTACCACAGCGGTCCCCAACCCCCGGGCCTCGGACCGATACCGGTCTTTGAGTTGTTTGGTACCGGGCCGCGAGAGGTGTGAAATGTATCGTTTTCAGGGTTTTTATCGGTTTTCAGCATTATTTTGTTGTCGTTTTTATCGTTTACTTGGTTTTCCTGGGTCTTTTCACGTGTGTTATGAATAAATTTTCTTTTTTTTGGTACCAGTACTAGTTTTATTTTATTGTATTTATCCGCGACACCTTAAAGGCCGGTCCAGGAAAATATTGTCGGGCATAAACCGGTCCGTGGCGCAAAAAAGGTTGGAGACCACTGATTTACCATGCCAAATTTGGCCCGCAGCCTAATTACATTTGGCCCGCGAAGCCATACCAAATTACTATTAGAGCTGGCCTACTGGTATTATACAGCTAATATTTATATCGTTTAGTATTAAGCTTTGCTTGTTCCATATTCAGTTTTTCAGCAAAACGTGTTTGAGTCCATAAGAAAAGATTCATTCTTATATCTGGAGGAATAAATATATTTCAATAAATATTAACGTTAGCCCGCAACTTTGTTTGTTTGAATTTTGGCCCATTGTGTATTTGAGTTTGACACCCCTGATATAGATACTTCAAGGGTGTGACCAGTAAATACTTTTTTTAATTGACTTCTTCTTCACGGAAACTAGTTGAGACTAGTGAGAGTAAGACTATTCCAATGATTTTATAAATATGAGATAAAAACTTAAAACTCTTGCACTCTTTTCAGCAGCCAGAAAAGAGTGCAACGCTGGAGAAGAGGTGCTGCCCCAAGACGAGGAATTTGTCAGGATGTTGTTCATGATTGGGGGAGAGTACACTTTACCAAATCTCTGTAATAAAGAGACAGCTGACACTCCAAAGGGTTCAAGGTCTAAGCCTTGGAGGCAGAGAGAAGAGCTCAGAGAAGAGCTGCTCCTCCACATTGACAGGAGCCAGCTGAGGGGGTCTAGGCTTCCAGGACAGACCCAGGACATGCTGGGGAGATTATGGGCTAGGTTTATTGGCTTAAAAAAAGTACTGTCATTATTTACAAAGAGAAAGCTGTGACAGGATTGCATGTAAAATGTAGGAACTCTGGGATTTCGTTTCTCAAGATGCAAAATATACTGAAGAGAGAATTTAAATCAAGCGCACAACCTGAGTTACAAACATTTGTGAGGTGTGAGGGAGGTGGGGGATGCCAGATCAGGTGCCTCCTTCCAGCTCTCCTCTCTGTTCTTTCCTATCTTGTCCCTTTTGTCTTACTTCTCTCCATCACCTTTTCTATCCCTTTGAAGAAGTGAGGCTCCATAAATGTTAAAGAGGTAAGCATTACTTCTCAGTTGCAGTGAAAATTAACTGTAGGAACTAAACAGAAGAAAGAAGAAGAGAAATAACAATTTAACATAAACCAGTGACACTCCGGGGCCTGATCAACCCTGGCAGGGCCTCCTTAGATGAGGGTGTCTAGTGATAATGGCCAAAACACCCGATGAATCCAAGGCGATGTGTCCCAAATTTTAATATGATAATGTAGATCAGATCTCTAATTCCTAAACCTAACCACGAAAGAAAAAATTGGCAGATTAGGTTGGGTAAAAGACTGAAAGTTGAGGCACACAATAATGTGTCCCCCTGGTAAAGTTCTTGGCTGGAAGCAGTGCTTAATCAATGGAAAAACACAAACTTTGTCCAAAAACCTCTCATGTTTAGCTGTTTTCCACTTTTTCTTTGGTCATTTTAGCCTTTTTGGCCAGGGTGAAGGGAGTATCTGCCATCAAACAAGAAGACAGCCGCATGTAGCTATGATGATGTTTGCTGTTCACCTTACATGCATTAATGTAATAACGTGGTTAGCCTACTCAACATAAATTACACAAGAACAACATTAAGCTACTCATGCAGAGAAGAACGGCTGCTGCTGCATCATCATCCGTCATCATTTCTGCTACACAGGCAGGGCTAGGGGCCAGGACTCTCCTCTTCGGGTTTTTGGAGGATGTTGCTAACTCCGGGTCCAATAACAGGCACCACACCTGCAGTAGATGTGCTCGGTGTGAGGTCTTGCAGCAAGCTATCAAATACGGTGCATTTCTTGGCTTTTAAGAAAACGCTATGCGTCACCAGGTGTTTCATCGGATTTGAGGTGTTACCTCCTTTGACAGTATCACAGTATCAGCTTAAAGCACTTGTTGCAGGCTGCTGAGTTTGCATCTTTTGCTGTGAAGTACAGCCAGACTTTTGACCACTTCGCCTTGGACATTTTTAATCTGCTCTAAAGAACGTACGTACCTGGCCCCGCCTACTACGCTTGCAAACGTAAAATGATTGGCTAGAATCCAAAGTGTATGACATCTCAGGAAAAAAAAAGCACCGAAATGTGCGCTGCTTTTCGGTCTGGTTACTACTGTTTATGCCATAATGGCACCGGATACCGGTACCCATCCCTAGTCAGGGATTGTAACATCTAGTCCTTTTACTGAATCAGAATGTGATACACAAAAAAGGCATGTCTTATTTTTTGCACTTGATATTGAAATGAACTGACTGCACCTGTGTTTGTAAAGAATACAACTGTAAATCACCTGTAAAACTAATCACACCTGTCAGATTACCCACAATCCCCAGATCTGGCCCTATGACTCTTGGCTGGCTTGGGAACCACTGAGCCTAAGAATGTGAGGCCGACTATAGATACAAGAGGTCTGAGCAGTTAAAGGTGAAAACCGATGAAGCTGTAAAAAATCTTGGCTTTTCTTAAAGTGAAAGAAGCTAAAGTAAAAGGCTGAACCTTGATGTTTTTATTTTTAAAGGTTTTAAATAGAATGTATGTCTCCACACATGAATCATGTATCTGCACATAAACTCTTTTACAGTGCACATTGATCTCATTCAAACTTCAGATGAAAATCGACCTTGCTGCACTTCGATTGCACAATCACTTCATAGGCAGGAGTGCTTAATACCTACACACACTTTCTGTAATTCACTTTCCTGAGAGACTTGCCCATCAGTGACACGTGAATGTGGTCATACTGCCACTCCCCAAAAAAACAAAACAAAACATAGGATAGTGTAGGGAAAAGAGCTCAAGGTAGGCGCTGTCTTGCAGTAAATGATAGCTTTTGTAGTTATTTATTGCATTTTTGTGAAGCTGTTTGCATTTTAATTAAATGTGAGCATGAGATTTACATATTCTTGTGATGTTTTCTAAATGTGTAAACACTGAAATGTCACAAAGACGGAGCGATCAACAAACTGAACAGCCCCACATTCATATATGTCTTCTGGACTGGGATATTAATATTTATACTTACACAATGTGCTTAAATGAATAAAGACACATGAGATAAAATAGTCAAGAATCATATCCAAGGTCACGTATACTGCTTAAGGGACACCTCAGGATTCATTAAAACAACCCAGATACAAAACTTCATGTCATAAATTACTCATAAAAGTGAAAATACATTTTCACCATACAGAAAGCATATTTTGGTACGTATGCGTATGGTACAGTTATGGATAAGTTTTGGGACAGTAACACTTTTTTGGGTAATCTTGCCTTGGATGGATTGAATCAAAACAATCAGAATGTAAATGAGGTGCAGACCGAGCTTTAATTTAAGACCTTTAACAACAGCACTGCACAACTGTGTGGGAATTACTGCCATTTTTATGCAAAGCAAGAAAGTTCCAGTATAAGACACATGCAGTCTGCAGTAAATTGCATGCTATGAATCTTAGTAAATCACTTCGTATGATTCACCTGAATGCTCTCTTCCCCTAAACCTGTGTACACATTTCAGTCACAAAACTGACACTGTGTCCATGTAATGAATCCAGCACTTAACACACTCATGTTGTCCGTGGTTTGTAAATTCATTATGGTATATATTAGGGGTGGGTTTTTATAATCGATTTATCGATTAAAATCGATTCTGGCTTGGATAACGTAAAATCGATTCATTAAAATCCTGAATCGATTTTTTAATATAAATTTATTTTGCCCGAAATGCCAGAATCTCAGGTGAAATCTCAACAACCACCAAACAGCTAAGACAGTAAATGAGAGCAGGTACACGGATTCTGCACAAAGACTTAAACACACAGCGCAGCCCGCGGATCAGAATCAGTTAGACGTCGCCTTTCTCACAGTCGGGGCTGAAAGCCGACAGCTCGCTGATTCTGATCTGTCGGCGGTCCGCGCTTTGTGTTCACGCCCTTTATGCGCTGATTCTGAAGCTGTTAGTTTGATGTCTCTCCAAACAATATTGACCGAACCAGCAGCAAAAGAAGATCCAAACTACGCTTCGCATAAACATCGTCATGTATTCACTCTGACTTTTACTGTTTTGCTTCTACCACGATGCACAGCTCTCTCTCTCTCTCTCTCTCTGTACTGTTTTCTTCATTATTCGCTTGCTTGTTACGCATAAGTCTACCGTTGTTTACAGCGCTGTCGGACGACGTTATTTTTTCCGTTTTATATATTTCCGGAAAAAAAAAACTAATTTCTGACGTTCAATAGACTTCTGAACAAATTTAAACTTTTTAGAATTATGCATAATACAAAACGCTTAGCCGTGTCTCTAATAAAACCGCTGTAACTTCAGAGGTAATGTTCATGTGTTGATTAATGGTTTTCTTTCGTTTTTGATGTACTGCAGAATATTTTTATAAAATCCCAGGCCAGGAAAAATCACCTTCATGTTTTTCTGTGTTTTATCTTCAGCTACTTTGACACAAAGGCCTCTGCTGTGATGCTCACACCTTTGATAAAGTCTTGCGTGTGTCAGCTTCCTTTTTATAGATACAAAAATATGTAAATGTACTGATCTGAATTATAATATTTCTGACTGTCAAAATTTCCCAGATTCAAATCGAATTGAATCGAATCAAATTAAATCGAATCGTGGATCGAATCGATTCGGGACCTTGTGAATTGGAATTGAATCGATTCTAGAAATCAGTGATGATACCCAGCCCAAGTACAGATGTAACTGGGCCATAAATTACATATTGTTATAATTACACAAAATGGGTTCTAGACCCCAAACCGTTCCTTTTATACCTGACTTTTAAAACCTCCAAGCCTGTAGTTATGCCCATTATCAGTCCCCTCCTCATCCTTTTCCTCTTCTTCTGTGGTGCACCCCTATCAATTCCAGAGTACCCCTTTGGCCTCTCCCTATTTCTACAATTCCCCTGTGGGAGAGTTTGGTGTCATTTCTTTTCTGTCATGGGCTGGGTCATGTGACCCAGTGTTTGAGTTTTATGTATTTTTGTATCCATTTTTGATCTAGTTAATTTCTAGGTGGCTATTTAGTCCTTCATTTCTTAGTTGTTTCTGTCATCTCCCCCTGTACTCAGTCTCCCTGATTTGTGCGTCTACCTGTCATGTTTCATGTCTGTGTGGTTATGTTAAGTTCATGTCATGATTTATCTTCATGTCTCTGGGTTTCCTGTTTTATTTTGAAAGTGTCTGGTGTTCTTTGTTCACTGCATTTAGGTTTACTCTCCCCTGTGCTGTAATTATGTTTCATTCTAGTCAGCTGTGTCCTCATGTGTCTCCACTTCCCCTGATCACCTCATGTGTGTATTTAGTTCTCAGTCTTGCTGTGTTCAGTGTCGCGTCGTCTGTGTTCTCACTTCCACGTTTTCACGGTCAGTCTTTGCAGTGATCATCACCATAGTCTCTGAGTCTTCTTAGTTTGTCACAGTATTAGTTTTCCCAGTTTAGTTATAGTCTAGTTTAGTCACGCTATCCCTGCTTTGTTTGTACGCTTTGTCTTCAGCCATAATAAAGGCTCACTTTCTGTTAAGTTACTCCCATCTACTCACTTGTGTACGCACCTGGGTCCATCACACACACCACCACACGGCCTGTCTCCGCAGACCGTGACATTTTCTAACACTGTACAACACACATATACTGAATATTTAGCCACCCTGATGTTTCTGATTGTGTGTTTTTAGTTCAGTTATTGTCATCAGTATGCCTGTCTTTGCTAGATGCTATAAATGTGTAGTACTTGTGCGCCACATATGTGTTCTAGGCACCGTCAATGCTAGTATGAACAGTGTTGGGGAGTAACGGAATACATGTACCGCCGTTACGTATTTAAAATACAAAATATGAGTAACTGTATTCCGTTACAGTTACCGTTTAAAAAGGTGGTATTTAGAATACAGTTACTTTGTTGAAATAAATGGATTACACGGCGGTACTTCCCTGTTTCATATTGTGGCGGGTCAGGCCTGTTTGGGTTTTGTTTGACAGCTACGTTCTGTTGTTCCAGGCGGCAGCGTTATGGTTGCCATGGTTACAGGGCGACGCTCTCTCTCTGCGTGTTTCCTGGGTGAGAGAGGCCTTTTTGTTGTTGTTGTGCTAAGCTAATAGGCAAAATGCTACAGGTATAGCTCTAAAGAATGTAGCATCATAGGCAGTGTAGTCCGTGCTGCAGGGAGAATGGACTGCCATACCCGTTATGTGTCTGTGAGCGAGGGAGGGAGAAAAAGGAAAAGTACGAGCTGTCATCGAGCAAAAACGGGAGCTGGAAGCATGTAAATATAATAATAACCACTGCAGCCAAGAAGAGTGCCTGACGAGCCCAGTTGTAAGTAAGCTATTAAGACTCGTGTTCGTGTTTTCCTCCGAAACAATAGGCCGCGGACCTTCAGTAACAGTAATAAATCACAGCAATAGTACATTCACGTAGTTGTAAACAGCATGATAATATATTAAGTAATCCAAAGTATTCAGAATACGTTACAGAATACATTTTGGGGCATGTATTCTGTAATGGAATACATTTTAAAAGTAACTTTCCCAACACTGGGTATGAATGGATAATTCTTGCTAGCTTGGAAGTTGTTGGGTTGAGCTAACCCTCTTCCCGACTTGGTTGTGGGAGCTGGAACGAGTTAATTACTTTGAGGTCTTTCTTTCTTTTTACCTTTCAACACAGGAACACACTGGTTACGCAGACAAAACAAATAGGAAATAAATTCCTCAGTTAAAAAAGCAGTTAAAGTTATTTATTGTCTGTCGCTGGACTTATGTGAATTGTAGGTAAATAAAAAGTATTTGTGGTATCAAACTGCTCAGTTCTGTTTTTCCTAGCAGAATGTTTACTTGGAAAGACCAGCGAAATGTTTAACAAGAAAAGGCCAAACAAAGTAAAAACTGTCAGAATAGATGCAAAATAAAACACTGGAAATGGGGCTTTTTTATTTTATGATGGTGGCTCAACATCGCTCATTTTTATTGCCTTTAGAGCCCTTTGTGAACTCAACCACCCAAACACTCCAGATACCCACACAGGTGACGTGGGTTAAGTCTGATGCCATTATGCATTAGTGATTAGGGCTCAAGGTGAAGATCTTATGTGTGAGTCTAGCTTCTCTCTCTGATGTACAGCGAGCAAATGTCTGGTTCGCTAATTTAACGTTACGATTGTCCCGTGCAGCTGAAAATAATCATAGTAAAATACGACAAGAGGAAAAAAGCAGTAATTCAACTCTCAGTGTAGCAACAATACAAACTGACTATTTCATTAATGTATGAGACACATGGGAGCACATGCATCAATAATTTTGGTTTCTTGGTACTTTTTTAAAGTAATAGTTTGAAAGTGTGCTCGTGGTATGAAATAAATAATAAATAGGAAACTACAGCCAGCAGCTCATTAAAGAAATACTTATTTTATAGTTTTGTTTTATTAATCAAAAAATACACCGAATATTAAGAAATGCATGAAGTAAAAATATCCACCAAGAAGTTTATACTTTGCATACTGTACGCAGATTTTATAGAAGTACTATTAATGTTAGTAATTGAGCCTCAGAGGTACCACTCTGTTTGTAGCTGGGACGGCATCAGCCTCTTTGGATGGATGGATATTTCTGTGTCCACAGGAAGGAAGGATGTTTGTGTTGTTGATACGAGAAAACACATTTTCACGGCAAAACATAGCATAATCTAAGATAATTATTGCTACTATATCAACTGAAAGTACAATATGTATATCAGCCGTAAAAGGTGACCTAAAGCTGTTTGGAAAATTAGAGGTCTTTACACAAAACGGTGACCTCATATGCATCAGTGAAAACAGCTCAGCACCTCTGGCCTTGGCCTCTGTCTGCATCCCACATGCAAAGACCATAAAGGGCAGCCTTCACATGGTACATCAGAGCCCCCTTCTCTCTCTCTCTCTCTCCCTCTCTTGCACTCTCTCTCTCTCTCACACACACACACACACACACACACACACACACTGTGACCCCATCCACCACGATTCATCTCCCTGGCACGGTGAAGTGTAAAGGAGATTATTACCAGTGAAGGGCTGAAGATCTACTGCTCTCCTGCCTGCCTTGCAGAGGAAATGGGAAAATATTGCTAATGTTTACAGCTGTGTGGTTGTGTGTGTGTGTGTGTGTGTGTGGGTGGAGGAAATCTTGTGTACGCTA
This sequence comes from Neolamprologus multifasciatus, assembly GCF_963576455.1. NCBI lineage: Eukaryota > Metazoa > Chordata > Actinopteri > Cichliformes > Cichlidae > Neolamprologus > Neolamprologus multifasciatus. Next base: position 4,551,717 of record NC_140444.1, on the reverse strand, counting down.
GTAATGCCTAAAGCCTGACCAGCATGGCAAAGAAGCTCGGAGGCTTGTTTACCATCTACAAATGTGCTGACTGCAGAGAGTTTTATGTGCAAATGTTTCTACACACGCGGATGCATTTTCAGAACTGTGTGTGTGTGTGTGTGTGAGACCATGGGTTATCAAATCTAAATGTATTGTTGTACATTAAAAACACCCAGAGACCAGCTGTTGTTGACTGCTGTACAGTATGTTTCATAAGCAGTGCTTCTCTTCTTCCTCCTCTTTCTTTTTTAAGCTATATGGCATTTTCATCTTGGTGTGCAGTGAGAGGGAAGCTGACTAATGTTCCACAATAAATCGATGCCCATTTGTTCATGTTATGTAAATTAAAGGTCAGTGTCATTACTTCCTTATGAACACATATAAAAGATATAACCACCATCATCCTGTTTGTTTCCGGACTCCACAGTTTGAAGTCTCAATGTCAGCATTTGGCTCCTGTTATGTTGAGTTTTTGGTGCTAGAAGTGACCGTACTTGGATGAAAGGGTGAGGTACTAAGTCATCAGCTAACCCGAGTGAGCATAATTAGCAAGCTGCATCTATAAACTATATGGGTGCAATGCACAGACACACATATCTGCTAATCACTGTTACTTGGTTACCAATTAAGTAGCAGACTAATTACTCAGCAAAGCTGAAGAAACAAACTTCTTGGGCAGTTGGTATCTCACAATATGCTGTAATGTTTAATAGATATTTACATAAAGATTCTCAAAGGCATCAACAATACAAACATGAGTTTTTAGTTCCTCAAATTAGTAAAAAGGAAACAAACAGCAACTGGCTGCAGCTCCTTGTCTCAGGACACCTGTGTGTCCATGCAGCCATACCTCTATCTCCAGTATCCAGATGGATGTTATATAAATATTCACCCACCATAAAGCTGTTAAGAAGGAAGAATTATGCATAGAGACCAAAATCATTTTTGTACTATGCTGCAAACATGTTTATTTTTTACTGTAAGATTGCTTTTGGAGCTAGCCTCAAGTGTATATCATGCAACTGCATTCAGTTCAAAAATCTCTGTGACTTAATAATGTGTTGTACTTGTAATGTTTACTTAATGTTGCTGTTATTTGCAGTTTTTGCATGCACGTTGTACAAAGAAGGATGTGCAGAGGCCCGATTCCTTTTTTTAACCTCTTTCTAACAGTCGGATCAATACTGTGCAGTTTGAAATTGTTTTCAACTGCAGAAATAAATATTACATCCCCTCATAATCAGCAAATAACTTAGAATTTTAACTTAGAGGCAAAGCATGTGCATCTTATTTAATAGCAAAGCTAACATACTGGTGTTTAGCAGGTATAACTATCACAAAATGTCACAGCCTTTAGATATGCATTATCTGGCAAAGCTGATAGCAATGTAAACTTGCGACTTTGTAGAATGGGTTGTTAATGGGTTTTAACTATTCTTACTTAGGTTATGAAATTAGGCATGCAGTTTGTGTTTAAATATGCTGACTGGAAAAAGTAGACATGTTTAAAGTGAAAGGAAACCAGCTACAGACTTGTGCAGCAGGGTTTTCTAATGGCAACTGAGACATTTTGGCTCCGTTGCCATTAGTTTTCACCGGCACGCACTAAGAGATCCTGTCTCATTTCCTCTGATCTGCTCTCATTCTCTGTCCACTCTTGTGTGTCTGACATACAATTAGACTGTGGTTGGGCAGTGAAACCAGATCTGACTCAGGCGGATCACTAAACACACGGGTCAGACAGGTTAGCAGAGATGGCGCCTGGCTGCTAATGTCAAAGGTCAACCTTTTTATCTCTTTCCTTCGTTCTGTAAGATCAAAAAACCACTTAGTGAAAGATAGCTCTAAAGTTCAGCTGAAACACTCTTATACAGGTTTAACACTGCCCTTTGGTATTGAATCAACTAGGAGTTTTTACTCCAAGTATATTAAAAAAAAATATTGAAAAAGAGAACAAAATGAATAAATAGGTTGGTTTTAATTGAAGATAACATCAACATCAGCAACAATGTATACTATACTTTAAATCCTAAAAGCCATAAACAGTCAAAAACTGTTACAAACTGACACATGGTCCTGTGCAAGTTTCAGATTAGCTGGGGGTTGTTTTTTTTGAAGAATTTTCATAAAATCTTTTAACTTGATTTGTTTGAAGCAGAGGTGTCAAACTCATTGTACATGGCTCTGTAGTTCAGTCCAGTTTGTTGTTGTTGTTTTGTTTTAAACTGTAAAGCAGAAGTTATGGAGGTTTTATTAGAGACATGCCTTTTGTAATTTGGCATGATTTCTGAACGTTGAAATTTCTTCAGTACTAAAAAGCTGAAATTAGGCTTTCTTGCCAGAGGTCCTTTTTTGGCAGGTTCAGTGAATTTTGGTCAGAGCTAGACGAAACCTGTGGTTTTGAAACTGCTTTCAGCACCTGAGGGCATGTCTGTGCCGTCAGGTGAACGGGTGGGTCCGTGCTTTGTGTTTACATCTTTTTGAGGAATCTGTCTTTAATCGTTTGCTTCTTTAGCTGTTTGGTGGTTGTTGAAATGGTTTTGCGAGCTTTCAGCTGAGATCCTGACGTCTCTATGGATACTACACATGTCTATATTTAAATAACGGATCAGGCGCTACATCACGTTAAACCAGATGTTCTCCCTCTCGCTCCCGGTAGCTGGGGCATTGGGGTTGTTTATTGCTTAATTACTTTGTGTAGTATGAATGGCCATAACTGAGGTTTTTATCAGAACGAAAAGCTGTAAAACTTGTGAAAGTACAGTTAAAAGTCCAAAATTTCTGCTTGAGCTTGATTGTGGTGAGCTACATGCACACATTTCTGCATCTCTGCCATTCAAAGACACTTTGTATTTAGTTTATAGGATGTAATATTCAATGCTGAGCTGTAACTTTAATCTTTTTCAAGGAAGGAATTTTTAAAATTTAGTTTTGTTTTGATAAAATGGACTGGGAGGAGGCCCCGGGGCAGACCCAGGACACGCTGGAGAGATTATATCTCTCGGCTGGCCTGGGAACGCCTTGGTGTTCCCCCGGATAAGCTGGAGGAGGTGGCTAGGGAGAGGGAGGTCTGGGCCTCTCTGCTTAGGCTGCTGCCCCCGCGACCCGGCCTCGGATAAAGCGGATGAAGATGGATGGATGGATGGATGGATGGATGGATGGAAAATGGACTTAAAAGAGGGAGAACACACATGAGATTTAAGGCCTACATTAGTATGAACGTTTTTGTCCTCCACAATGGAAAATGGCTGAAAATACAAACAGGTATTACTTTATCCAGCTCCTAATTTTATAAATTCTTTCCTCCGCTTTGCAGTCTCCACTATCATTAAAATGCAGCCGGATGCTGCTCATTTAACATTTGTGCTCCTTTTGTCGCTTTTTTCCGACATGCTTGCATTTAAATCCAGCTCCCCCGTCTCTCTGTGTACCTGGCCTACACAACTACACTTGCTGTCTTGGAACATCTTCCTTCTTTCACATAATCATCCCAGTCTGCCTTTGCATGTGATTGGCTGCATGGTGTGCCCATCAAAATAAAGTCCTACCACTGCCTGCATGGATTCTCAGCAGGGCTGAAGATTCAGCTCCCACATACTGACAGGCCATTAATAACTGACATATGAAATTATCCCCAGCCGGATGTGGCCCACAAGCCGTACGTTTGACACCCTTGGCTTAAAGCTTTAGGATGCTGAAGGATATGAGTGCCTTGAGACCTTAGAGGCTGAAAGTGGGTCTGATATGTTGTTCAGAGCCATTAAGGGTCTTGGACACTGGGAGAGTTTTAATTGATTTGAATACAGAAAACTGAAACAAGCAGAGAGCAGATTTCTGTGGACAATTAGCTTTTAGCAGTAATAAATGCTTTTTAGTTCAAAAAGAGAGAAATGGAGTAAAGAACTGTAAATCACATTAGGGCTGAGAAGCTTCTGATATTTCTTTATTATCAAATTAGAAATGTCATTATGAAAGTGCAGCTTACCATCTATAACAAGCCCTACACAGTCTCTACAGAGAGTCTATGGAATTTTATCATTAGGGACACGGAAATGAACAATTCTATGTCATCAGCAAATATATATAACTTTGTGTAGCCAAGGGTTATGAGATATAAATACTAGAGGTGGGAATCACCATACATCCCACGATACGATATTATCACAATACTTAACGCACGATACGATATTATTGCAATTTTTAAAAATATTTTGCGATATTCAGATTCTGTACATAAAGGTAAACTTTATCAATATTCATTTTATCTAATATCAAAGTCTCACACTCAGTCTTTCTCTCATGTCAGTTTTATTGTTGACAAACTGAACAGTTTGTATTACAGTCTAGTCCAACTTAACTGAACGCAACCATCTGGTACAATTATAGCTATTCTGAACTATGCAGTTTATGAAAACTATGCAGCCCCTTCAGCAACTGAAGAATTTGAAAGTAAATTAAAACATAATATAATTTTAAATAAATAAAAAAGTTTTAAACCTACTTAAAATAAAACATGTCTTAAATTAAAATAAGTAAACTGTCATGTTTATTGCTGCCATAAAAAAAGTTAAACACATTTGGACAGTGAAGGAATGTCAGGATTCTTGCTCAGAAAAAGGATCAACATGCTCTGAAGTCAGAGCACAAAAACCTTTTTTGTAACAAAATATCAATTTCTGCTGTCTCTGTATCGATACATTATTAGCAAACAAAATATCACGATACTACACAGTATCGATTTTTTTCCCCCCACCCCTAATAAATACATTATAGATGGGTTGATTATTATACTGACTTGCTATCTGAACCTTGTTATCTCTGAATATAATAACATTTAGGTTTTTGTTTAAACAATGCTCAGAGTGTCGACTGACAGTGATTCTGCTAACTGGTAACAGCAAATGTCGAGCACCTGAAAGTCTCATTTTTTTGTATATATTTATTTGTTAGGTTGAACAAAAGTGGTCCCAATCCGGTTCCCTGTGGGATCCCACTTAAAATGACACTGCATTATTAGAATAATAGTGACCATGTTTGATCATTAAATTGAGTCAAACCAGTATTTGAAAGAACTTTTTCCTGCTTGTCACTGGCACTTGTGATTGATTTTCTTCCTGAAAAATCAGGCCTAGCAGCTTTGTTTACTCGGAGTTTCTATATTATTTCAAAAGTTACCTGTAGCTACAATATCAATAATTTGGGACTCAGTAGATTTCCTCTTCCTTCATCCTTCAAAGAACCTCAGGGTTTCCCTTTTGAAAAATGGTACAATATTGCTTGACACAGCTCATGGGGTGTCTGACAGCACAGCAAGGAGGACTGAAGCAAAGAAACCCAAGGCTATTGGCTGAACCTGAACACAGCCAGACACCTGCATGCAGACAGCACAGGAGTAAAATAAAAGTACTACCTTCACGTTTTCTGTTTGTAAATGCATCGAGTCTGGTTGTATTTAAAACAATTAAAGTGGCCCCTACTCATAATTAGTGGTGCATCCCTACAGTATCCTCTCATGTGTTATCATGTCTTACATCTATTTAGAAAAGATCCATAATAGCCTATTAGAGTAATGCTCTCCAACACTAATTATCTGAGCCATCAGCCATCAAAGTTCTACTTTGTCAGTTCCAACACTCATTAAGTGTCTTTAATTAACAATCACCTTTTAATAGACAACACATGCAATGTCAAGATCTGTTGCTGCAAGCATGTGTTTAAAAAAAGATTGAGGCCGCACTCAACAGCGAGGATATTTTTACTTTAATTAGTGTCTATAATAGGAAAGGCCAGATGGGACAGTAGAGAAATACAAGACGAAATGGGAATAGGTCACCTTGCTCTTTTAAACTATTCTATGTCAGTCTGACATTGTCTGTTTTTATTTTTTTACATTTTTATAGGTAAAAGCCACACGTGAAAAGCAAGACAAAACATGAAAACATGTTGTTCCTCAAACTGTGAGAGACAGAGCCAGTGCTTTGAGGCATGTGAAATTAATCTTCTGATTTATGAAGGGAAATTAAACTAAGTTAAGCTGGAGTTGCAGATGTTATCAAGCTGTTCATTTTTTTTAAAAAAAAACAGCTTGGATTTTTTTTTTATTGTTAATCATTCATACAGATTTGGGGGTTGTGGAGTTTAATGGAGATGTGATAAACCGTTTGAAAAACAGACAGAAAAATAACAATAAGAAAGCAGAAAATGACGCCTTTTCCCGTGATACAGATCAGTCACACTGTCTTGAAAGTGCAAATGGAAACTGCAAACAGTAATCCATCTCATTACTTATTAATAAGCTTTTGAAAGCAATTAAACTCTTTGTCAAAGCTCATCAAATCTTTGTCTCAAATCTTGTGCTGTTTTCTACAATATTGAAAACAAACTTTACTGAGCTGTCAGTATTTAGGTTAGGAAGCTGAAGTTACATTTGTCTGTGTCAGGCTTCCTGGGTCGTTCACCCAGTGTTTTCAGTTTTGGACCTTTTGCCATTGTTTAGTGAACCCATACCTGCTTCCTGTTTTATTGTGTTAGTCTCTTGTCAGTGTGCATTATGTTTAATTTTACTTCCTCTGTTCCATTAACCCTTTAAAACCGGTCAGAGAGGCACGCTCCGTTTTGCGCAACTACTTTTAAATCCCGGTAGCTCTGCAACCACGTAAGCTAGCGCAGTAATTTTTTTTGCATATGAAACCAGAGGAGTTGTACTTACATCTTATGCCATCAGCTTGTCCTAGGTCACGGTTTCCTTCCACATATAGCTTTGCAAAAACTGCATAAAAAGCGCTTGCAGCAACAAAAACATAATATTCCAGAAACACGCTTTGCCGATCCGATCAGCTGTTCATAACACTTCCTACGTTGGAATAGACGTCAGCGCGAACTATTGCATGTCCGCCATGACCTGCCCAAAACCGGAAGTGACGTCATTTTCGCGGAAATGTCGTTTTTTTTTTACCATCAGGGCCTTATGAGCCTATACTGGTGTTTTTAAAAGTTATATTTGACTTTCTGACTTTCTGTGTCGTTTCTGGGATGCTTAGGACTCATATTGCACTGCTGGAAATAGTTTATTTTGATGCATATGCTGCTTTTTGCAAATTTGCATTATAATATTTATTTTCATTTTTCCTGCAGTATATAAAAATTGGTGTATTTCAAAAATAAAACTATGAAGACACTCAAAATAAATTTCCTGTGGTGGGAAACTATTTTGTGCAACTTTTTTGTATTTACAGTTTTGAGGGATAAACCTCTTAAATTCCTCTAACTAGAAATATATGTTAAAAAAACGAAATTTTAAATTTCTTTGTAGTTTATTGCACTTTTTTGCAATTTATTTAATTACTATGCACTTAATGCATACATATTATTAAAATTTAGGCTGTAATGGTTGTATTGATGTATAGCAACTTGAAATGCTCCCAAAAATGGCTCCACAGCATGTAAAAATATAATATAAGCTCTGGCGGACTTGGTTCTATGGTAGGTCTTAAAGGGTTAATTAGATTCAGTTGTTTCCAGTCCTCTTCATTATCAAGTTATTTAAGCACTCAGTTTCTCTCAGTTCCTTGTCTCGTTGTCGTCAACTCCTCTCGTGTTTCCCGTCACTATGTTTAGCCTCTCAGTTTAGTCAATAAAGTCGGGCACTTTTTCAGCAGTCCTGGATTTGGGTTCTCTCCTTCCATTCACCACACACTAGTACGTGACAGACTAACAGTGGCCTGTCAGCATAGATAATCACTACTGTTAAATTGGATGACTTTCTACTAGATACTGTTTCACAGCTGCTCAAAAGGTGTTCAAGTACAGTGGCCATAATGCACCAAACCCGTCGTGTCCAGAGCACTTAAGGTTAGCTGTGGTGGGTCATTCAAGATTATAGAATGTGGCACAGATGTAAAATAATTATAGAACAAGCGATTTTATATTCTCATAACTATTTGTGTTAACCTCTTTAAAATATTATTGATGCAATTTCCTCAACCCAAACCAGTCGTGTCATACGGCTGCGTCTCCCTGACTCTAGTCTGCTACAGTTTCTGTCCTGTTAGGAGGAGGTTTCTCCTTCCTACTGTCACTAGGTGCTTGCACATAAGGGGTTCTGAAATTTTATCTCAGTTATTGTAGATCTTTACCCTACAATATAAAGTGCCGTGAGATGACTGTTGTTGTAATTTGGTGCTATTCAGTTCAATTTTATGTATAAAGCGCCAAATCACAGTGCAGTTGAGTTATACCAGGAAGTCAAGTATTCTGATATGAGGCTTTGTTTTTCAGAGGAGCCACAGTATCCAGAGTCGTATGCAGCGAAGATGTAAAAGTAGAGTTTAGGTAGCTGCTCTGCACTGTTTTGGGACATTGCATTGAAGAATATATTAGTGGCAGAATTATATCCTTAAACGTAGTTACAGCACTTTCAGAAAGACATGTAGAGTGATGAAATGAATTCTGCAGTGATGTGTTTTTTGGAAATGATCAGACAAAAGAGTGTTTTGGGGGAATATTGTTAAATGTTCAGTTTAACAGTATGTCAGAAGATCTAGAGTGTGATTAAAGTAGTGGGTGGGTTCTTTTACATTTTAAGATAAACTAATTGAATCTAATAATTATTAAATTAAATGCCATGCAGAGGCCGTCATTTTCAGTATCTACATGGATGTTAAAATCACCCACAATGATTATTTTATCTGAGCTGAGCACCAAATCTGATTAAAAAATCTGACAGAAGCTGTGAGTGAGACCAGGCACATGATAGATAACAACAAATAAAACTGTTTATTCTTTTAAACTAACATAATCTTCCTGCTGTAACCAGGTGGAGTCGTGTCTCCAATTCAGTGAACCTGGGTTCCAATGGACCAATGTTTGCCTGTCGGCTTTGACAGCTGGCTCAGTTCAGTCTTGTTCACTGATGCTTATTATCATTAGGAAAACCGATGGCACAGAGAGACTGATTTCTATTCATACCAAAATCGTATTAATTTCCCCCAAATTATACAGTGGGGCAAAAAAGTATTTAGTCAGCCACCGATTGTGCAAGTTCCCCCACTTAAAATGATGACAGAGGTCAGTAATTTGCACCAGAGGTACACTTCAACTGTGAGAGACAGAATGTGAAAAAAAAATCCATGAATTCACATGGTAGGATTTGTAAAGAATTTATTCGTAAATCAGGGTGGAAAATAAGTATTTGGTCACCTCAAACAAGGAAAATCCCTGGCTCTCACAGACCTGTAACGTCTTCTGTAAGAAGCTTTTCTGTCCCCCACTCGTTACCTGTATGAATGGCACCTGTTTGACCTCATCATCTGTATAAAAGACACTTGTCCACAGCCTCGACTCCAAACTCCGCCATGGCCAAGACCAAAGAGCTTTCGAAGGACACCAGGAAAAGAATTGTAGACCTGCACCAGACTGGGAAGAGTGAATCTACAATAGGCAAGCAGCTTGGTGTGAAAAAATCAACTGTGGGAGCAATCATCAGAAAATGGAAGACATACAAGACCACTGATAATCTCCCTCGATCTGGGGCTCCACGCAAGATCTCATCCCGTGGGGTCAAAATGATCATGAGAACGGTGAGCAAAGATCCCAGAACCACACGGGGGGACCTGGTGAATGACCTGCAGAGAGCTGGGATCAAAGTAACAAAGGTCACCATCAGTAACACACTACAACGGCAGGGAATCAAATCCCGCAGTGCCAGACGTGTTCCGCTGCTGAAGCCAGTGCATGTCCAGGCCCGTCTGAAGTTTGCCAGAGAGCACATGGATGATACAGCAGAGGATTGGGAGAATGTCATGTGGTCAGATGAAACCAAAGTAGAACTTTTTGGTATAAACTCAACTCGTCGTGTTTGGAGGAAGAAGAATACTGAGTTGCATCCCAAGAACACCATACCTACTGTGAAGCATGGGGGTGGAAACATCATGCTATGGGGCTGTTTTTCTGCCAAGGGGACAGGACGACTGATCCATGTTAAGGACAGAATGAATGGGGCCAAGTATCGTGAGATTTTGAGCCAAAACCTCCTTCCATCAGTGAGAACTTTGAAGATGAAACGAGGCTGGGTCTTCCAACATGACAATGATCCAAAACACACCGCCCGGGCAACAAAGGAGTGGCTCCGTAAGAAGCATTTGAAAGTCCTGGAGTGGCCTAGCCAGTCTCCAGACCTCAACCCCATAGAAAATCTGTGGCGGGAGTTGAAAGTCCGTGTTGCTCGGCGACAGCCCCAAAACATCACTGCTCTTGAGAAGGTCTGCATGGAGGAATGGGCCAAAATACCAGCTACTGTGTGTGCAAACCTGGTAAAGACCTATAGTAAACGTTTGACCTCTGTTATTGCCAACAAAGGTTATGTTACAAAGTATTGAGTTGTATTTTTGTTATTGACCAAATACTTATTTTCCACCCTGATTTATGAATAAATTCTTTACAAATCCTACCATGTGAATTCATGGATTTTTTTTCCACATTCTGTCTCTCACAGTTGAAGTGTACCTCTGGTGCAAATTACTGACCTCTGTCATCATTTTAAGTGGGGGAACTTGCACAATCGGTGGCTGACTAAATACTTTTTTGCCCCACTGTATGATCATGATGTTTAAGTCCTTGTATGGACCTGCAACTGTGTGTCTGTGTTTGGGGGGGGGGGGGGGGGGGGGAGTGAATCCTGAATATGCTGCTGTGTATAAAAGGAGTAAGAGTAATCGATTATATGTCAGGCACCTTGAAAATACAACACAAAAGTCAGCTTTTATTGACTCGTCCAGAATAAAACATTGTAAATAGAGGGATTTGCTATATAAAAATATGAAAGGTACTAGCAGAAATTATTTTACTGGCTGAAAAAAATTGGGGTTGTGCTTTTTTTCTTTTGAATAATAATCTATATACTTATAATTTGAAACATTAAAAAATGGACTGTACAATTTTGGAGTTTTGGCTTGAAACTGTTACCCAGTTTTGTGATGGTCACAAGATGGAAAACTATGAATATATTCATTTTACAGTTATTCAGTCAGCCAATTAGAGAAGCTCACCTGCAGCTCATTACACACAAAACTATCCCAGAGGGATCCACAGGTACCTAAAACTCATAATACAGAAATAACGGCATACTATCATGGCTATGTCTAATATCTGGCCGCTTGTATTTGTTGCCCATCTACTGAAAGTAGGATTGCATGGAAAAAGTGCCAGTAATAAAGTAAATTAAAGGCTTCTGCTAGAAAAGGTGGTAACCCTGTCCACTTAGCAGCTCAGAGGGAGCGAGGATGGAGCAGTTTAATGTCAATGTGTTTAATGTGTGACCACATCACAATTAACATTCATATACAGCAAAAATGATCTAGCCCACCCTAGTCCATAATCAGTAGACATAAGTAGATGGATGTCCTCTAAACAGGTTAAGTTGTAAAACATTTGATTACTAAAGCAGGCTAAAAATGGCTCAGCTGTGACAGAGCAGTTTTCAGTGAACTGGAATATTTTTGTCTATAAAGCTACAATTTAAAATAAGAGAGAAGAATAATCTCTTCTATTTGATGTTGTGCTATTCTCCCAGGACAGACTCAAGGGTGCTGTGTTAATTTAACAGAGCTCCACCTACAGAGGTAATTTCCCAGGAAGCAATATGACCACCAACAGAACTAATAATACCTCTACATAATTACCAGCCATGACATAATGTGTCCATATCTAATAGCTAATATATCCGGTAGTATATTAACACCACTTCCAGTGGGGGCCGTCACTCACTGATGCAGACACAGCGTGGGCTCATCTTCTTTCCTCCACATGAGACCCTGGTTCAGCCTCGTGTAATGACCACATTGCCATTACCACTCCATTACGATGCCCTTTTATTACCCATTCAGCACCTTGACCAGCACGGTAGTCACCTGTACCGCGATGACAGTTCTCCATCTCCTTCTCCATCTGGCTCTCGCTTTTGTCTCTGTGTTGCTCTTTTTCCAGTTAACTTGCTGATGCTGATTGACTCTGTAATGCACTGGAAATATCCTGGGTGGCCATTGGGAGCAAATTGCTTTGTGTAGTGTTGCTATAGGGCCCAAACTAACTGGACTCGAGTTGCAAGCTAGGCCTCTGCAGTGAGGGGGAAAAATAATGACACGGGCTGCTAATGGGCTTCGTTGTTAGGCTCCAGTTTTTGCTGCTGCAGCACAGAGCTGTGGTAGGATGCTATAATGTGAGCAGTAATATATGATGAATCCCCCTGGCGGAAAACTGCCCTTTAAGTAAAATCACTTCTCCACCATCAGGATACTTTCCCGGGAAGCGAATGGGGTCCGTATCGATCAGCGGAACATTACTTTGGTTGAAAATTCTCGTTGTGACATAGCTAAGTTATGGTTAGTATGGTTTCTATACGGGTTTAGTTCTGTTATTTTCTTCCCATGCCTTCTGTATTACTCTCTCTGTCATAAGGTTTACTGATACTTTTCATGAGAGCCTTTGTCTTCTTGTGGTTGCTTCCTGTTTTACTTTAAGGCAGGGGTCCCCAACTCCAGGCCTCGAGGGCCGGTGTCCTGCAGTTTTTAGATGTGTCTGTGATCCAACACAGCTGATTCAAATGGCTAAATTACCTCCTCAACATGTCTTGAAGTTCTCCAGAGGCCTGGTAATGAGCTAATCATTTGATCCAGGTGTGTTGACCCAGGGTGAGATCTAAAACCTGCAGGACACCGGCCCTTGAGGCCTGGAGTTGGGGACCCCTGCTTTAAGGGTTTTCTCACTTGTTTTGGTTTTAGTTCCTAATTTTGTTCCTCTCTGTTTGCTCCACAATCATTTATTTTAACTTTGTTTGATTGTTACCATCCGTGTCTCATTTTATAGTCAGCTCTTTATGTATAAACATATATATATGTGTGTGTGCGTGTGTGTGTGTGTAGACTTGACTTTCACTTTGTCAGATCATCTGTTTTCCCTCCCATGAGTCTCTTCTACCTCATCTCTTAATTGCCCCTTGAGGATAAATAAAGTCTGTCTGATTCTGATTCTGGAAATAGAGTCCAGTTCCTTGCATGTGTTGTCACAATCCTGGATCTTTTGACCCAGCATTTTGAGTATAAGTTTATTTTGATGTTTAAGTTCTTTTCTAAGGTTTTCTGAGTTCATTTCTACCAGGCCTAGGTTGCTGTTATAGTTCTTTGGTTATTAGATTCGCCTTGTGTCTTCAACCCCTGTGTTAAGTCTCCCTTGCCCTTCATGTGTTTCATGTCTGCGTGTCTTGTGTTGTCAAGTTCTTGTTGTCATGTCTGCGTCTCGTTATGTTTCCTGTTTTATTTTGAAGAGGTCTTGTGTTCCTATGTTCAATGTGTTTGATTTTACTCTCCCCCTGTGATGTTGTTATGTTCATTCATATCAGCTGTTTCCCCATGTGTTTCCACTTCTCCTCATCACCTCATGTGTGCATTTAGGCTACGTTCACACTGCAGGTCTTAATGCTCAATTCCAATTTTTTGATCAAATCCGATTTTTTTGTCTGCTCGTTCACACTACAAATAAAATGCGACAGCAAACGCGCTCTAGTGTGAACGCTCAAAGCGGCCGCATGCGCAAAAGAAGACGTCACACACAACGAGCTCTGTTTAGACCCAGAGCAAACAATATTGTTTGACTGATGGTCGTTAATATAAAGACTTCGGACTTTACGTTTCCCAATTTTTGCTTTAAGTTATTTTGTTATTTACATAATAATGTAAATAACCTAATAATTATCCTTATTGCTGTTTTAGAGGAGCGCTGCTTCAAAGGATAGTTGCAGATTTCTGTCAGAATCTGCAGATTATACAGTACAAATAAAATGTTCACGTTGTCTTCCCAACAGTTTTACTGACATCTACACGGGATGGCCAGGAAGCGTTCGCGATGTCTTCTCCGGCGCTGATAATTGGCGTCTGTCTTGTGTCGGTGACGTAAAAGACGGATTTAATGCGACATGACCGTTCAAACAGCAGTCGCTTTCTAAAACATCAGATATGTATCGGATTCAGTACCACATACGAAAGTGACTCAGATCGGATTTGAAAATATCGGATTTGTGCCGTTCACACTGTCACAGCATGATCGGATATGGGTCGCATAGGGTCAAAAAAATCGGATTTGATGCGCTTTCGCCTGCAGTGTGAACATAGCCTTAGTCTGTCCAACATTCAAGGTTTTTTGTTTTAATCTTAGTTCACCCAGTTTAAGTTATTGTTTAGTTTCATCTTTGCCTTTTGTTTTGTACGTTTTTTGTCAGCCTTAATAAATGGCTCGTTTTTGTCACGCTCAAGTTTTGTTTATTAGTCTCTTTGCGTGTTGCTCATGGGTCTACCTCCTCACTCCACACAGTCAGCTTTGCAGCCAGACTGTGACATGTGTACACAGATTTGGTCAGTAAAGCTGATTCTGGTTCCGATACCAGTTTACCAGTTTGTGTTTTTTCACTTTTCTTTCCATTGTTTGTTGGACTTTAGTTTATCAGCTTTTCAATAACATTCACTTTTACTTCAGTTTCAGATGTTTTTGTCTTTGTTGGTCCACCTTTAGTCCAAATCTTGACTAAATGTAAAAAAAAGAAAACCCAAATCACTCCAAATGTATCTGCAATTATACATTTATTGTAAGACAATGGTGGCAAAATATTATTGAGGAGCAGATTCACTCTAGAAGTTAAAAACAATCACCCATCTCCATGTTTCCTGTCTTCCTGTTCACCTGCCCGTCTAATAAAGGTAAAATAGAGAAGCTTTTAAAAAAGTGATAACTGTTTGACTGGATGATTCATAAATCAAACTGTTCACACAGCTGGGCGTCTCAGTGTGAGCACTCTACAACTTAATTAAAAACAATCATGTGATATATTTACTCAACAGTTGACATTTTCTGAAGACACCAGAGCGCTTCTGTTTGCATATGTTAATATCATCATATTATCATCATCTACTAGCTTACAGTCCAGGGATGCACCAATTAAGAATTTCAGGGCTGATACTGTTTACAGTTTGTTTCAATGATGTTTCTTTGTTTTTGTTCTCCACACTTGGTGCCAAAGAAGAACCTTTCATTATGAATAATTAAATAACATTCACTACATTGCCGAAAGTATTCAGTCACACATCCAAATCACTGACTCGTGAAAAGAATTATGAAAGTGAATTGCAAACTAACACCAGCCACTGTTAGTTTGACCCAGTATTTTGAGTTATGTTTTGGTTTATTTTGAATGATGGATTGTTCTTAATGTTTCTCTGGTGCTTTGTTGGGTTTTATGATTAATCTGCGTTTTAAGTTACTTTGGTGTGTTTTCTTATTCTCTTAGTGCTTATGATGATGATTATAATGATGTTCTATGTTCCAGCTTATTCTGGTTTATTTTTAGTTCTGCCCGTGCTAAGTCTGTGTTTCTTAGTCTGCGTCCTTGTGTCTTATTTCCTGTTTTATTGTGAAAGTCTGTGTCTTATGTTCAGTGTTGGGGAGTAACGGAATACATGTACCGCCGTTACGTATTTAAAATACAAAATATGAGTAACTGTATTCCGTTACAGTTACCGTTTAAAAAGGTGGTATTTAGAATACAGTTACTTTGTTGAAATAAATGGATTACACGGCGGTACTTCCCTGTTTCATATTGTGGCGGGTCAGGACTGTTTGGGTTTTGTTTGACAGCTACGTTCTGTAGTTCCAGGTGGCAGCGTTACGGTTGTCATGGTTACAGGGTGACGCTCTCTCTCTGCGTCTTTCCTGGGTGAGAGAGGCCTTTTTGTTGTTGTTGTGCTAAGCTAATAGGCAGAATGCTACAGGTATAGCTCTAAAGAATGTAGCATCATAGGCAGTGTAGTCCGTGCTGCAGGGAGAATGGACTGCCATACACGTTATGTGTCTGTGAGCGAGGGAGGGAGAAAAAGGAAAAGTACGAGCTGTCATCGAGCAGAAACAGGAGCTGGAAGCATGTAAATATAATAATAACCACTGCAGCCAAGAAGAGTGCCTGACGAGCCCAGTTGTAAGTAAGCTATTAAGACTCGACTGTATGCTGTGTTCGTGTTTTCCTCCAAAAACAATAAGTTCAGTTGGAGCAGCCTTTCAACGCCTCTCTCTGTCTCTCGCTAGCAAAGTTGACCCAGACAACAAAGTAAAGCTAGTTTTCAGCTATGAGCCCAACACAGAACCCACCGTATTAGTCAGAGGTCCCTTTACTACGGTTCGGAGCCGCGGACCTTCAGTAACAGTAATAAATCACAGCAATAGTACATTCATGTAGTTGTAAACAGCATGATAATATATTAAGTAATCCAAAGTATTCAGAATACGTTACTCTCATTGAGTAACGTAACGGAATACGTTACAGAATACATTTTGGGGCATGTATTCTGTAATCTGTAATGGAATACATTTTAAAAGTAACCTTCCCAACACTGCTTATGTTAGTGTGTGCAGCTTTGCTCCCCCTGTCTCGTTAGTCCAATTTCTCCCAGCCATGTCTCCCTACTGTTGCCCATTCCCTAATTACCACCCTGTGTATATTAGCCCTGTGTTTTCCTGTGCTCAGTGTTGCATCGCACCCTCAGAATTATGCCTGTGTGTTCAGTTCTCAGTGTCATTGTTCAGTTCATGTTTTCGTTTGTCACCAGCAATAAAGCTAAGGTTCTCAGTTTCAATTCAGTCTCAGAGTCTCGCATTTGGATCCTCTTCTCCATCCACCTGCACACAGAGCCCTGACAGTAATATGTTCAAAACGGGGAATCTCAACCGTCAATGTTAGGTTGATAAATTGATTAATGCCGATATATATATATAAAATCTACATATAATAAAGTGCTAATATTTTCTGCATGTCACATTTTACTACTAATATTTAAAAAGCCAGAGCTGTAGGAGAAACCAACATGTGACCAAAATCTCTACTCCTCTGCAGCGCAAAAGAGCAATGTTATGCAGTCTTCCAGCATAATGAATACCTCTCACATCCCACTTAGTATGAGTGCGTTTCAGTTTGAGGTTAATTTTCAGTTAAACTTCTAGGAGTGATTCTGAAATGCTTAATAGACAAAAGCTCAAGTGTTTTTTTAGCAGTCTGAGGTGTGACTGAATGCTAAATGACTTTCATTTTAATGTGACCATCAGTTACGCTGACTTAAACGGTTTTTAAGATTGTTCTTTTTTGGTCTTTAATACTGTTGACTCAGTGAAATAGTTTGTATTACGCGTCATTGGTTAAATTGTTTGCTCTTTGTTTTTCTTTCTCTTGTGCCAGGTTGCAAATGATGCAGAGAAGGATGTCAGAGATAAAAGCCAGCAAGTACAGAAGACACCTTAGAAGTTCATCAGTGTGTGTGTGTGTGTGTGTGTGTGTGTGTGTGTGTGTGTAGTCATTTTTAAAAGCAAAGCTGTTTTACTCTCTGCCAAAAAGACACTGTCAGATTAACTGTATCTTTTTATGTACTTGCCCCATATTTAAATTGAATATGGGTCAGCGTGGCTCTTTTTATGCACTGTTCTCATTATATTTTTGGGTCACTCGGTTTTTTACTCTGGGAACCTTGTAAATAAATCATAAATGTCCTTGATCTGCCGCAGAGTGCTTGTCAGCTGTTAATATGTGTCTAATATTCATGTTGAATTATGTTGTGAGCTACAACGGCTGCATGTGGGAACCGCACACAAACATCACTTTGGCCATATCCTGTACGTGTTGTCGCTGAGTGTCTCTCTTTAAATGAGTTGGACTTGGCAACCTGCACCGCTGTGCCAGCCTGGTCCCAGCGAGGCAAGCGGAAAAGGGCCGGGGGGGGGAAGGGGGCTGACTCTGCAGGGATGTGGCCAGGAATAGAAGTGGTCAGATGGGGCAGTATTGATCAGCAGGAGGGGTCGGAGGATCAGCTGATGAAAACCGCAGACTGGACAGAGTGAAGTATGTATCTTATAACACTGGACAAATACTGTACTGTAGATACACAGTGAACAGACTGCGATGATATCCTTGACGACTGATTGCAAACTAACAATGTTTGCTCTCATTGATATTGCTTAAAAATTGCTGCAGTGATCGCTGATGAGATCAGGGATCTCAGGGAATTCGAAAGCCCCATCTATAAAAAAAAATACACTGAAATTGCATTCTGGTCGAGAACTTTTTAAAACAGAGAAACTAGGAGGTCTGAAAGGTGTTTTGCTGCTACTAAGAGGTTTCTGTACGTGTAAACATCCGACCTGCTGCTTATCCAGGTTCGAGTTTCAGCCATCTCTTCCAAATTAACCGGGGCTTTCCCAAACCAACTGAGAGACACAATCTCTCCAGCAAGTCCTGGGTCTGCTCTAGGGCCACGTTGTAGTAGGACATGCCTAAAACACTCTGCCTCCGGAGCCTCTGGTGTCTCACAGGCTAACCAACCCTTTATATGACTCATTATTCAACTCAAAGTCCCTAATGAATACAACTGAAGCTGTGCTGGAGGAAGCAATTGGACATCTTGTGGACTGGAGTGTCTGACAGAAGTTTCCAGGACACTCTAACTAAATGCTTGGGTACAGGGGATCTAGTTGATAGCTCAGCTGCTCAACCAGCAATTAAACCCATCAGGTAGATGTGTGCTAAAGTAGATTAATATTCTGTTAAACATCTATAGAAATTTTAACCAAAGTTCAGCCTGAACTTTACAAAAATGATGGTTTGAGGCACCTGAGCATTACCTTTCACACATAAATTCCTACTTGTGCCTCTCACCTGCTCATATTTTAATGTGTGACTACAGTCTTCTATAAATTGTGTGAAGGTAAGGCTTTAGCGGTATAAATGCTACTGGATGTTTCTTCTTTTGGATTTTGTCTTCAGTAAACTGTTGTTACTGGATCATTCAGCTTCACTGGTCAGGGAGGAGCTGACACTCAGAGAGAGAATCTGACAGTTTCTTCTGCAGTTCTTTGTTTGCTTCACAGTTTTCCCATCTGCAATCACTCCATCTTCCCCTCCGTCTCCCCTCTCGGTCGCTGTGTTTCAGAGGCACTGAGCAGGCGGGCGTCTTTGCTTTTTCGTTATTTAGCGCCCGAGGACTCTGACAGAGGACAGTGATCCTGCAGTCCTGTTCTGACAGCTCTGCTATTGTTCTCTCTGCAGCATTTCTGTCTTCTCCATTTTCCCTGTTGTTTTTAAAGAAACAAGTTGTTTGACTGAACATAAACTATGACCTTTTTGGCTTGTTTTTATTTTCATCTTTATATAGTTCTCATATTGGCCTCTTCTCCAGAGTTACATATCTTGCTGCATATGAGTTTCTGACTCCTTAGTTTTTAAGTTCAGTCTTAACCATTATTTGATATCCCGTATGTCACCAACATGATGTCACACACTGCTTTTTAACTACAGATTTTGCTTGCCTTCATGCAGGAAGCCTTAAAGACATAAAGAACTCAGGTGACCTTTAATTTCCTGCTTTTAAATTAAGATTAAACTAAAGTTATTGAACTTGGCCCTAAAAATCTTAGAAATGTGGTATCTAGCTAGATGCTTACTCTGAATGGCATTACTCTGGATTCGAGTAACGGTGGGAGGAAACTGTACTTTTGGTTCCTTGGGTATTTTAAAGTAGAATGTTACGCCACAATTGGCCTAGTCTGCTGGGAGCTTCCTGTTGAAAGGGAGTTTTTCCTTTCCACTGTTGCCAAGGGGGTGTCTGATCGTTGGGGTGTTCTCTGGTTTTCTTATTGTAGGACATTTACCTTACAACATAAAGCACCTTGATGCAACTGTTGTTTTCATTTAGTGCTACATAAATAAAATTGCATGGCATTTTTTTGATTTTTTTAAAGCAACATTTTATCAAATGTCAAAGAAAAAATAGACTTTATTCATATGGTTCTATGGTTACAATGTACATATATACAGTGGCTTGCAAAAGTATTCGCCCCCTTGAACTTTTCCACATTTTGTCACATTACAGCCACAAACGTGAATCAATTTAATTGGAATTCCACGTGAAAGACCAACACAAAGTGGTGAACACGTGAGAAGTGGAACGAAAATCATACATGATTCCAAACATTTTTTACAAATAAATAACTGCAAAGTGGGGTGTGTGTAATTATTCAGCCTCCTGAGTCAATACTTTGTAGAACCACCTTTTGCTGCAATTACAGCTGCCAGTCTTTTAGGGTCTGTCTCTACCAGCTTTGCACATCTACAGACTGAAATCCTTGCTCATTCTTCTTTGCAAAACAGCTCCAGCTCAGTCAGATTAGATGGACAGCGTTTGTGAACAGCAGTTTTCAGATCTTGCCACAGATTCTCGATTGGATTTAGACACCAGACAGGTCAGGGACAAAGTTATTGAGAAATTTAAAGCAGGCTTAGGCTACAAAAAGATTTCCCAAGCCTTGAACATCCCACGGAGCACTGTTCAAGAGATCATTCAGAAATGGAAGGAGTATGGCACAACTGTAAACCTACCAAGACAAGGCCGTCCACCTAAACTCACAGGCCGAACAAGGAGAGCGCTGATCAGAAATGCAGCAAGAGGCCCATGGTGACTCTGGACGAGCTGCAGAGATCTACAGCTCAGGTGGGGGAATCTGTCCATAGGACAACTATTAGTCGTGCACTGCATAAAGTTGGCCTTTATGGAAGAGCGGCAAGAAGAAAGCCATTGTTACCAGAAAACCATAAGAAGTCCCGTTTGCAGTTTGCCACAAGCCATGTGGGGACACAGCAAACATGTGGAAGAAGCTGCTCTGGTCAGATGAGACCAAAATGCAAAACGCTATGTGTGGCGGAAAACTAACACTGCAAATCACTCTGAACACACCATCCCCACTGTCAAATATGGTGGTGGCAGCATCATCCTCTGGGGGGGCTTCTCTTCAGCAGGGACAGGGAAGCTGGTCAGAGTTGATGGGAAGATGGATGGAGCCAAATACAGGGCAATCTTGGAAGAAAACCTCTTGGAGCAAAAGACTTGAGACTGGGGCGGAGGTTCACCTTCCAGCAGGACCTCGACCCTAAACATAAAGCCAGGGCAACAATGGAATGGTTTAAAACAAAACATATCCATGTGTTAGAATGGCCCAGTCAAAGTCCAGATCTAAATCCAATCGAGAATCTGTGGCAAGATCTGAAAACTGCTGTTCACAAACACTGTCCATCTAATCTGACTGAGCTGGAGCTGTTTTGCAAAGAAGAATGGGCAAAGATTTCAGTCTGTAGATGTGCAAAGCTGGTAGAGACAGACCCTAAAAGACTGGCAGCTGTAGTTGCAGCAAAAGGTGGTTCTACAAAGTATTGACTCAGGGGGCTGAATAATTACGCACACCCCACTTTGCAGTTATTTATTTGTAAAAAATGTTTGGAATCATGTCTGATTTTTGTTCCACTTCTCACGTGTTCACCACTTTGTGTTGGTCTTTCACGTGGAATTCCAATAAATCTGATTCATGTTTGTGGCTGTAATGTGACAAAATGTGGAAAAGTTCAAGGGGGGTGAATACTTTTGCATTCTTTTGATACTTTTGAAAATGTTCTGAAAAGCAGCTCAAACACAGCAAAGAGGAGCAGAGGAGCAGACAATGAACACTAAAATGTGTTGGCACACTTCTCAGTCAAACTAAATCACCCCTTCCTGAAGCCTTATGTGTCCAAATTATATGCCTAGCATTAGCAAGTAAATCTGTTTCTCTGATATATTCTGTTAACCAATAATTTTTCTTTGACTGACCATCTTGGCCATCGTGAGTGAAGATTTAAGAGGTCACCTGCATTTTTGCTATAACACACCTACATTATTAAACATACTTTGATGTTTAGATATTTACAATATAGATATTTAGAAATACATAGTCATCAGGACAGACACACTACAACCAGGATTTTACAAAACATGATGCATTACTGTGTGTTTAACATGGGAATCTACGGGATTTGACCCTCTTTTTTGCACCCAGCCTCAAGTGGCCATTAGAGGAACTGGAGGTTTTAGCACATCCACACTGGTTTCATTTTTCAACCACTGAGGTCAGGAGAAAATACAGACAATAAAGCAATGGGCAGTAATCCTCAGTGGAGAGAGGAGTTCCTCTCTTTTTCAAGCCTACACAGCAAAAGGAGAAACTGTCTTTAAAAGCCTGGAACAAGAATAAAAGGAAGTGCTAAAGAGTCAAACTGTTGAAGGCACGACCAGGATAAATGAGTGCAGGCTTTGCTGCAGCATTTCAGCAGAACTGCAGCAAAGCCAAACAAAAATGAGATGAAGGTGAAGGCTGTGGTTTTCTGAAAGAGAAAAGTTCAGCTCTCCTTTGTGTGGAGTCATCAGAGATAGAAAGTGAGTGTCTGCGGTGAAGTCTGCAGCAGGCTGACAAGTTTCTTTACAGCTGTGAAGAAAATAAAACCCACCAGAATGTGAAATACAGAAGGTATGTTGTATTTAATGACATTTTCTTTTTCACAGATATTTATTTCAATGACTAAATTTTTTTTTTAGCATTTCCTAGAACAATCTCTTATAAAACACTGTACATGCAGCTAGTTATAACAACAAATCAACAGACAGAGGTAACATCCTTCAAAAAGTCTTATATAACAGTGCCGCAGATGCAGAATGGCCTTTTGTTGTCAAGATGGAGGCCATGTCTGACTGTTTGTGTCTTTATTTAAACTTTAAAACTGCCAGAAGGACTGAAACTTGTCTTTGTTTCTACCTTTTGTTTTTATAATGAGTTTTTAATAAATGCCTCTGTCATTTGTTTCATTTTTCATAGAAATAGCCTTGTTTGTGAAATCATTAGAAAAATTTCTAAATAATTCTCTCTCAATGAAACAAATTATGGATTCACACACTGGCAATTTTGGAAATATTGTGATAACTACGGAGCCCTGCAGGGGACATGGGAGGAAAAAAAAATTAAGACGGACTTTTGCGAGATCTTGCAAAACTAACTCGGGACGTTTTAGCCGCATTCTTCGGACGCTGGCTCGAAGCCGACCGGGAGGTCGAGGCACGATGTGCTGGGAAAGCGGTGTTCCTCCCGGCTGTAGTAGGTCTCGACAGAACATTTTGGAAAGACTTCAGTAGATTCATTGCTGGACATCTCTATAAAGACTTTACTGTGAAATGGGAAAATGTTGTATTTTGTTTCTTTCGAAAGCAAAAAAAAGATGTTTACTTTATAATAAACTTGTTAGTTATCTTAGCTAGATTTTATTTTCATAAATGCAAATACAGTAACAAAAAACCTAATTTTAAACATTACTATAATGATGTTTTATGTTACATAAAATTGATTAGTGGATCACTTAACAAAAAGGCTATGAAAACTATTACTATTTGTAGTAATTACAAATTATTTGAATGTTTGTAATTCTTTGTATTACACCCCCTGGCATATGTTAATTTTTTTC
This sequence comes from Neolamprologus multifasciatus, assembly GCF_963576455.1. NCBI lineage: Eukaryota > Metazoa > Chordata > Actinopteri > Cichliformes > Cichlidae > Neolamprologus > Neolamprologus multifasciatus. The sequence goes on along the minus strand of NC_140444.1, from coordinate 4,528,301 downwards.
TGATTGTATACATGTTCTGTATACTGTTTCTTAATAAAGTTTTATATTAAAAAAAAAAAAAGTCTCGACCTCCCGTTAGCTTTGAGCTAACGGGAAGAATGCGGCTAAAATTTTTGCGAGATCTCGCAAAACTTTTGCGAGATCCCGAGTTAGTTTTGCGAGATCTCGCAAAAGTTTTGCGAGATCCCGAGTTAGTTTTGCGAGATCTCGCAAAAGTCCGTCTTAATCTTTTTTTTCTCCCATGTCCCCTGCGGGGCTCCGTAGATAACAAAGTATTGGGATAGCACAGGAAAAATTGTGCACATGGACATAATTTGAAAGGCACCGAATGAAGACGGAGATGTAAACATATTTTGGAAATTTCTGGTGAAATTACAGGCTGCGTGTTTATCTTATTTAAATTAGGTGACTGGTTTATAAAGGATTTTGCTAAAATTCAGTCTAATATATGTAATCTGGTTATTCCTGTTGATCAGGCTGCTCTTCACAAATGAATCACTTGTAGGTCAATCAGTGCTCGTCTGTTAAAGGCTGCCAGGCACCAACAAAACATTTGGTTGGTGTGCACCTCTTTGCCTCAAGCCTCCTGCTTTAATCTAGCCACTATTGGCCAATTTGAACACCAGCACAAGTGTATCAACAGACATTTTATACATCTGCTCATCAGCGACTGAAATCCGAGTCTCACACAGTCTGTGTAGTACAAGGCTTAACACCCAGACCTTTTATCATGTGTAGATGAATAACACTCCTTTGTTTTTCTTTGTTTCACTGAGAGGTATTCCTTGATATGCTGGTGTCTGTGTAAGCATCACACTCTCACTGATACTTTGTGCAGAATCACAGAAATGGGAAACAACAATTTTTGTGATCCAAAACAATATTTAATTCCTTCAGATGAACGACTTCCAGCAGAAAGAAGAGATGAATTGCTTCCAGTCGCTTTTATCCCGAAGGTTTCACCCAGCTGATTTCTCACTACTCGGTTTAACCATCAAACAGTGTTTCATGTGGTCCCCGGCTCTTCATGAGCTGGAAGTCTACAGCCATTAAATATTAACTGTCTGTGTCTCCCTCCTGGAGCAGCTACTGTATACCTGCACCTTGTGGTGCTTTTCAGCTGGATGGAGATAAAAGAGGCCAAGACAGAAATCATATACAGAGCTGCACAAAAGACGGACATAAAGAACACACCTCCTGCGCCTTCCTGGTTGAGGGAAACACCGTGTGTTCAAGCAGATGAGAATCTGTCTGCATTAGAGTGAAGTGCAGGAAACTAAAGAGCTCTATTTACATTTGTCCAGCTCTGTATCCTCTCTGTGCCGGCCTCTCACCTCTGCAGAACCTCTGTTAACCTCTTTAAGTGTAATGTGAGGGTTCAATCTGTGAGTCAAAGAAAAATATCCTCAAAGTTTTCAAGGACAATCCAGAATCAGAAATCAATGTGCTGAAATTATATCTAATTTCCAGAAGAGGAGAGAGATCCTTTCTTAACTGTCATGGCCCTGGATATCCCAGTGGATTCTCCTGTTTTCTCCCCCTCGTTTGAGTGAGCCCACGATCAACACTACACACTCTCAACTCATCCTGAGTCTATTCACCTGTTGCTCATCACCCACCTGCAACAGATGAACAATCACAGCCCTTTTTAAGGCACAAATGGACAGCCATTCATCGCTGGAACGTTGACCTGCATCGTCAGTGAAACCCTGGCTCCTCTCTAGTTGACTTCTCGTGCTTTTCCCTGCAGCTTCCCTCAGTGACTGTTCGTTTCCCTTGCGTGCAGGTGGTTGTCCCGTTCGTTGTGTTCCTTGAGTGTGGTGAGAGAGAGAGTTTCCCCCTCCAACCGTGAGCATGTACGTGGATATTGAGGATTGGATGTTTGGACTCGCTATAACCTGGATCTTCCCCCAGATTAACCCTGTTCATCTGTGTGCCCCGTGGTTTCCTCCTGTCTGTAAATAAACATTCGAAACTTCTCCAGCGAGCACCGGCTCTGAGTCTGCTTACCTCCAACCGATGTGACATTAACAGATATAAATCCCAACGCTAGCTTGGATATCAAAATACTAAAATGCATCACTTCATCATGAGTCTTTTGAGTATTTTCTAATCCAACGCCGCAGTCAACACATTAACATTTTTCCAGCTACCTCCAATTACACGAATGTTTATATCTACTACAGGATATAAACATATGTAAGGGAAGCAGTATCCTTGTAATGAATCTGAACCAAGTGGCAACCACTGAGGTTTCTCTAATGGTCACTGTGGTATCATCCACTGGTTTGTGAAGTCCTGTCTGACTTCCAGGGCTAAAAAAATGTCAGAAAATTACAAAAAGTGTCCTCAGCTTAAGCCTACTGGCAGCAGAGCAGCTGATTTTGCAAAGGAAAATAAAATTGCAATGTTAGAAAAATGTCAAGAGGTTAAACACACAATACAGGCTGAGCAGTAACAGGAAAACAGGGTACAGTAGTTCAGTTTTAAAAGCACTGCATGAGTGTTTGTGCACAGGAAAAGAACTCCTTTATTAATAAAGTTTAGCCTGTATGAAACCAGAAAGGTCAACAACAGAGTATAACACTCATTTAGAGTCGGGGGAATCTGATTTAGATCTGCAAAGACAGTTGTAGTTTTTATGCCGTCAGTTGCACTTACTGGTGGTGTTTAACACTCTGAGAGCAAGTAAATAATAAATATAAAAATATAGTTCAAACAGACACTTGGTCTACATGAAAATTTGAGATAAGACCCAGAAGTATAAAGACTTAACACACCATTAGACCTTAAATCAGGGGTGGGCAATCTCAGTCCATGAGGGCCGGTGTCCCTGCAGGTTTTAGATGTGTCCTCGAACCAACACAGCTGATTTAAATGGCTAAATTAGCTCCTCAACGGTCGTGTCCAAATTCATGGGCTGCATCCTCCTGAGGCCGCATTTGTAGACCGATTACGTCACAGCGACGCGCCGAAGGCTGTCCAAATTCGTAGACTCCTCCGAATGCAGCCGACAAATGAGTCCTCCTTCTCCCCGAATTTGAAGGATGGGTCGGGTGTGTCCTTCTTGGCCCACCATATCCCAGAATTCATAGCGCGGCCCAGCCAAGCTCCAGTTTTTGGCAATGGCGGCCGCTACTAAGTTTTAAAATTACTCTTATTAATCTTTCTGGGCCACAAAATAAACTTTAAACATATTTTCAGGCGAGAATGTGGGTTAGCTCGTTGATAATTAAAAATGAACACAATAACGGAGAAAGATTTCGGGGTCCATTTTCGATTTTCGTGCCGTGGCGCTGACAACTGGAAATACTCTGAATTAAGGGCGGGAGTAGATCGAGAAGGCTAGACCGTCCAATTCCATAGCCGTTTACTTCCGGCCTACCCGACCTCCTGAGGACCCGGCCCACGTAGACCGCGAAGGCCGGGTCCTCAGGAGGATGCAGCCCATGAATTTGGACACGACCAACATGTCCTGAAGTTCTTCAGAGGCCTGGTAATGAACTAATCATGTGATTCAGGTGTGTTGAGCCAGGGTGAGATCTAAAACCTGCAGGACACCGGCCCTCGAGGCCTGGAGTTCGACACCCCTGCCTTAAATCCTCTTATAGTCCATCCACTCGAGGTCCGAGGGATCTTCAAGGAATGGTGGTGATATTTTTAAGAAAACTGATGCGTACGCTGTGATGTACCCCAGTAAACATCCGGGAAACTAAGGTTAACCCAGAACTTACACGGTTAAGCCCAAATCTGGTTTTTCTAAAAAGTTTTATTACAGTTTAATACAGAAGTTAAATGTATTGCTGTATCAAATATTTTAAATGAGGATGTGAGAAGGTTTCAGCTTTAGTGAGTAATTTTGTCTGTTTGTCTGTAAACTGTAACCAGCTTGAAGGTTTCTGTGTCAGTGTACTCAACCTTTTCATCTAAAAATGGTCACTATCGGCTCCAAAAAACCCAAAAACAAACCAACAAAAACAAGATGCTGATAGCCCGAATACCTTTTAAGATGATCATGTTGCAAAACCTGCACAACTTAACACTATTAATGAATGTAAAAGCACATTTCTGACATATTGTATTTTCTACTCTCTGTTTTTTTACTTTGTTTTCAGCCCCATCAACTCAGAAGAGAACCATCCGTCTCCTTCTGCTTTACTCCCTCTATCTTTGATGCTTATTGTGTTGTGTTTACACTGTGTGTTGTTCATAGCTGCCAGGTTTGGCTGTAGAGGTTTCAGTTGTGAAAGTGGATGCGAAAAGTAGATTGGTGAACTGTAGAGCTCTTCTCTGCTTTGTCTACCAGCAGAAAAAGAACACGCTTAACTAGCCATGTCTCAGCACCGCTCAGTCTCTTCATTAAGTGAGCATGGTCAATACTAGGATTCTGGATATTGACTCACCTAAATTTTAAAGCAGTACTCATTAGCGCTGTTGATGACAAATTGGATTTTCCTGCTATTACACAGCAAAATGTTTATAAGCTGTATAACAGATGCTTTTTGGGCAGAAGCAGAGAGCAGGGCAGGATTTTACTGACATATTACAGTTTGATTCAAATGATTTTTGTCCAGGTTTAATATTTAAAAACCTCCCTTCAGTTATATCATTCCTCTCTTACTTGATGCATTACTTTTTAATACGATAACTCTTTCTCGGTGATGAGTGTAATAAGTTTCAGCCAAAGCTCGACTCATTTCTCCAAATTGTAACACTCAGCTATCAAAAACCTTTTCGCTGCCAAGGCCAGTAGAAGACAAACTTTGTTGTGTAACAGCTGTATTGGAAACGGAGAGAAAACAAGTCCTGTTTGCATGAGTGACAAAGTCTGCATAATGAGACTGTAGGGGTGAGTTATGGTGACCTAAATTACAAGAGTGTCAACCAGTGGACCACATTTCACATTGTGTATTTAGGAGGTTTGTACGGTGGCCCTGAGAGGCCAAACGGACTGCAACTTCAGAAAACACCTGCAAAAAGAAAAACACCTGCAAAAAGAAAAATGCTGCAAAAAGAAAAATGCAAGTGTTTTTCTTTCATTTCTGTCAAACAAAGCTGTATGAAACGTTTCCAGCTGTTAGTATCATGGTTGCTAGGCAACCTGGGCAGCGCGACGGAGGCTAGACCGTCCCATTTCACAAGCCTACAAGCCTGCACTTCCGGCCTTAGCGGTCTTTGAGTACGCGGCCCTTGAGGACCGTTAAGGCTGCGTACTTTAAGGCTGCAGACCCTGAATTGGGTTCGTGCAACTGGTCCGTCCGGTTATTGTCTCCCCAGAAACATTTCCGTTGTGTTGTGTGCTTTTGCGGCGTTTTTCTTTTTGCAGCATTTTTCTTTTTGCAGCATTTTTCTTTTTGCAGCATTTTTCTTTTTGCAGCGTTTTTCTTTTTGCAGCGTTTTTCTTTTTGCAGCATTTTTCTTTTTGCAGCATTTTTCTTTTGAAGTTGCAGTCCGTTTGGCCTCTCAGGGCCACCGTAGTTTTGTGTTTTCCATTTAGTTTTGTTTGTTTTCACTTACTTTTCAGTTTATGTACTTAACGTACTGCTGCGTTAGGAGTACAGACAAAAAATCCCATGGTTAGGAAAAAGATGAATGGTTTAGGTTAAAATAAATAATGTTTTTATACATGGAGGCTTATTTGCTTGTTTTTCTGTGTGAAGGTCAGTCTGAGACAGTTAAGTGGAATCGCAAGAGATTTCCAGACATTCCTTTGGGATTTGGGTACAACACAAGACCAGAAGAAGGATTTTTAATGAGTCTTTGAGCTACCTGTATGTAGCTAACAGGAGAAACAGACACAGGATTCAAGCTGTCTTTGGGTCAGCAGTGAAGTCATTGATGAGGGAGACTTGGAAAAGCTGGCTGGCCTTATGTTCAGCTGCCTCTAGTCATATGAAGATGCACAGCATCAAAAACATTTCAGTTAAATTGCTACATAAGCAGAAACTTGTGTTCATTTTTATGATTCTATCCTGTTTGATTTTAATCTAAATTCAATCCATGTGTTACTAATAAATGTTTCTAAATGTGTGATGCTGCTTGGGAGCATTCATTCATTACAGTATGTTTCTGTGAAGAAGATGCTGACAGTTGTTTGGGGTAAATTTGCAGCACAGCATTAATATTAGACTCTGGGCCTTTGACTGAAGACATGTTTTTGGGGTTGTTTCTCAGGACCTCTTCCTGTGATGGCCTTAGACCATCAGATTCCCTCAAACAGTTTTCATCCAAAAGCAGATGTTCTTTGCAAATATGTATGTTTGCTTATGTCACTCAAGACTGGGGATAAAACTGAGTTATGGAGACTCCATGATTGATTTTCATCATTATAAGTAGATTTAACATGACTTTATTAAATAATGTGCTTCGTGCTACCATAGGATGAACTAAAATCATAAAGAAGCCAGCATCAAATTACTGTAAGGCCATGTGGTTTTCATATTATAGGGCATAGGTGTCAAACTCTGGCCCGCGGGCCAAATTTAATTACATTTGGCCCGCGAAGCCATACCAAATTACTGTTAGAGCTGACCTACTGGTATTATACAGCTAATATATATATTGTTTAGTATTAAGCTTTGCTTGTTCCATATTCAGTTTTTCAGCAAAACTTGTTTGAGTCCATAAGAAAAGATTCATTCTTATATTTGGAGGAAGATTTTTTTTCAATAAATATTAACGTTAGCCCGCGACTTTGTTCCAGTTTTGAATTTTGGCCCACTGTGTATTTGAGTTTGACACACCTGTTATAGAGCATAGTGCTTTTGGTTGTGCATAAAGTATTACCAGAAGTGGGTTTACTTAAATTATGTGATGCACTTGGGTCCCGAAATAGTTGATTGCATTTTGGCGTCCAAACTCAGATCAACCAAACCTGTGTTTAATGAAATTAAAGGATATGTCTGGAACATTTCTATTTTTTTCATTTCAGCAAATCCCATAAAATGCTTCCAACATCAGCTGCTCTGCTGCCAGTGGACCTGTCTATGGTCACATGCAGATGCACCCTGCTGTTCATGTAAGCTGCTCATCACTAGACTGATAAACCCTGAGTTAACTTATGCACTTAATAAAAACCTTGCCGATGTTAGGGTAAATGAAGTCAGCCAAAGAAAAAATATGCTGGATATGGTGAACTTGCTTTGTAGTACAGGCCTTAAACTGGTGACACTGACCAGCTAGTGTTCCACAGTGGCTATGGTTGTTTTGTTTTGCCCACCACGATGCTGATGTTTAAAGTAACATGTGACAGTTTTTGGATGAAATGGGTTTATTAATCAGTTAACGGTAGCTAGTATGCTTAGCAAACTACATCCACAAACTATATTAGTGCAACGAACAAACAAATACTGTATACCTGCTAAATAAGGTGAAATTACAGACTAATAAAGTGCTAGAATTTCACTCACCAAAACAGGTGCACAGACTTCTGGGATAGTCTGTATACAAATAGTAAGGTATATTATTAAACTGCATAGTATTTAACAGTATGGATTTTCAATACCAGAACAAACATTCACCCCATTCTCACTCCTGACCAGTAACAGAGTAATATTTGGTCAGGACCTGTTGCACATTGAAAAAGCATTAGCCAAACCCTGCGTTAAATCTGGCATTTTTCACCATGCAGGGAGGTCTGACAGACTTTAACACACGCCTTCATCTTCTAAACTGGAAAGCGGGAGGTTTTCTTTTTCCTCATCAGAATATTACCCTAAAGGAGACAGGCTTAACATTAAAATATGACAAGGTGAGGTTCCAGGTAATGTGTTAGGCTGGGATGAGTTGAGAGTGACAAAGTGTTTGTTATACTGCAGGAGATTTTTTATTCCACCTTAGTGTCGACTCAGAGAAGTGGTTCTCAAACTGTGGGCACAAAGCCACTGCAGGTCGAGCGAAGAGTATGAAGTGAAACTAACGTGCTACTTTTTTCTAACTGAGCACTCATAATCTGTTCACACTACATTCAAACTATCCTGCACACACTTGCACAGATGCATTTTGGGGTTCAGTATCTTTCCCAAGCACGCTCTGATGTGCAGACTAACAGGATCTGAGGACTGACCTACCAAAAAATAAATAATTACACCCAAAGAGTTTGAGAACCAGCTGTTCCAAGACATCACCTTTACCCTACGGTGACACATTTCTATTCCGGTTGGTTCTTACAGTAGTAGGCGGTGTAGTAAATATGGACGATTAGGATCATACAGCACTGCCCATCATCATCATCATCATTAAAACTTCAAATGAGGAAATATCTTTTTGAGAAACGGTTTTCAGAGTGGAGAGGATTGTGGAAAATCAATGCTAAAGAACAATTAATCATCATACTATCATTTAATACCCTCAGTGAGCACTTAGCAGCCCACTTTGGGCCGACATAAATGTCCTTATTTGAGGGTGTGCACAAGGCTGTGTGCAGGTGTCCTCTGGAATTAGTTGTGACTACATGGACACGTCTCCCACCACACTACAAAGGCACCAGTGGGGCATGGTTTCTCTAAGTGGGCTAGAAAGCTATACTTTCTTAACATTTCTCTAAAAGACTCCAATGCACAATGCAAGGATGGGTTTACAGTTTAATGAACAGTGACAACTCAAAAATATAATGCAAGGTAAACGTGGAATTGGGAAGGAGTGTAGGGAATCCACTGGTCCAACACAGTTTCCTTATTGTGAAGTTAGTTATGAGTTCACAAGACAGAATACAGGGAACCAAGGGAGAGTTTGCTGATATCTGCGAGTCCTTATATCGAGGTGATTTTAGTTGTTCTAACACCGATCTATTGAAAAGCAGCTAAACAGACTACTCATAATAATTGCAGGCTTCATAGACGCAACATTTAGTTACACTTCTAGGGAGGTGCAGATCAGGTGACGGTGTAGGCTACATCATAGGCTTAGATTTAACAGAGAAATATAAAACCTCCGGCATGCTCTATCACACCTGAGAGCAAGAGAAAGACAGAGAAAGACAGCACGCCATCACTCTACCATAAAATGCCCCCTGGCTCATATGTCTGTGACCTTAGTAAACACTTCTCTGATGGGTTTATAATTTCAGCTACAACTTTCATGTCTTACTGGATGATTAATTATGGCCCCATAAGGCAGGCAGGACATGATTTACCTCGTCCCCAGACTACTGCTCTGTAATATCTCTCTGTTTTTTATTAGCAGGATATATTTCCTGTTATCCTGGTCGTCTTGTGGGATTCTAGACAATAAGCAGGAAATCAAACGTGATGTTCACATTCAGTTTAAGAGTGCTGCTGCTTTATTTACTCTGAGGACAGTGGAAGATATCACCATTTCTCTGAAATGTTTGGAAGATGCAAGAATAGCATTGAGTACATAACTGATGGACACAGCCCTTTTCAAAAACAATGCTGTTGCTGCAGCAGCATAAAGGGAATTCAGAGAACTCTGTACATAATCACAGCACTGAACGGTCTCATGGCACCTCTCTTAGCTTAAATCAACTTATCAACCATGTCACAGCTACATTAACGTGTCCACGCACTGCATGAACACGCTTATTAGAAACACATCAGAAGAGATTGTTCCATGCTGCGTTCTCTCGTCTTTCTGAGGGGAGCTCCTTTCTTCCGGGTTGCATTTGAAGCGTCTTCTCTCTCTCAATGCTGTGTCACTGCGAACTTCGCGGCCACATGCCTTCTGTTTGGCTTTCACTCCACTGCTGAATCATCGCTTTGATTCGGTTCTTTCTGACTGTTTCCCTCCATCATCTGCCAGCTCGCAATCCCCAGCCGATGATCCAAGAAAAAGTTGCTGCATCTCTGCACTCGCTTATGTAATTCCAATTTATTTATATGTTATATTATGTAATATTTTTTTTTTTTTTTTTTGCTGCAGCAGCAACACTCAGAACAATATTCGTGCCAGTGAAGCTTTATGCAAAGATGAATCACACTGAATCGAACAGTCGAACGACGGCGTGTTGGTTATTACCATGAGGCATTCATTAACCCTTTAAGACCTACCATAGAACCAAATGCACCAGAGCTTATATTATATTTTTACATGCTGTGGAGCCATTTTTTTGGGAGCATTTCAAGTTGATATACATCAATACAACCATTATAGCCCAAATTTTAATAATATGTCTGCATTAAGTGCATAGTAATTACATAAATTGCAAAAAAGTGCAATAAACTACAAAAAAATAGAAAATCGTTTTTGTTTTTTTAACGTATATTTCTAGTTAGAGAAATTTAAGAGGCTTATCCCTCAAAACTGTAAATACATAAAAGTTGCACAAAATAGTTTCCCACCACAGGAAAGTTATTTTAAGTGTCTTCATAGATTTATTTTTGAAATACACCAATTTTTATATACTGCAGGAAAAACAAAAATAAATATTATAATGCAAATTTGCAAAAAAGCAGCATATGCATCAAAATAAACTATTTCCAGCAGTGCAATATGAGTCCTAAACATCCCAGAAACGACACAGAAAGTCATAAAGTCAAACATAACTTTTAAAAACACCAGTATAGGCTCATAAGGCCCTGATGGTAAAAAAAAAAACAAAAAAAAACAAAAAAAAAAACAAAACCCTACATTTCCGCGAAAATGACGTCACTTCCGGTTTCGGGCAGGTCATGGCGGACATGAGAACGTTCGCGCTGATGGACAAGGAAGTGTTACAAACAGCTGATCGGATCGGCAAAGCGTGTTTCTGGAATATTATGTTTTTGTTCCTGCAAGTGCTTTTTATGCAGTTTTTGCAAAACTATATGTGGAAGGAAACTGTGACCGAGGACAAGCTGATGGTATAAGATGTAAGTACAACTCCTCTGGTTTCATATGCAAAAAGAACTTATTGCGCTAGCTTACGTGGTTGCAGAGTTACCGGGACTTAAAAATAGTTATGCAAAGCAGAGCGTTCAGCTCCGACCGGCTTTAAAGGGTTAAGCAGTACACTCTAACTGTCTTTGTCAACTTGGTTTCACTTGCTAACATACACTGAGCAAATTACCAAACTTCATTCAGTTGTAGAAATGTTACTTTCATGTTCCATAATTCTTGGATCTTCCTATTTACACAGAACAGATGTCTCATTTAGATTTACACCTGGAGCCATACAATTCCCTCTAGAAGCTCACTTCTACATGAATAAGTAGAAAAATAACCCTTGTGGTGTTATCAAGATTTCTTAGCTTTTGCTTCAGGGAAGAAAACAGGAGGTCTGCTTTAAAATTCAGGGAAACTGATTTCAAAAGTTATACTCCAAAGTGTGCAAGGAGGTCATGGCTAAAAGAAGCCATTATGCACTTAAAAGTTTTCCTCTCTGTTTCATCGGAGACAAAATTATTTCAGTGACAGCGCTGACTGAAAATGTAACTGCTTCTACAAACTACGGATACAAGCCAACAAAATGGGAAACGGCATGAAAATATGCAACTGTGCTGTGCAGTGTACTGCTTGAGTGTTTATTTATTATTTTGTACCGTTGTTGTAGTCACATTGTGGCTTTGGGGTTTGCAGTGTGAGATTAGTTTTCTCAGTTCACAACTTTTCTCTTTCCCAGGACATCTAATACTTTATCATAGCTGCCGGCATCTCGCAAGTTCATGTAAGCTGTACTCTGGCATCGGTGCAAAGAAACACAAGTCCAGTTCATCACACATGTACGCTTGTGAATACACATATTTTGACCAAAATCACAGTCTGCTCCTAAATCTAATGAAGGAGCTTCTATTACCTTAAACTAATTAAGACATGTTTGGTGCCTAAACCTAACCATAAATAAAAGAGAAAGTAAAACTAAACTAAACTGATCACCAGCTCAACTACACTCAAAACAAAGGTCCCAAACTGCACACGAACCCATCTCCTGGCTGACACTTTATGACCATTATCGCCCAACAATCCCAGCAAAGTATTGCCAAAGCCAGGGGGGATGCCAGAGGACACCATTCGCCTAAATCTGCAATGCCAACAGGACCTCACGGAGCAGCAGTATTTTATTATTTTTTTGCCCTTAGAGGAGAATATATTGGGCCTAAAATGAATCAACAGTTTGATAAAATAATAAAATAAATAAAGAATGTAAAAGACATCCCAGAGTATGAATCCTAAAGGTCTCCGTGAGCCTCAAACTTGTCATTTGTCCTTTTCCAGTATTTATAGCAGCATAACTGTAAATCTTGTAACATTTCTATAAACTTCTGCCATCCTTCAAGATTAGTGTTGAGGGACCTGACAACAAAGTAGGATGCCGTACACCACACTGGTGCACCAAGCTGTGCTTTAATCAGCTGCTCGGCCGGCCTGTTTCACCTTTGCAGTATAAAACTCGTTTTTACTGCTTGGCTGTGATGTGATATGACCCTAATATTCTTGTCACCGGGTTCCCATAAAGTCTTAGAGTTGATACTTTACACCCCAAACATGGCAAAATTGGACACCCAGAGTCAACTGTCCTGTTTTACTGCGTGATGAAGTCTGAGGTTAGAGATTAGTGGTATGAGCCAAATGTTTGCCAGCAAGAAGTTTGTGGTTTATGTTCTGTTTTAAGCTTGTTTCTCTTTGAATGTTTGATTGATTGATTGATTGATTGATTGATTGAATGAATCTTTATTTTGAACATGTTGAAAAAGTACAACAACATAGAATTAAAAGAGACAAATGAACAAAGCAAAACAAAAGGAAAACGAGCAAACACAACTACAAATAACTTTCATGTTCAAAAAGGAGCAGGAAGAAGCATAAGCTTATTTAATCCCACCCCTTTTCCACTATCTAGTAATCAATAAACTACAGAAATACCTCCTTGCAATTACATTATATGTCATGTGTATTTTTTTTTATTATTATTCATTTATATATATATATATATATATATATATATATATATATAAACATACATATGTTCACTTTCACTCAATGATAAGGTCTGTGTAAAAAAAAAATATATACTCTGTTAAGTTTGGGGGAAAGTGTGTTTGGGCATGTTGGGACTTCATATGTTCAGATCCCAACATGCTTCATTTATTGCATGTTGAGATCTAAGCATATATATGACCAAAGGACACCACATGTGTATCTCTGTGCTGATCAGCTGGTTTGAGAAAACCAAAAAAAGTATTTGACACCTTTGATATAGCAACAATGTTTATCTTAACTGTTGAAAAAAACTTTATTTGTACAAAGTCTTTGCATATTATTACAAATTCCTGATGCATGTGACCAAAAACGTAACAATAAGGAAACAAAAAATCAACACAGTAATGATCCATGAAGGTGTGTGTGTGTGTGTCTGTGTGTGTACTGTATACCTGTTAATATACAATCGTCAATTCACAGTTGACCTAATTACTTTGAACATCCCTTGGCTCTGTTCCCAGCTAGAGGAAAGGCGAGTCGGCAGGTGTGTGAGGGAGAGAGTGCTAGTTTAATGTGTCACTTGCTCTCGTTCCCAGGAGGCCACATGGAGGGGCGAGGAACCGGCCTCGCTGAATGGCAGATTTGGGCCAATTAAGCTGGAACTGGAGCATGCATACACAAATTCTCACACACACATGCTGCAGCTGGAGCTGGAGCGCAGGCCTGGCTTGGCCTGACAACACCGTGTGGATACACCCTCCTGTCTGTCCATGCGCACACACAAACACATTTCCCTTCTGTTCCACATCTCACAGGCACTTAAGCAGGTACTCAGCCTGTTTTATCCACATAAACACACACAGTTATGTGCACACTTTTGTCCCTCCCTCACACACACACACACACACACTGCAGTAATCTTGTCTCTTCTTTCCTTTTGCAACACACATATTTGCTGCAGTACATTTCCAACTTGTGCCCTTTATATGTCCCCCCCCCCCCCTCTTTTCTACAGGGAAAGCTGATTGATCCAATCCTGCAGATTCCCCTCCTGTGGCAATCTGCTTGGGAATATTTAAATCAAACATTGCCTGCTCTCCCTCTCAGACCTTGACTCTGAACATGAGCTCAATGTCATACAAAGCTGCTAAAGGCTCCGGTACACGTGTAGCCGAATATTCTCCTTTTACTCAAATCCCAACAGTGAGCATGTAACACAGGCGACTTACTCTGCAAGCCAGGGAAGTGCATCTGTGTGTATCTGTGTGTGTGTAAATGCGCATTCAAGGTTACTCTCACATTTGTAGCGATGCAGACGGGGCAGTCAGGAAATGTGTTTGTGTGTTTTTGTTTTGTTTTTGTCATGAATGCCAGCCTCTCCGCCTCACCAGAAGACACAACCGCAACAGAAATGCTTAATCCCGTTTCAGGCTTGTTCAATTATTCATACTGCTATTGCGGTGCTCTGGCACAGAGAGTGAGAGAAAGAGAGGGAGGGATGGAAGAAGCAGCAATAGAGGAGAGGCAGAAAGAGCGAGCGGAGAAAGAGGAGGGAGTTTTCTATGAAACGCAGCATTATAGATGGAATATGTATGTAGCCAGTGGCAGCATCTCCGCGGTTTCGTCAGCCCTGCCCTGCTGCGACTGCCTCTCACAAACTCAACCATCTCTGCTTCTGAATTTCTGTCTCTGTCTTTTGTCAGCCTTTTTGTTGCTACATTTGATCTTTCTCCTTCACATCTTCTCATTTTTCCTCTTCTCTGCTGCTGCTGTTCTCTGTTTACTTTACACACCGGTCCCTCTTTTCACCCTCTCTCTGATTATATGATGCCATAGCTTTGTCCCATAGACCCATTTTACTACATGGAAATAGTTTCTGGCTTCAAAAGTGAAGCCAATGTTAAAGTGACTTAAATCTCACTGCTTTGTAAGGCCAAGCACGGGGCAACTCTTCCAGTCGCAAATGTAGACTGTTTGCAAATGTCTTGAGCAGAGATGGGCAGTAACGCGTACTGTAATCCAATTACTTTTTTCAAGTAACGAGTAAAGTAAGAGATTACTATTGCAAAAACGGTAATTAGATTACCGTTACTTTCCCGTAGGAACGCTGCGTTACTGCGTTACTAAAACCGTGATTTTTTTGCGAGAATGTCTCATGACAGTGACGGAAACAAGTGCGACGTTCGTGACAACAGCTGTGTGCAGATCAACAATGGATAATATATCGAATGCGGGAGAGAGTATGAGCGTGCAGTGTTTAAAGCGTGGAAGTACTGACCTTACTTTGAGTTTGATTCCATAAAAAGTGACAAAAACATTAGCGTCCGTTGTGCGTGGGAAGAAAACTTCTTTTTACAGCGAAAAAAACCCCTAAACTTCAAAGCAAGCACCGAGTAGCTACGACGTAATGGGAAACTCACAGAGAAACTTGCACACCTGCACCAGGGTAAACCTCCGCCTGCCCCACTCCTGCTTTACAGGTGAAAATAGAGCAACAGGACCGCTAGTCTTTGACTTTATTTATTTTCTGCTGTGTTTTACTTGCATCTATTTGAAAGACTGAGTGTAAACACAAAAAAATATTTTATTTTATGTGCTGGAATGTGCAGAAAATAGGTTTAAATGTTAAACAAAGTTCTTCCAGTCAGAGAATGTTGCATATAATTAAATTTTTTGCTTGATGCATAAAGTTAAAAGATTAAAACTAATAAAACAAGTTTTAAAAAGAGACTTTTCCATTTGATTACATTTTGTATGATGATTATGTAGAAAAAGTAGAATTGGGCTGAAAGATCTATCACTTTATCACCTATTCAGGCTGTAAATCGTGTTTTTTAAAAGTAACTAAGTAATTAATTACTTTTGAAAATAAGTAATAAGTAAGGTAACTGGATTACTTTTTGGGGGAAGTAATCAGTAATTAGATACTGATTACTTTTTTCAAGTAACTTGACCAACACTGGTCTTGAGCCATTTTTCCTTTTTCATCAACAAAGTGATTCCGAAATATTTGAGGAAATTTGACAAATGGAGAACAAAATAAGTGGCAGGCTTAAAATACTAACCTATAGCCACTGTATCGGAAAGTTGCACCCTAGAGAATCATGAAAAAAGCAGCAGAGAAGTGATACAGGACCTGAGACACGGATCCATCTACTGCTCACTCAAGTATCAGAAATGGTGGAAGGGTGGCTGTCGAGAAGCCGCTCCTAAGGAAAAGAAACAAGTATAAAATGATGAGGGAAGACTGAAAATCAATGAGAATAGGTTTATCTGAGTGATGAATCCAGATACATACACAGCCACTTATTAATACTAATTAAGAAACCAAAACAAAACAAAACAAAGGATTTACACTCACCAACACCGAAGCACAAACTGGTTATTTGTCAGTAAATTCAGTAAATTATTATGTTATTCATTAAATTAATTAAAAGGCTCAAAAAAGAACCACAATGATAAACACTATGTTGTGTGTTCAGTTTTGTTTACTTTCCTGTTATTTTCTGTATATTCATATTCTGAGGTTGTGTTTCTCATTTAGTCCTGCTCTGGCTTTTTGTTTATTTCGTCTCCCTCGAGCCCGTTCTGTATTCTTGCCTCCCTTATGTTCCTGTGTCGGGTCTAATCCCATTTCTGTGCTTTGTCTCACATCCCTTTGTGTCAGTTTAGTGGTGATTACTCAGTGTTTAGCCTCTTGCTTTGTCAAGTTTTTGTCTGTTTGTGAGTCCATGTTTCGTTACTTCCACTTGTACTTTAGCAGTATTATGTCTCCTGTGCATTTGTATCTAGTTTTACTCCCGTTGTCTCACCATTTCTGATTTGTTCCCAGCTGTGTTCCTTGTCGTCTCAGTCTCATTTCCTTTTACCCTTTTGTCTTCCCGTGTTCCCCTCGTCTTCTCCTCTAAGCTGAGGGTTGTTCCCTGCTCAGTTGTGTCTGTCTGGTCCATGTCCAGTCTCTGTAGTTCATCTCATCTCCTCAATCGGTCATGTTTTTTTTTTTTTTTGTTTCTTTGTTAGAGTTCTGTCTTATTGTTTATGTCTCAGGCTGTATCCCAATTCAGGGTCTGCAGCCTTAAAGTACGCAGCCTTAACGGTCCTCAAGGGCCGCGTACTCAAAGACCGCTAAGGCCAGAAGTGAGAGGCTTGTGAAATGGGACGGTCTAGCCTCCGTCGCGCTGCCCAGGTTGCCTAGCAACCATGATACTAACAGCTGGAAACGTTTCATACAGCTTTGTTTGACAGAAATGAAGGAGAAAATCTTTTGTTCATTTGTTTGTTTGTTTCTACATTAGCTTTGATCATTCTCTGATTAAGCTCAGCTATTGAACGGCGTATATTTTAAAGTAAAGGCTTTAAAACCAAGTTAGTACAAACGTCACTAATGTCACATGACTTTGCCGACATGTGGCCAACAGTAATGTTTTCATGTTCTTCGTTATTAAACATTTGCACATAAATAAGTGACATAATATTCAGTACTTACTTAAAGTTTACTCTTCCGGCGCCCCTCATCCGCCGTTTTTTTTCGGCAAAATTATCCACACCCACCGCCGCGCTATGCATTCTGGGATATGTTGGGCCACGAAGTCTACACCGCCACGTCCTTAAAATTCAGGGAAATGAAGGACGCGTTTGAGGGCCGCATTTCGAGCAGCCTTTGAATTGGGACAGCCTTCGTCGCGTCGCTGTGACGTAATCGGCCTTAAAATGCGGCCTTTAAGGCTGCAGACCCTGAATTGGGATACAGCCTCAGTCTCTCTCTGCTATGTCACCCCTCATTTCCTCTTGCTGTGCACCCTGTGAGTTTCATGTTTCTGATATAATTTTCAAGTTAATAAGTTCCTACTTTCTTCTTCTTTCCTGACTTGTTTTTAGAGTCCAGTGGCCATTAGAGGGACTGCAGGTTTTGGCACTTTCTCATTGGCTTTCTCTTTCAGTTAAAAAGTCAAAAAGCAAGCAGCCAAACAACTGCAGTGCATCGTCTTTGTAACATGTTTTTGATTTCATATTCCGATTTGGAAAGCACAAAGAGCAGGCCCCAGTTTTACAGTCAATTTCAAAACACTAAGATTTTGACAGGTTGAGGCTTCACAGCGGGACTTCATTAACCAGTGGGTGAAGTCAAGGCCACTACATCCATGTTTTATGTACTCTGTCCACTCCTTACACGGAGAGTCCTGCCTTTAGAGCCCTCAAAACTCAGGGGAAAGCCGGGCGTTTGTCTTGATCAAGCTAAATCCAAGGACACTTCATAGCCTTCATCCTGCCTGACCTTGAGCTACTTTGTGTACTTAACCCCCATGAAGGTTACGTCATCCCATTTACAGTTCACCCTGCACTTCAGTAGCTCCTGTGAGTGCTGAGGAAAGGGACTAAAACACAAATCCCAGACTTATATTTGGCCCATACTGTCATCTCACACCTTTTGACCTGCTTGTCTTCAGCAGGTGCCTTTTTTCTTCTTCCTGTCTTGTCTTTTTTTATCCTCTCATTGGTAATCTTCTTTTCACACCCTTTTTCTTCTTGTAGATTCTCTAAATGTAGCCGACCAATGTGAGTCGCCCACCCTGCCTCCCCAGAGAGGACGACAGAGAGGGAACATAAGGAGGAGGAGTAGCAGAATGGAGGGAGAAAATAAAGATGGGAGGAGGGCTTATGAAATCTGGCAACACAGAACACGGTGCAGAGGATCATTTGGAGAAACCCAAAGCATCATGCTGTTAGATTATGTCATTTTCTTATAAGGAGTTCCTGTACCACCAACACTCATGAATGCTTTATAGGTTGAAACTAATTGATTTAGTATGGATTAATTAATCATTTAAAGGTCAATTATAAGCTTTTAAAACCTCTGAAAATTGTTTTTCTAACATAAAATATTAATTTCTAAATAAAGAATAGTAAAGTAAAATGAATATATAAATCAAAAGGTAAATGGTCTGTATTTGTATAGCGCTTTTACTAGTCCCGCCTAGGGACCCCAAAGCGCTTTACACACCCAGTCATCCACCCATTCACACACTGGTGGAGGCAGCTACAGTTGTAGCCACAGCTGCCCTGGGGCAGACTGACAGAAGCGAGGCTGCCATATCGCGCCATCGGCCCCTCTGGCCAACACCAGTAGGCGGCAGGTGAAGTGTTGCCCAAGGACACAACGACCGAGACTGTCCGAGCCGGGGCTTGAACCGGCAACCTTCCGATTACAAGGCGAACTCCCAACTCTTGAGCCACGGTCGCCCGTTATGTATTTATTGATAGTCAATCATACAAAAAAATGTACGAACGTCATCCCTTCTGTGATTAACATTCAGATGTTCAGAGTGTGTGACGTGATATTTTTACTACAAACACTTTTAAATAGCCATCGTTATGAAATTTATTAATAAAACTTCTCAGGTAGCCCCTCCCACCTGCTGCTGAAACCTTTTGTTTGTGAAGGGTAACCAATAAGAAGCAACTTGGCTAAAAGGTGTAAACTTCAAGTTCAAGAATAAAAATATTGAGCTGTAATTGATCAGCATCAGCATCCAGTTTTTTGCATTTACTTTACATTGAGTCGCTGCTGTGTGGTGCAGTTCTTCCTTTTCTCATGATGTAATTTTCTCTGATTTGGGAGAACTGTGGTTTTCTTGTTATCTCATCTCCTACTCATCTCCCTCATTTCCACTGTGGAGACACAAAAGCCGGCTTTTTAAATGAGATCAGGACTCCTGGCGGCAACGACTCCTCCCCTTCACCTTCCCAGTATTCCTTCATCTTCCTCTTTCACATCCTGTTGTCTTGCGTCACCCATACATATTTCATTGAGGATTCAGTGAGGAGTAAGTGGCAATAGGTTGGGGCCAAGCGCATTAATAAATCATATAAGATTTGAAGCATCGCAGGAAGTTACTGCAGCGGCTTTTGTTTTTGCTTTTCTCTTTGCCCGAAGTGAAACTTTACACCTTAATAACCTTTATTTTAAATTGTAGTTAAAAAGAAACATATTTACATTTCTGAATAATTTAATGAAATTGATAATGAGTTCTTGAAAATACATGCAACTTAAAGGCCCAGTAACCAGGAAGTGCCCGAGAATCACCTGGGGAAAACCCTTCACGAACAGAGAGAGGAAATACCTTAGAGCTCCAAGCTCGAGGTGAGAGCCTCCATCTGCGGAGAGGTGGGTTATAACTCAGCAGGGTTTCACATCAAACGCACACTTCAAAAAGCTTCTGCATCTCGGAGAAGAAGCCTGAATTGTCAGGACTGTCCAGACTTGTTTGGGATGCAGACAAGCTCGCAGAGATTCTGAATCTCAAAGAAGGTTTTGTTTCACTTTCAGAAATTGTTTTTGTGTTATTAAATGAGAGAGAAAGCTACACCCCAGGCAGCTGGATCATTGTGCAAATACTTAGTCAGTTTGATGATAGAGGGTAAAGGGTTCAACTAAAGCTGTGAGATAAATTACAAATTACAATTGCAGCCTAAAAGCAACCTCACTGATCCTCCTGATGGTCCTGACGCCTCACGTTGAACCACATTTAAACCTAAACTGAACATTTCTTTTCACGTGCTTTTGAATGGTTTCCTCTGCTCAGCCCTTCTGTCTTTATATACTTTTCTTCTTTTATTACTCTTTGGCCTTCCTCTTTTTGCCGTGCCTGGCAGCTCTGTCTTCATATCTATCACCTCCTGTGCTCTCTTACTGCAGCTGCCTTAGCCGCCCCACTCCTGTAACCATTTTTCTAGGAATTGCAGATTTTCCAGTCTCAGCTAAAAAGTTTTTTTTTCCACTGTGTAAATTTATTTTAGTACTGACTTCCGTGTGTTGACAGAAAGCTCAGAGTTATTGCTTGTATGACTTCTGCCGACTGTGTATGCAGTAAGCGCTGCTGCTTTTTCGGCTCTTCGCCATCTGCAGGAGCGCTGTCTTCTTCGTTTCTCTGTCTCCCCCTGTTTCTAAATGTGAATATCTTTAACAATCCCACTGTCTTTCTTCCTCCTGCTGAATTTAATTCCTTCTTTCCAGAGCATACCTCTGCCTCCACAGGTTCTCTTCAACCTGCTCCTAGATGACCCGTTTTTTAAATAAACATTATAGTCCACAGACACCTGAGCTCATCCGTCATTGTAAAAATGAAAGGGTTCAGCTCTTTATGTGATGCCAGGCTCCCCTCAAACCTTTCTGTTGTTAGTGTTATAACTAGGGATGGGTATCGTTTAGGTTTTATCCGATACCGGTGCCAAACCGGTACTTTTGAAACGGTGCCGGTGCTTAAACGGTGCTCAAACCGGTGCTTAAAGAATGGAAAACACAAAAGTGGTCCAAAAACCTCTCATGTTCAGCTGTTTTTTTGTAAAAAGATAACAATGTTAGCCTTTTCTGCAGCTATGGGGCATATATGGTATCATTCTTGGCTGGAAGCAGCGCTTAAACAATGGAAAAAAACACAAACTTTGTCCAAAAACCTCTCATGTTTAACTGTTTTCCACTTTTTCTTTGGTCATTTTAGCCTTTTTGGCCAGGGTGAAGGGAGTATCTGCCATCAAACAAGAAGACAGCTGCATGTAGCTATGATGATGTTTGCTAGTTCACCTTACATACATTAATGTAATAACGTGGTTAGCCTACTCAACGTAAATTACACACGAACAACATTAAGCTACTCACGCAGAGAAGAACGGCTGCTGCTGCCATCATCATCCTCATCATTTCTGCTACACTGGCAGGGCTAGGGGCCAGGACTCTCCTCTTCGGGTTTTTGGGGGATGTTGCTAATTCCGGGTCCGATAACAGGCAACCCACAAGCAGTAGATGTGCTCGGTGTGAGGTCTCGCAGCAAGCTATCAAATACGGCGCATTTCTCGGCTTTAAAAAAAAACACTATGCGTCGCCAGGTGTTTCATCAGATTTGAGGTGTGACCTCCTTTGACAGTATCACAGTATCACCTTAAAGCACTTGTTGCAGCTGCTGAGTTTGCATCTTTTGCTGTGAAGTACAGCCAGACTTTTGACCGCTTCGCCTTGGACATTTTTAATTTGTAGCTCTGCTCTAAAAGAACGTACGTACCTGGACCCGCCTACTATTCTCGGAAACTTAAAATGATTGGCTAGAATCTAAAGTGTATCATTCCATACCAGTTGGTGGCGGTAATGCACCTTTCAGTTGTTTGCCAACCGCCAATACAAATGTAAGGAAGAAGAAAGTGTATCACAGCTCAGGAAAAAAAGCACCGAAATAAAGCACCGAAATGTGCGCTGCTTTTCGGTCTGGTTACTACCGTTTATGTCAGAACCGGTGCCATCATGGCACCGGATACCGGTACCCATCCCTAGTTATAACTATGCTAAAACTTTTAACTGTGTTTACTTTATTTCATTTGATTTTTGTTATTAATCCCTTAATTGTGTTTTTAATATTTTAATGCATACTTTATTTCAGATACATTTGAAGTAGGTCCTGAGAAAAAAGTTCCATTTGTGTCCTGACTCCGAGTTCCTCTGTGCATTATTAACAAGTCAGATTCATTTAGCTAATCGGCATAATTTTATTTATGAAAATGCACTGTAAAGAATTCAATTTGCACATAGGTTCTCTATAAATCTAGGTCACAAAGTTAGGTAATAGGGGAGACCGGGGATAGTTGTAACGTGGGTCAGTTGTAACACTTCCAATTTCTCCAATCAGGGCTAAGTTTCAAATGATGTGACTCATCCCGTGCATGCCCAATTCAGAACTGCTATCACATGTGAAAAATCAGCACATTTTGTCAAACACAGACAATTTAACATGAAAAAAAGTAATTTGTATGCCAAAAAGTAAGTTTTTCTACTTTATTTCAATTTCTAATAGCATTATCTGCTTTGCAGTTAAACTCATCCAACTTAAATTATGTTATTTGCATGTCTATGGGGATATTCTGTGTAGGTTTTTAGTGCTAATGTTTTAGCCGTTGGCTGTAATGTTAGCTAGTTCATGGCTATAGGAGTCTGGGTCAGTTGTAACAATAATGCAAATGTTACAACTTACCACACTATTACTTTAACTTATATTAAACAAGTTGGGGCAACGACATCAGCAGAGAGAGGTTCACTGGTCGCTTTTGTATATGCGGTTAATGCCATTGGCAACACAATTCCTCCACTGTTTGTGTTCCCACACATACATTATGCAGACCACTGTGTCAGAGATGGACCAATAGGAAGTATTGGTAATGGAAATAAATCAGGATGGGTGCAAGAAACAGATTTCCTCATCATCAAGGTAAGCCATGATAAAAAGTAATGGAATTGCGATGCTGGTGAACAACTACATTTTTTCAGCTTCATTGTTATGTACAAAATTGGTGCAAGAGTTGTAGGTTCTAATGCCCACTGAGCCAATGAGGCCAAACTCAAGGAAGACCAACCAAAATTAATGAAATATTCAGTTGCAGAAAATTCCATAATTTGTCTTTTTTGGGGGGTTGGAATATGTTCAAAAGCTAGATTTCTGCATTCTGTCAAACACACACATATGGCTACATAAATGGCTCTAAGTCCATTCATGTGTTGAATAAACAAAGATTACATGTTAATGTTTTGTTAGTACCCTTATTTCATTGTTACATTTCACCCCAGGATATGTTACAAATAACCCAGACTATGGGGTTAATTGTAACATTTCACTCTTTGTGTTTGAGACCATACCATGAAATGGGTAATTGTGCTGCAGAGAAAATAGCTGCACTATTTAATAGCCGAGACATGTAAATACTTTGCATTACATTTTGAATCCACTACCTTAAAAGAGCTCCAATTTACAGACAGAAATGTCAAAAATGTTACAACTATCCCAAGTCTCCCCTAATGCACAACCTCTCAGGTGATGTAATTCTTTGTGCAATGAATAAGCAATTTCAGATAAATCTCTGACTTTTAGGAGCTCCTAAATCTGGCTCTTTCGCCCCACTTCTAAAGTTTTACGCAATCTGTTTGTTAGCGTTAGCATTACACTTCAAAGATTGTGACGAGAGGTTTAAGGAAATAATAAGTGTAGCACTGCGATGCAGTCTCTTCTTCAACGATAATGCATGAGAATGCATTAATGAAGTCTACTGATGCAACTGGGCTAATTATCTTGCAGCGAATGGAGTCTTGAAATCAAATCCAGCATAACTCACAGCGCGACTTCAAAGGGAAGAATAATATTGTGCCATAGCTGCTTGACATATCGACAGAGAGCTGTTTGCTCAACTTAAGAGATGCTAATGTGTCGATACTGTAGGCAGAAAATACATTATTGCAATTTTAAATATGCTGTAAATGTTATTGTGCAAAGCTAGAACACATAAAGGTATATCACTGTATACCACCTTCAGCTCCTCTTCAGTCCAGTGCTCAGCTTATTTCACAGCTGCTGTTCTGGGCCAAAGAAGCCCAGTGAGATTTGTGTGATAATCTGATTTTATATAAAGAGGGATTACGCCTCACTTGTCCGAAATGACTGGCTAAGAAAGGGAGGCATGGATCCACCTTGATCCCAGGCTGCCCAGGAAGCCTCATTATCCTCCCGCCATCCTTCCTGGAAGCCTCTGCTGATCAGTAAATGCCACAAGTTTCACTCCCCGCTGTCACCTGGAGCTCTCACCATGGGAGGAGAAGGGAGAGGGGAAAAAAAGAGCAGAGGAGGAAGATGAAGCTCTCTTTCTCTGTTTTTTTTAAGAGGAAAGATTGATGTTGGCAGTTCGCTTTCAAGCATCTGCTCTGAGTTAAATCCCTTTGACCGTTTCAAGTCCTTCAAGTTCCTCGACATGAAACGGATCCACTGGCAGAAATAAACAGGTTGTCAATAGTCCAAGGCCTCATTATGTGCTGATATTTGACACTCTCTCAGCAGACATTCTTCTCAGTGTTATTTGTTGAGCATGGCACAACCAAAAGTCTCATTACATGGTGCTGCTTTGTCGCCCAAAGTTAACAACAGTGAATGCTGCAGCTCTGAACTGAAGCATTATTCCTGTCTTCCCTCTGCCACCAGGAACTGCTTATGAATTAATGAGATGTCAGCAAAGATGTCACGTCTTTATCCACTCAATCTCTCTCTCCAACAACAAAAAAACAAAAACCCAGAGGAATTAATATAACATAGGCTCATGAATCTTGTCTGTCTTGACTCTGGGGGGGCTTCACCTTAATAATACTCCTGTTTTGTTATGACAGTTTGGAGTAAAAGTGGAACACACTTATTTTGCTGTCAGAATTATAAAATATATTTGATTTTTGGTAGGGATGCAACGATACCAATTTTTTCAAACCGATACGATACCGATACTTGGATCTGAGTACTTGCCGATATAGAGTACAAAAACCGATACTTCTACCACACACACACACACACACAAATACAATTAATTGGAAGACAGGTTTTATTATATTCCCTGCCGATAAAAAAATTAAATCTTAATAAAAATGACCACGAAAAAATTTCAAGTGAAAAATAATCACTTCTGTTAAATTATTGCAGAGTCTCCACATTGTAATTTTACAAAATATCACTGAACTATTGGCACTGTCTCGAGCTTTCAGAATAATAAATAAACACTTCTGATTGGAATAAAATAAATACAAATTAGGTTTGAGAATAAAATAAACTTTTAAATTATTGCAGTCATTGCGGTCCACACTGCTGACATTTTGTTTAGCCTAGCTACTGCAGCCTCCGGTTTCTCTTTTTTATCTGGAGCCGCCAGTCTCACTCGCCTAACCCTGTGCCTGTTTAGCGCAGGATGTCCCCCTAGTGGCCAATCTAAAAAACTACAACAGAAATGACATACCACCCTCTGATTAATGAAGTAAGTTGGTATCGGTTCATGGTATCGGTTAACTTTTACAAGTATGAGTACACACACATTTTACAGTATCGGCCCCGATACCCGATACCAGTATCGGTATCGGTGCATCCCTAATTTTTGGATTTTCATATTGTTAGGTTTCATTCTGTGCTTTATTATCAGTTTTAGCCACATTTTTATGTAGGTTGATTTACTAGTCATGGTTTAGGATAAGGCAGCACGGTGGCACGGTGGTTAGCACTGTTGCCGCACAGCAAGAAGGTCCTGAGTTCAATTCCACCATCAGGCCGGGGTCTTTCTGTGTGGAGTTTGCATGTTCTCCCCGTGTTTGCGTGGGTTCCCTCCGGGTACTCCGGCTTCCTCCCACCGTCCAAAGACATGCAGCTTGTGGGGATAGGTTAATTGGATAATCCAAATTGCCACTAGGTGTGAATGTGCGAGTGAATGAGAGTGCGAATGGTTGTCTGTCCCTGTGTGTTGGCCCTGCGACAGACTGGCGACCTGTCCAGGGTGTACCCCGCCTCTCGCCCTATGACAGCTGGGATAGGCTCCAGCGCCCCCTGCGACCCTGAAAAGGATAAGCGGAAGCGAATGGATGGATGGGTTTAGGATAAGCCACATATGAGAAGACTCTCTCTGGATCAGTACTTAGGCCTCAGTTATGCAGGTCTAAGATTGGCGACCCCCTGGTAACGACTGCACACTAGGGAATAATGTGTACTAACTGTCCAGTAAGCAGGTGGTTGCAGGTGGAGGTTGCAAAGTAAAATTGTTCACAAAGAGGGATATGCTGCTGCGCTGAAACCTCTGTGCCATTTTTGGGGGTCGCTAATATATTGTTGCAGTCACACATAGTTGATCCATGCATGGTAGATTTTGCAAACACTCACCAGTCATTGTGAATCGTGCAGCACATTTTCAGGTTTTTCTGACGGTGAGTAGTTGGCAAGAGAAAAGTTCATTTTTGTGTTTGCAGAAAAGTTGATGTCTTCCATGCAAATACCGGCAACCCCAACAATGACCTAATGTGCTAATGACCACAGCAATCACAATGGGGTTTTTTTTGGTACAGCACCTTCTTTGCTACCAGTTTCGCACAGCGAAGTCGGGAACCTCTAGCGTCAACTCGCCATCTTTTTTCCCAGTGACTGGTGGTTGCCAGAGGGTCATTGACCAGTTTCTAGGCCTGTGTATGTGGGACCTTAAGTAAATAAATGGATAGAGAAAATGTTGTAGGTTGCTTTCGATGCAAAATAGGTAGAAAAGGGTAAAAAAAAAAAAGTACAGCATCACTTAAAAAGTAACACAATTAGCTTTTTGGCTAAAATGCTGCTTCGTGGCTAAAAGTCTTGATAAAAACTTTGTCTAAATAAATAGCATGTGATGTCTGAAAACAAGTAGGACATCTTCTCCTTACATAAAGTACAAACATCTTTTAAAAATAAGCATCTTACACTGGTTTGCATTGCCAGCTGAGGAGGTGTCCTAGAATATGTGCTTTGCAAGCATAACATCATGTAATATGCTGTACCTTAGAAGCAGAAAATTGCTAACGACCTTCCAAAAGTATCTGTGTACTTATTGTCCCTCAGCCTGTAGCTGCTTATGTCGAGGCTTTACAGAGCAATTTCATTACAATCAATTGACGCAAAGGCAAGTGTAACTCCTGCTGTTACGTCATGTCGAGTTATCAGTCGAGATTGCTCACGTAAGAGGTGGCTTTGTCTTATGTATACAAAGTGCAACATCATCCTTTAGTCTGCGCTGATCTGTTTTTGTCTGTCCACTTTAAATTCTGCACAAAGCACAAAATGCTATTGCACTGCAGCAATATATTCAGTAAAGGCTTATCAGCATTACCCCGGCAGGGTATTAGGTGTGTGTAGTAAACAGACCTAGTGATTATGACTATGTGCTCTTTGATGGGTGTGTGGTGGCGCCAAAATGTGAGGTGGGCTTTTGTGGCTCTGTGAGAGCCAGTATTTCCTCAGGTAGCTGTAGGATAATTTGTGGTCCCCCCCTGTTATTTATATCATAATAGGGGGGTTGTTTTATACTGTAGAAGGGCTGAATTCTCTTGACTTCAGGTGTCCTAATGTACAAAAGTATAATTTGATGAGTAGTTTGGGATCCATCTACGGAGAGGTAGAGGAAATACTTTTGTGCCCTGTATGTGTTTATGTGTGTTCCTGTTTAGACATCTTTGTGGGGACTTAAAATTTGAATGTTATTATACTTGTGGGGACCACAAGTGTGGTTTTAGTGTCAGGGTTACAATTAGGTTATGGTTAGGTTTAGGCTAAGGTAAGCAGCTAAGAAAAGCATTATGTCAATTAGATGTCCTCACTAAGATATCAAAACGAGAATGTGTGTGTGTGTGTGTGTGTGTGTGTGTGTGTGTGTGTGTGTGTGTGTGTGTGTGTGTGTGTGTGTGTGTGTGTGTGTGTGTGTGTGTGTGTTACAGGAATTTGCTTTGTATTAGTGCCTTGTCATTGTTATCAAAGGCTCTTGACCCTGGTTGCTGTCTGCTGAGCATCATGGGAGATAAAAGTTAGGAAACAAAATTTCTCTTTGCTAAAAAGAAAAAAAATCCATTGCAAGTTCAAAGTCTTTCACAAAAATCTATTGAGCAAAAATGCCTGTTAGGGCAACTTTGTTTTTACCAAATGATATTTAAGTCAAGGCCTAATGAATTTATTCATAAGCTAATAGAGGTGTGAAACAAAACAGCGTGTTAACTAGAAAAGGAAACACTTTTAAATTAAAAACACACGTTCAAGTAAAACAAAATGATTAAAATTCTTTAAAAAATTTCATGTTTACAGTGAAGAAAATTAAAGGAGTTCAGGTGCTGGTTGAATTTGAAGCTCAGAAATGCTTGAACTGTTTAAAAAAGTCTGAATGGTGTTAACATATCTGTAGGTGATTTGTCAGTTTGTGCAAACAATAAAAGGAGCTGCCGTGTCAGTTGTACTTCAGGCGGCAGACATCATTGAAATGTTAGCTGAATATGAATCCAGCTCTAAAACTTGACTTTTAAAAGTTTCGCTTCAGTGTGTGAGTCAGTGCCGGCAGGTGAAATGTCAGTTTATGTGTGAAGAATAAAGAAATTCCAGTGAGTGATGACAGTAGAGTAACTGTCATTCAAAGAGGATTAAAGCAGCAGGGATGTCAGGTGAGCTAGGAATAAAAAAAAATAAAAGAATTTTGAAGTGTGTTCACTGTAAGTGTTGAAATATCAGGCAGTTGTGTATCTAAAACGTAGCACTTGAATGAATCTAAGAGTAAGATCGGAGTGAAAGGAACTTGACGGAATCACTGAGCCCGTTTTTTATAGTCCTGCAAATGCATAAATGATTCCACTATTCCATGTTTTTAACATGTTCCTGTGCTGTTCCCCAAGACCCTGATCCTTGTGAGCTGGAACAGAGCCGGGAGAACAGCAAAGGAAATTCAAAGGTCAAAAAACACAGTGTCAGTATTGCCCGTCTGCCTGGCAAAGGAGCTCCGTGCAGGCAGACGGGCAGTCAATTCAATTCAATTTTATTTATATAGCGCCAAATCACAACAAAAGTCGCCTCAAGGCGCTTCATAGATACAGAGAAAAACCCAACAATCATATGACCCCCTATAAGCAAGCACTTTGGCGACAGTGGGAAGGAAAAACTCCCTTTTAACAGGAAGAAACCTCCAGCAGAACCAGGCTCAGGGAGGGGCGGGGCCATCTGCTGCGACCGGTTGGGGTGAGAGAAGGAAGACAGGATAGAAGACATGCTGTGGAAGAGAGACAGAGATTAATAACAGATATGATTCAATGCAGAGAGGTCTGTTAATACATAGTGAGTGAGAAAGGTGACTGGAAAGGAAAAACTCAATGCATCATGGGACAGCAAGCAAAACCAGCTTTAAGAAGCATTTACGGTTCCCCAAATGTGTCCACGTCCACTCTGTCATGGCTCTTGATCTGTATGACATCAGGCTACTTTTGCATCTGAAGCTCAGATGCATTTCAGCAGGAAAGTCTGTCCACATTAAAAACATCACATATCTCTCCGTTCACTAATTATTGTTGTTTTGTAGACGTTAGTCTTGTTTTCGTCTTAGGTTCTTTTCCTTCATGTGTCCTTTGTAATTGTGTGTAGTGTTAGAGTTCATCCCGCGGTGACAGAACTCATTTTGGGGTTTCACTTCATGCTTTTGTTTCACTGGTTTGTGATTTCCTTCCCCGCCCTCATTACCTTCTCCCGCTGCGGAGCACTTTCACCTGTGTCTTGTTAACCAACTGTTTCTCGTTCCTAATCGGTTCCCTTGTGGATACCCAGCCCCGTTTTCCCTGCTGTCTTTGTCTGTTGTGGTTTCTATTGTATGTCAAATCTCTCTCATGTTCCTCACAATTGCTTTGGCCTCCCGTTTGGATTTCTTTTAAAATTCTGTCGGTTCATTAAATGTCAGATCGTCTTCAGTCCTTCTGGTTCTGCTGTGCCAGAAAACAGACAATACAGATGCTAACTCAGCTTATTAATGTCTACCCTAAAAGTTAGTGTTTATACTAACTCATTTATTATATTTTAGGAGTAAAAACAACCCACCGCTGAAGAAACAACACATCGGTGTTGGCAGCATTGCTCCCTGAGTGACGATAGAAAAATAATAAGACCTGTACCTTTTTTATGTTTTTACTGGAGGGAACAAATGCAAATGTTCTAAAGATTATAGGTCTATTTTTCTGTGCCTGTAGCTGAACGTTACATTTTTGTTTGAATTTGCAGAAGAGCCAGATGAATTTTTAGTGCGCTGTAGCTGAACTGTCAAATGCTCAAAGCATCTGACAGGTAAGTGACATTTCAAAAATGAGTTGAAATCCCCACAAGCACCAGTTTATTGCTGTAAATAAAGGCCTAAAATGCCAAAGAATTGTTTAAATATAATTAAAGCACTGAGAGAGGATTGTTTGATTACATCATTAGCTAAATGTATGGAACAAAGATTCAGAAACTTCAAACTGGAAATGAGCTTGTGTTGTAACTCAAGCCCCAGATTAACAGAGTGGTTACTTACATGTGACCATATGTACATCCTGACAAAACATAAGCTAAAGTAACACTGACTGGTTGTGTTTGGTGGAGAAATTTTGGAATATGTGGGAATATTTTTGAGGTGAAATCCCATTAGAAATCCAAAGTTATCGACTGGTTGTAGCTATTCCCGCCTGTGTTATAGGAGAACACAATCGTAACGCGAATGCTCCTAATGAAACGTTTCTTTTGAAACCCCAAAAGCTGTTAGCTTTATTTTAAACCAAATGTTACAGACTGAATGAGACAAACAATTTCACTCGAATCCTTCACACTCGGAAAGTGTGAAAATCCTGTGACAGAAGAATTTTTAATGCCGGTTGTAGTTTGTGCTTTAAACTATTTAATTCTGATCTTGATTGAGAGGAGTGATTTTTGTGATTTTTTCCCTTTATATGTCTTTTATTCTGGTTTTCACTTTAAAATGAAAAACAGTAAAATGTCAACAACAAAAAAATACTGTTCCATTATTTAGCTAAGCTGATGTCCTCATGGGAGTTTTAAAAGACTCCACTTTAATGTGAGACTAAAAGTAATGTAAGCAGCTGATGACCACTCAGAGAAGAACATTCACTCCAAGGTCAAGCCAAAGATGTAATGAATAATTATTGTGGAAAACAGAATGAAAAGTCTAAAGCTGTTTATTTTTCTTCCAATAATGTTCTAGTCAAGTTTTGGTTCATTCCTTTTAGCTTCTTTAGATTAAAACACAGTATAATTAATCAACAAATTGTACCCCAGCAGAAATTATTCAGCACCACATGGCATAATGAATATTTAAGGCCCCGATAAGATTTCTTAATTAAGAAAATACTTGGTGAGAAACAAACACAACAGCTGCCCACACTGAAGAATATTTCTCAAATGTCTTTGAGTAAAATTCCCCAGTTTGATCTACCTGTGGTTGAACAAATTGCTTTCACTGTTTGATGCTTGAGCTTCAGATTAAGTGTCTGATTTAAATTCAGGAAGCCTTAACGGTGACACTGCGTCACTGGAAATAGTTGGTGCCATAATAACAGGTAATCTGAGTTAACTGACAAAGAACGTTTAAAGTTAAAAGTTTGAGTTCAGGCTGAATTTATTTGAACTGTTATGACAAGACACTTTCCCCCCTCTGATTGCCGTAGTGCAGGCGCTGCACCTCACACCACAAATAATAAACCTGGTAATAAGGGCTTATTTTCTTATCCAGTCACCTTAAGATCTGCACTGCACCTCATGCAGTTTCTTTGTGTTTTCTGCTTTGTGGCCGTCACTATCGCTTCTTTTTTCACCGATCTGGTTTAAAAATAAACTCCACTTACTGTTGTTTGTTACTATAGAAAAGCCAGGAATGCACTCTGACATTAAGTATCACAATTTTATTACAAAAATTAAATTCTTCATCTCTCAGTTTTGCCATGCTTGGAGCATATAACAATACAGTAAAAAACCCAGACCCGGAGAAGATAGTAAAGCAGATTTCAACAATGCTTTCACAGCACTCTGTCATTCATGCTGTTACTATACAGTTACTGTAACATTCCTAATACAGAGTAGTACAAACACCTGCCAAAACACGTCATGTCAGATAACAAACTGTAATTAAATCACGTTTACCAGAAGAACAAGAAACTCAACCCAGCTCAGAGGGGAAAAGAAAAAAAGGAAAAAACAGAAACCAGTAAACATTGAATTTGCAACTGAAAACATACCGAATGTGCTGAATATTTGTACCAGCCCAAGGCACCCAGGCTTCTAGCAATGTTGGCAAGTTAACGACATTCTTACAGAAACACTTGAAGCGAACGATGATTACAAATCGACTTGTACCACAGTTTGACTTTGCAGTGTCCTTCAACGTACCCTCCTCTCCTGGCATTCCTCTTCATCAGTCACAGTGCAAGTTCCGGAGGGGCGGGGCAAAGTGGGGGAGGAGGGAGGGTGGCAGGGAGGCATGGGAGGAAGGGAGGGGTCACGGGGAGCTGTACCGCATTAGACATCACTTTACAGCGCCAAACACTGACAAGAATTGGACGGACAGCGTAATCTCCCACTCTCCTGAAGGAAGGGGGGGGGGGGGCGAGAGCGGTTATGTAATTCCTCACTTGGATTGTGAATTGTCCAAACATAAGGCGCAGATTGCCAGTTGCCAGTCCAAGACGAAATAAGCCAAACGAAAAGCTTAGATGTGCTTTCAACTGAATGTCCGAGAAAGAAAAAGGATAATAGCAATACTTTCTCACTGAGGTTTCCAAGATGAAATAGATTCTTTTTTTTTTCCTCAAGATGAAAAGCGTTGTTTTGCAACATGGATACCTAAGAATGGTGGAAATCCCAGATTTAAGCTTACTTATAACTCAGATAGTCTCTAACAAACGTCAAATGAAGACAAGAACGACAAAAGCTCAGAAATACAGATAGGCCTTTCTCCAGCGGTGAGATGCAGTTCAGTTGGCTGAACGGCAAGGCTCGAAGGTCCATTTGGTCGCTCCGCCAAACACTTCGATGTTGCTCTCTGTCCAGGAGAACACATCGCCAGTCGATGCTTTGCTATTGCAGGTCGCCAAGTTATAGATCTCGGTGATAGAAAGTTTCTTATTCCAGATGTTTAAGTTTGCCAGCTCACCAACAAAGGCTTGTGTGGCATCAAAGCCTCCTCCCAGCGTGTCCTGTGAAACAAAGGGATGTTAAGCATTTCACTTGGGGGGGTTTTCACAGGAGAGTTGCAAGGTTATCCAGACAAGTTAAGGTTTACAAGATGAAAAAACTCGGGGCTTTAATTTGTACAAGAAACACACTCTTGTTTAAAGTTTGATCCTCTTTATGGAGGACAAAAAGTGGCAGGATCCAAAAAGAAAGAGAGAAAATTGATCAAATGTAATCTTGAAAATAAATAAATGTATGCCTTTAATTTGTTATAACTAATGATAGTTTCAGTTTATTTGTTAGTTTGTTTCAGTTTACTTCAGACACTTATGTTAAATTATGCAAATAAGGGGCTGAGGTCTTGGCAAGTTTTGCCATATAGTTGATCACTGGCAGGCTCACACGCACGAGAAAACTACACTAATATTAATGAATAAAATGGGAAAAAGTGGGAAATAAAGTTGAAAAGGGAATTAATTCAAGCTAAAGACAAAATTAAAACAAAAACAATTAAAATAAAAATATCTTTTGTCCCATTTTAGGAATTAAACTATGCCTCCTTTTCTACAAATTCTTGTCATTTTTTATCTTCCATACTCCTGAAAATACTTGATCCAGGTAGAAAGCCAACAATCATTTTGAAAAAACTGCAGCTGGATTTCATTTAAGAATATGATTGCAATATGGAGGATACATCTTGCTTAGTTTTCTCTGTAAAATAGATCTCAAATTATGCTTCTCTATCAAAATCCAGGCCTTGCACACACTGGAAAGCATTAATTGACCACCTCTGCAGTGCCCCCATGGTCTCATTTCATAAATATCGCCACTTTTAATCTTTGTCCAAATTTAATCACATAATTGGTTGAGAATTATTCCCAAATAGGTGTAGGATTAAATGTCTAAAAATTAATATCCACCTGCTCTTGTCCCAGGACCAGCACACCCTCTGGTTTGATGGGGTGGTATGGCGCCAGATTTTCCCCGCTGCCCCGCTTCACTCCGTCCTGGAAGGCCTCCCACATCCCGTCACGGGTGGTCCACGTGATGCAGAGGTGATGCCATTTTCCATCGTTGATGAGGAACGGCAGTTTTGCAACCTGGAGCAAAGACATTTCGTAAGTTCCGTTGTTCAATATGTCTTCCACACTTTGGTAGGACAGACTCGGCACATCATGTTGCCTTTCTGCTGAATCATTTCCCCCATATCACATATCTCCTCCTCTTCTATAAAAAGGTTGCTTCTGTTTCAAACAGCACCTATTTTAACTCAGCCTCCTGTTGTGTTACAGAGAAGCTGTCAGGTTACCCTGACTCATCCAAGCAGAAAGTATTGCAGCTTCCCCCAACTGTAAATTACTATTTTGATGTGTTACATACATTTCCTGCAAAGGTGAGAAACGTGTGAATTCGCTTTGCTTCCAGGATAATAGCTTTTTCATTACCTTGTCATTGATGAGAATCTCCATGGGATTGTTCCCCCACTCAATCAGCACCAGTTCATTGGCCTGTCCTGGAACTGCGTAGGAGAAGGGGGTGCCCACCCCAGGCGAAGCATTGGACTTGATCCACAGACACACGGTGAAGGAGTACATCTCAGGAAGGCTCTTCTTTGCTTTGGCGTACATATAGTTGGTTCTCAGGGGGAAAGTGATCTGGAACTTATCTGTTGGCCGGGTGTCTTTGCCTGTTGATGAGATTACTGTTAGTTAAAGCACTAGTAGTGAGCATTTTATTCATATGTCTAGAGATAAATTACAGGAAAGCTGAACATCCATACGCCTACATACATTTTGTAAAACTATGGTACATGACAGAGTCTGTTTCTTTATGAGGAGTGTCTTTGAAAAGCAAAAGAAGCTGAGGGCTGACTAGTTTCATACAATCTTTTCCATCATGGTTCTTTGCACCATTGCGATCCCGTGATATTTTGTTTAAGATGGCTCTGTCTCCTCCCTCTCATTCGGTCTAACATACGCACGCGCGTTTGCACGTGTTGGAATTTGAACCGACAGTGGATATTTTCTCCAAAACGCGCCGGTGCGAGGCGCGCGACGCAAAGTTTCACTAATCCCCTTTGCAGAGGCTCGTATACAAGCTGGATATTCAGATTCGTTGAAAAACAAAAAGCTCCCCTCACCACCCTCTCATATCTGTGCGCAATGTGATGGTTGCGGTAAAAAGGTTTCACATTGCCGCTGCTACCTGTTTGGGGTGGGGAGTTTCCTAAGGGATGTTACGTCCTTGAGCGTGAAACACAATTAAATTGCATCTAATCAGCTTTTAAATTTCCGTGGTTCGTTTTAATGCCGTGAAAGCAACACGGGGTCGAGCAGCTTTAAAGTCCCGTGCCCGTTGAAATCCAAACGCACCTTTCTCCAGGTCTGTTATCCGGTGGTGCAGAGAGGTGAGCGTGGACTCCACTCTGTTCCGCTGCTCGGAGTCATTCCTCGATCCGGATTTGGTCTCCTCTAACGTGTTGACCCGGGACAGAACTTGCTTCTCCATGTCATCTATCTTGTTTTGCAGCAGGTCTTTCAGGCTGTTTGCTTGCACGGTGTTATTCCCCCGGCTGTACTGCTGCATCGGACAGAATGAGACAGAGAGGGGGTTAAAGAAGTGACAGGGAAGACTTCTTTTTCTTTAAAGTCCCTGGAAGCTGTTTACTCTACTCACTGCCAAGCGCAAAGCTTTATCTTAAACGTGCTATTCGCTTGATTTTATAGGCTGCGGAACATTTCACTTTACACGGAGCTCCAACAAACAGATAAATATGTTAGAAAACTCATGTGGCCCCAAGTACAAGCTGCAGAAAGCTGCAGCAACACACAATCAAGGAGTTAAAGAATATTATCCTTTAATCTAATTAACTATGGAGGCGATTTAATTAACTTTTGATCTTGTCGGCAAATCACTCGCTCTGCTTTCCTACCTCTAGATTCTCCAGTCTCTGTTTGAGCGTCTGTAAAGTCTGTCCCAGCTGGGCCAGAGTATCCGTAGTGCCCCGAGATACATCCCCCATCGTGTTCTTCGACCCCGGCCGCCGGCCGCCAGGTCCTGCGGCCGCAGGGAGGCTCTGGCTCTCGCAGCGGCTCAACTTGGACGTTAGTTCCCTGATTGTCTCCTTTTGGTTCACAATGGTCTCCTTTTGCTGCAGCACCGTCTCCCGCAGCTGTATGATAGTGCTCTTCAGGTCTTCCGCCGGGCCGCTGTTTTGCATCGTAGCTGTGCACAAGTCCATATCCTTGGGCACTGACGTGCAAATAAACTGCGTCTGTCCGAAGTCTTGCGCGAGGCTCTCCACAACAACCAGGCAGGAAAGTAGAAAAAGTTTCCACGAGAATCCCTCCATGGTTCCTGTCATGCGTCAGGGATTGAGTGTGAGAGAGAGGGGTGTCTCCGAGATTTCAGCACCACGGAGCTGTCCACTGAAGCTGTGAGACTCGCGCTGCCGTGTGCGGCTTATATAGCGGACAAACCAGCGCAGATTCACTGCATCACTGAGGGGAGGCAGCGGGTTCTGCCAAGCCCACAGAGTCCAGCCCCTTATTTAAGGTCGTATTCACTCTGTCCTACCACTTACAGTGGCAGAGAGTGCGTGTACGCCACAAAGTGAGATGAGATCGGGGAAGAAGAAGAGGAGGGGATGCAAAACGTTTCACGTGAAGTCTCAATCACTTGTGGAATAACTGTCTTCAGTCTACTGCTAACAAACCTTTAGAACAACGTAACTTTAAATAAAGTCTCCAGTTTTCTGTCACGGTCGGGATTTGATCTTAAATTGAAATGATTGAAATAACAGAAACATTATTTCCACTATTTTAACCGTTTATTGAATAAAAAAATGTATGAAGTGATGATATGTAATGTGTAAATATCTCTGACTCTCGAAACCTTTTTCATTAACATTTATAGTTTCTGGGCACGTAAGATTATACATAAACAGGTGACAGTATATTAATTAATAGTAGAAACAGAAAAACACAACACTCAGTCAAATAGAATTTCTGATCCGTTTTTAATGCCTTTATTTGAGGTAAAGGAATCTTTTTTTCTGGAAAGTTAAGCTATTCCAAATTTAGATATTATATTTATTATTTATTTATTAGATATTCATTTTTACTTTACTTTAGAGCTTAATAAGATTTTAGTATCAAATTTTGCATTTCATTTACTTATATAACCGAGGATGTTTTTATTGAACAATATATTATTTTCCTTTTAAATCCTTAACTTTAATTTTGAGTGATCTCATTTCATTTTAATTATCACATTCTTTCTTAACTGTGACATCAAAGTTAAAGATTATTGAATTTTGTTAAACTGCAGAGAAATCAAAAGGCTGAGCTGAGCTGTTAAAGACACATCTCCACTCACTTCAGCACCCTGTGCGCCATACAACTGTCTGCGCTTCACGCTCATCCAACGCGCGTTTGTGAATGCGAAATTATCAGTCCACCTTAAATGAAAACAGCTCCCCATCCTTCAGAAAAGTCTGTCCCACGGTTAGAGACCCCACCACAACCTCTCATTTTCTCACCCGCCCTCTCTCCCTCCCTCTCTCCCAGTCTGTGTTTTTGGCACGCGCGCTGGCGTCGTAAAACCCACTCCACTGGTGTCCAGAAATGTACTCCACGGTGCAGGTTCTTCAGTGACTTTAAAGTATAACAGCTTTGTTCACATCCCCAAACAACACGCTGTCAGAGTGTGTTTTCCTTTTTGTTCACTGTAACAAAGTGCGCACCGCAGCAGCCGCTCGGAGCCTGACACAGACGCGCTTTGGGCTCGTCTGATGTGATGGTAGCAGTTATGTTAAATCTCACCACTACAAGAGCGGAGGCGCTAAAAGGAAAGTCAAATGTTTCCAAATAATTAATCAGACTGTTGCGTAACCACCCCCGCGGCTCTCACACGAAAGAATAAGATGCACAGCGAGCAACACTTGCTGTCTCACTGGCGATCGCCAGTGATACGTGCAGGGTGAGGGTTTAAAAAACAATCACGTGCATCCGGGACTTTCCACTTTGGCATTAGAAAATTAAATGATATTTATGCAACACAAGCAGGTTTGTTCTCATGTATGAAACGAATTTGCCTCTTCACACCAAGTGGGGAGGGCTGAACTGAAGTAATGAATACATACAAAGATAGAGTACTGTGCACAAATCTGGAGCCACTCCCCGTGTCTTTACATTTTGTTTCCAAAGAGCCAGACTTACCTATAACTTTTAAAGTGGTCTTGAGCAAGTTGTCACCCATTTTCACTCCAGTCCTTTTACTTAATCACTTTCAGAGGATAATTTTCTTTGTTAAACTACTTGATACTTAACTGACCTACGACTCATTCAAATAGGAAAAATCATAAAGAAAAAAATGCTCAAGCAAACACCTGACACAGGACCTAAGAGATGCATCTGGATTTGCAGATGGTCAAGCTATTGTTCACTAAAGCAACATAAGAAATGGCCTCAGTGGAAGGATGGCTGTCCAGAGGCCATTCTAAGGGAGAAAATGCTGAGGTATGGCCAGTTACACACAAGATGGAACAGAAATCTATGGGAACAAGTCTGATGGAGGAATGAATTGAAATGTAAATTTTTTTTGGTTCAAAGCAGCATCAATATTTACAGAAGATTTTGGGAGAGAGGAACAACAGTGAGTGTCTAAGATCACGTGTTAAACATGGTGGAGGCCCTGTCGTAATTTGGGGCTGTATTTCAAACGGTAGTTTGGGGGTTTTGTCAAATTGGATGGAATTATAAACACAAAAAAGTACCATCAGACTTTGATCTGCCATGCAATACCGTCTGAAAAGCTTCATTTTCCAGCATGACAATGATCCCAAACACTATGCCAATGCAATAAAAGCATTTCTGGATGGAAAAATCCAGAATGGGAACATTTGTCAGTCATGGATCGTCATGATTTCACGTGGATAGATAGATTGAATTCTGGCAGTTTGGTTGTTCAGGAAAAAAATACTGAAACTAAACACACTGAAAGAAGAAAAAGTTATGTGCATCGACCGAGGTTAGTATGTGTAAAGACACAGAGGCGAGTTTAACCTTTGTTATCACAATTATTATCAACTATAGGCTCTCCTTAATTTGCATTTTAAGTGAAACTCGGGGTCTTGGTGACATTTTTATTAAATAAAAGGATCATCGTTAAAGTAGAAGCTCACTATTTTGAACTATCGTGTGAGTAAAAACAAGCCCAGTCTCGCACGTGAACGCCCCTCACTGCCTTTTCCCTCATCTGGTTAGAACACCGGGTCACAGCCATCGACTGACTAAACAAGAATCCAAACGCACAAGTCGCAGGTTTGCTTCCAACCCGCCTGCTCCGACACAAATATCCGCTCCGTCTCTGTCGCATCGGTGTAGTTGAGCTCTGCGTAAAACGCGGAAACGAATGAACGCTCAGAACGGTTTTTTAAGCCGCCTTTAATTTTAACTCTGCTGCATTTCAAGAGGTTTTTTCAGACTTCTATATGACGCCGCGGCAGCCGCCGGCTAAGGTGGGATGAAAATTGACCCAACAGTCCCCTTTAATTTGTTTAATTATCGATCCAACGCGTTGTAATCAGCAAGGTGCCAAGCTGAAGGAGAGAAAGAGCAGATATAACAAATGGTTAATGGCAGGGTCTAATTGCTGAGTTGCAGGACAAGCAGAGTAACAAATTCTCCTTATCTCAGCACATGCACATTAAAGACCGAGCGCTTATTAGCGCTCAGAGTGAGAGCGGCTGCGGATCAACAAGTAATGCCTCATTCAGTGTTTTCAGCCACCAGCAGCGACGCAGTGCTTGTTTACCAAATGAGAGCAAATTGAGCAGCTTTAAAAGCTCTTGATGCGCAAGAGTTAATGTTAATGACGCTGCTTCTTCCCACTGTACTGAGAGGTTACACTGTAAGGGACGACTGCTTATCACATTTATCTGTTCAGTATTCATCTCCTGTCCCAGCATTGAACCATTCTGCAGCACCATATGCTCAGCTATGATTCCCACCATCCTCGCTGTGTGCCTGCCACTTACTCTGCTGCAACTCCCATAAAACTGATTTAACTAGCTGTCTAGTTAGCTTTTCATTGAGCTTACCAAAACCCAGGAAACTGTAGCACGTGGAATTCGTTTGTCTGTTCCTTTATACTTCCTGAAAGTGAAGCATTTAGATGGAACTTGATCTTTCACAGCTAGATTTACATCTTTTCTTCAGTTTTTGAAGAGGAGTTTTGACCCATTCTTCCTTGCAGCTTGCTCAGAGCACAAGGTCAAATGTGGCAGTGCATGAGCCAGCAGACCAAGCTGGACTCCAGGGGCCGGTATGGAAAAGGGCTGAAATCCATAATGATCAGTCTCTCAGGTTCACTGAATAATGCAAAGCTTTATAATAGAACCCACTCTCTAATGGTAGAGATAAATAAGGACCATTTTGCACACTGGCAGGCAAAACGCCTGCTTATTTATCCAGCATCTGCAATAGCAAAACAGAGAAGACGTAGGGAGGGTGGCATAAGGGTGGGTGTGGTGGTGCAGCACAAGCAAAACAAGAAGGCAAGAAGGGGAGTTCATGTTGGTGCAATCTGAGTGTGTTGGGTATGATTTGTCTGTCACCTCTGTGCCACATCTGAGCACTGTTTGTACTGCGTCTCTTTGTTCAAAATTCTCATTTCACAGCTAGGAGGAAGTGTATTTTCAGTTGCAAATCTATTAACTTTCCTCCTTTGTTTGCTCTGTCCAGGTTCCCAAAGTAAACTTTGTTTTTCCTTCCATGTGCACACTCCACTACATCCCTTCTGACTGTGGGGAATTCAGATGTGCTGCCAGGTAACTGAAGCCTCAGTGCTGAAACTCCAGTGTCTCTGCCACTGCTACACTGATGTCTCCATTTATCACATCTCACCATCCCACCAGGGATAGGGGCTCTCTGATGGGATGCCTGCACTGTGGAGTAGTCTGCTGTTATGCATGTACTCCCACCAGGACAGCTGGGAAGAGTGGAGGACTAGAGTGGAGCAGAAAAACGCCGAAGAGTCTGTCTCTGCTAAGAGAGGTAGTTTTATTTTATGTAGACACACACACTGACAAACGAAACATTATAAACCATGCAAATTATAAATTCTTCCGCATGCTTGTATGCAGATGAAATACAGGACTAAATAATTTGGCCTTGACCTTCAGCTCTATGATCTACTTCTTATAACATTGTTTTATTGACATTCGCCAACACCGGAGGGTCGTTCAGTAACTTACGCCTCTCTTACTAAAACCCAAAGTGACATAAACAAATACCGGTGGCACAAGGCGTTCCACTGGGCTCTGAGCTAATCTCATCATAATTCTCCAAAGCCTGCACATTAACGCTCTCGCTATGACAGTGCTGTTCATCAAGCTGCTTGCGTTGGCCTCGTTGGACTTGCTCCAGAAACAACATTTTACCCCGTTAGGCCTTTACCTCGACAAGACTGAGGCCAAAATAGGAGGGAGGGGATGTTTAGTCTTCAGCATAAGACAGACTGAAATGATGGTCCTGTTTTTATTTTTAGAAAATAGGTTGGGAAGAGGGCGATGTTTCAGGTGCTAGATGAGTTTGTGTTTCCAGTGTTGTATCGGGCAGAGGGAGCTTAAAACAAACTACAACAAGAGCAAAAACAAAGCGTCTTGATAGGGTGTTGGAACCGCCCGTGCAGGCAGAACAGCTTCACTCAGTGTTGCCAACTCCTCAGTAAGGAAAATCGCTATTGGCTGTCCTAAAAGTCGTTAGAAGTCGCTAAATGACGTCATCACCTAATTTGCATAATTGGTCATGCTAATGTAATTGTAACCTACGTTGTTGGAGAGCGAAATAACAAGAGGAAGAGACATAAAGTGAGTAAAAAACGTCCTAAATGCATTTAGAATTTATTTAGAACTACAAATTAAATTTATTTTAGCAATTATTGTTTTTTTAATGTCACAATTCCAACCCTGCTCCTTTACCCGGGCTTGGACCGGCAAAAGTGACCCGAAATAGGCACTCTGGTGGAGTTACTTTGTGTGTGTGTTTATAAGTAGTTTTAAACCTTGTGATCCACAAAACAGCATAAGAGTAAAAGAGTAAAAGAAGAACTGACTGCGTTACAGCACCCGCTGCTTGTTGAGAGTAAAAGCGATATGCGCTTTCACGTCTTTTTTTAGTGACTTTTTTTTAGAAAAAAAAGTCGCTAGGGGGTCTGAAAACTCGCTAAATATAGCGACAAAGTCGCTAAGTTGGCAACACTGGCTTCACTGCCCTCTATGCTTTATTAACCGTCCAAATCTCTAGAATAAAAATCTCTAAAATTGGACTTCTACACTAACCACAGTTTTGAGCCGTGATGAACACCATGTTCAAGCAAGTGCACATGGCAGCAGGACAACCGAGGTCACAGATCTATGATTGATTTTGTAACCTTATCAGCAGAACTGGAGTCACATGTTGTAGACGCTTTGGTAAAGACAGGAGCAGGGCTGGAGGACAAGGTCAAGGGTGGATGCTGCACAAATGTGTCTGGTAGAAGTCCTAGTGTGTGAGATCTTTAATTCCCATCTCAGACAGCAGAAACAGGGAGCATGGGTGCTGGTTCCAACATTTGCAAACATTTTTAATGTCATCAGGACGCTACAGCACAGACACAGCTGTCAGGGAAACAAAAGAACATCATATCAAGAAGGCCTTGAGTAAATGTTGTTATCAAAGCTGGACATTTATCGAAGCTGGGAAGGCACCAGGAGAGAAGGACAACTGCTGCCTAACCGAAAACCCTCAGTGATCCCTTATTTGTTAACAGTAATGCATTTTCTCTAAACACAGAGTCTCTGTGGCATTTAAACCCCAAAACACGCTGTGCCCAAATTGGTCCACCCTGAGGATCGGGTCCCCCAACACAAAAAGAGTAATAAAGTGCACGCTGTTAAGTCACAGGAGGATTGCCATGATTTATACATCGGGGAACCCAAACAACCTTTGACTAAGCCGATGGCACAACATAGAAGAGCTAACTCGTCAGGTCAGGACTCTGCAGTCTGTTTACACCTACAGGCCAGTGGACACTCTTTCAGTAATGGGGATGTGCACATCCTGGACAAGGAGGAACGCTGGTTTGAGCGAGAAGTCAAGGAGAAAATTGACATCAAAGGGGAAAGACCATCTCTGAATCGAGGAGGTGAATGGTGCTCACGGCCATGATCATTTGCATATTAATGATCATGAAACTGACCTCACAGCCCATTGTTAGTCAGCTGTGCTGGTTTCAGTCATTATGCAAATGTACTGTTTATACGGTTGGGGAAACCTGCAGTCAGCTGAGACTGAAGAAATGTTTCTCCCCCTGAAAAGCCACATCCAGATGAACAGAATCAACTTTTAGGACAAAAGTTATAGTTCAATAAAATTGTCAAGGGACAGAATGGATGGAGTTTTTTCATCTATATCTCAACATCTTGTTTACATCCACATGTGCACATTTTTCCTAAAAAAGATTCAATAAGAGTTTCAAAACAGCACCAAAATGAAGAGTATGTACGAGGGAGGCTTGCACCTTTATTACCGCTCACTGTATTTCCCCTCACAGAGGTCACTTTTTCTCTGCTTTTTTAAAATGTTACAACTCCAAAACTCACACGCTTTTAAATCGAACCCACTTTCAAGTGTACGGTGGCATCATCCAGG
This sequence comes from Neolamprologus multifasciatus, assembly GCF_963576455.1. Classification (NCBI taxonomy): domain Eukaryota; kingdom Metazoa; phylum Chordata; class Actinopteri; order Cichliformes; family Cichlidae; genus Neolamprologus; species Neolamprologus multifasciatus. The sequence goes on along the minus strand of NC_140444.1, from coordinate 4,484,227 downwards.
TAGAAATAAAAATTAAGCCTTCTAAATTTTTACACAGTGCCATAATGGAGCAACAGTTCTCCCAGCCTTAAAGACGAGCTGAAGCACTTAGTGTTTAGTGGCAGAGCAAGGACATCACTCTGTGGGAGCAGGTGTGTTTTAGGACTCAATAACATCGTGAAGATGAAACCCTGCAAAGCAGAAGGGTTTGAAGTGGAAGTGAGTAATAGGGAGAGCGAGCTCTCTGCACATCCCCTCTCAATTATATCAAGTGACCAAAGTATCTCCTTGTAAACTACAACATTTTCTGCCCTAGCCTTCCTTTGTGCTGGGTTATTTCTCCCTAAAGGAGATTAAATTTCGACTGAGGTTGAAAGAAACCTAGTTTACAGAGAAGGAAAATAGCGTGAAGGAAATTTCATCAACACTTAATTTAGGAGAGGAATGAAACATGGCAACAATAAAAAAAAAAAAAAGCAATGCCTGTTTTTCCTTCGTTACAAAATTCTTTCAAATTAAAAGCTTCTTAGCAATGTTGTTTCCTGTCAAGTTGATGTACAAGTTTGCTTTTCTTAAGTGTGTATATTTTTTCCAAAGAGGAAATAGGAGCTTTTATTATATATCATACCTCCGTGAGGAGATCGTTATCTACACTGTGAATTAAAACACTGTTTTACATTCATATTTGGTTTGACTGGATTTTTCTAGTCTAAATTATTCATGATGTTGAAGCAACGCATAGAGATCCCGGCGTTGTACCACACGGTTTATTTATATACAGCAAATCAGCCGTGGCGTTGTGCTGCACATGAATAATATATATGCATAGGGTTTTTGATGAGTGCTACTGTCAGCTGTAGGCACGTTCAGGCTCACCAACCTCCTGCTTAATAGCCAGAATGTCTCATTAATTCTCGGTACAAATAAAGTGAGATCTCCAGATGCTGCTGCTTTTCATTGGAAATCACACATTTGGGGAATAAACCATGTAACATTCCTTTTTTGCTAATACGTGCCAGTTCTGCTTAACATTTCTCACATTTTACACTTGCGTACAGCATGTCCTGTTAAACCCTCCATGTTCAGTAAATGTACATTTTCTCTTTATGAGCATTTGAGGCTTCCTGTGAATACAAGTGAGCCAGATCTGAGTGTGAGAAGCAGCGTCTCTTCTCGTCGTTGCCTTTTTGTAGCTTTGATGTTGCACATAAGGCCACTTGACATTCTCCCTCCTTCTTTCTGAAGTGCTCACTCTGAAGCCCAGAACAGAACAGAAGACAGCTGACTGCTTTGTTAGATGATGCATATCTCATTAGCCTTTATTGCAGCCTGCCAGGCACAACTTCATCTACCAATTCATTTACCTACAGTCACATACAATTCTAAGGTTTTATGACTAAAAAAAAGAAGTCATTTGGTCCCTCGCAGGTCTTTAAATTAGGTGAGTAGAACCTCAGATGAACAGTATGAGGTGACACGCTGCAGTGTGCTGTTAGGTTGAAAGAAGCAGTGTGTGAAAAACTAAGTTCATCCTATAATTCAGGCATTTGTAGCACCACATTTGGCTGCATTAACTTTAATCTTCTCTGTTTGACTTTATGAGTCTCTCACACTGTTCTGCAGGACATTTGGTCTGTGCCTCTTCTTTACAGCGATGCTTCGGTTCGTTGAGATTTGCAGGCATTTATTTATGCACTGTTCTCTTGAGATTCGCCACAGCATTTTCAAATTGGTTGTAGTCTGCACTTTGACTAAACCTTCACAACATCCTGATTCTTTTCTTTTTCAGCTGTTTTGCTGCAGATTTGCTGCTGTGCTTAGAATCATTGTCCTGCTGCATGGCTTAGTTTCAGCCAGGCTTTAGCTATCAGACAGCTGGCCTCACATTTGACTCTGGAATACTTTGGTATAGAGAGTTTTTTCCAAACTTTGGTGGACAAATCAAAGTGGAGATGTTTGCACAGTGCAGACATTAGTCCAGAAGTCTTGTGGTTTGTTTGCAGTTTCTCTAAGTGTTGCACGGTCTGACACTGGGGTAAGCTGGGATGTTCACTCCCAGGAAGACCACCTTGAATGTTTTCAACTTCTGAACAATCTTCATCACTGTAGAATGATGAACTTCAGATTGTTTAAAAATAACCCGTCAATCCGGTTATTAACCCATGATAATGCCCCGAATCTTTTGAGTTATCATATTTATCCCCAGCACATTCAGACCCATAACAGAGACACACACTACTCTGGTGTCAGTCAACAGCTGCAGGGTATCTCCTCTGGCACTATTTGCACAGGCAGGTTTAAACCATAGAGCAAATAAAATGAAAAATAAGAGCACCAAGACCGTTCTCGGCCAACTGTCACGGGTATGCAGCGACAGACCTTGTGTTTCTTTTTAGCGGTACCCAAGTGCAGACACTCGAGGCAGGGATAAGGTTTAACAAAAAACACACCGTTTACTGAAGGTGAAACACGAAAGTGCAAAATAAGATAAACCAAAATCAACAGCTAAACTAAACTTGGAAAAAACTAAACTCGGACCTGACAATGAACAAAGGAAAACAGAGGGAAGTGGAAACACAGCTGATACAAATAAATGTGGAGGAAGCAAAACTACAGGGGGATCACACTCCTCAGCCTCCAGGGTGCTGGAAAGGAGAGTTCGTCTGCTAGTCGAACCTCGGATACAGGAGGAACAATGCGGTTTTCGTCCTGGTCGCGGAACACTGGACCAGCTCTTTATCCTCTCGAGGATACTTGAGGGTGCATGGGAGTTTGCCCAACCAGTCTACATGTGTTTTGTGGACTTGGAGAAGGCATTCGACCGTGTCCCTCGGGGTGTCCTGTGGGAGGTGTTGCGGGAGTATGGGGTGTCTGGCCCATTGCTACGGGCCATTCGATCCCTATACAACCGTTGCAAGAGCTTGGTTCGCATTGCCGGCAATAAGTCGGACTCGTTCCCGGTGGGTGATGGGCTCCGCCAGGGCTGCCCTTTGTCACCGGTTCTGTTCATAATTTTTATGGACAGGATTTCTAGGCGCAGCCAAGTGGCGGAGGGCTTTCGCTTTGGTGGCCTCAGAATCTCATCTCTGCTTTTCGCGGATGATGTGGTTCTGTTGGCTTCATCGGGTGAGGGCCTCCAGCTCGCACTGGAACGGTTCGCAGCCGAGTGTGAAGCAGCGGGAATGAGGATCAGCACCTCCATATCTGAGGCCATGGTTCTCAGCCGGAAAAGGGTGGAGTGCCCACTCCGGGTCGGGGATGAGTTCCTGCCCCAAGTGGAGGAGTTCAAGTATCTCGGGGTCTTGTTCGCGAGTGATGGGAGAAGGGAGCGGGAGATCGACAGACGGATTGTGGCTGCGGCTGCAGTGATGCGGACGCTGCACCGGTCCGTCGTGGTGAAGAGAGAGCTGAGTGTAAAAGCGAAGCTCTCAGTTTACCGGTCGATCTACGTCCCTACCCTCACCTATGGCCACGAGCTGTGGGTAGTGACCAAAAGAACAAGATCGCGGATACAAGCGGCAGAAATGAGCTTCCTCCGAAGGGTGGCTGGCCTCTCCCTTAGAGATAGGGTGAGAAGTTCGGCCATCCAGGAGGGGCTCAGAGTAGAGCCGCTGCTGCTCCACATCAAAAGGAGACAGCTGAGGTGGTTTGGGCATCTGACAAGGATGCCTCCTGGGCGCCTCCTGGGTGAGGTGTTCCGGGCATGTCCCACCGGGAGGAGGCCCCGCGGAAGACCCAGGACACGCTGGAGAGATTATATCTCTCGGGTGGCCTGGGAACGCCTTGGTGTTCCCCCGGATAAGCTGGAGGAGCTGGCTGGGGAGAGGGAGGTCTGGGCCTCTCTGCTTAGGCTGCTGCCCCCTCGACCCGGCCTCGGATAAAGCGGATGAAGATGGATGGATGGAAGCAAAACTAAACACACTGAACATGGACCACAAGACTATCAAAATAAAACATGAAATGCTGAGAAGAAGACTAACACGAGCTTGACACAAGAGGAAAGGCAGATGAGAGAGGGAGCGAGGGAACACAAAAGACCACACATGAAAGCACAACACAACAACGACGCGACACAGAAGACATAATTAGACTTGACATGAAAACTAAGGACTAAACTCAGTTTACAAAGAAATCAGAAAAACAACACAAACTAAAAATGCTGGGATGAATGACCCAGAACAATGACACCACTATTGTTTCTAGTGTGGAGATGTTTGTGCGCCAGTTTGCTATCAGAGTTGAGCTGTGCTTAATTTGCCAAAATTATCCCAAAATACAAACACGTTTACATGTGCTGTGTTCGAAATGTGCATGACATCTTGCTGAAATACAAATCCAGGACTGACTGATTGATTCAAATTAATTTGTTTCCCTTTGATTGTGAACACAGGACACCTGCACATTTAGAAAGATTCATTTCCCCCCTAAAAAATACACAAAGGTAACCTGACGTCAGACAGAACTGTGAATATATTATGCTCTGATTGTCGAGTGTGAACCAGGAAATCATAAGAAAGGACAGTAGAGAAAATGGGATTGTATTAAATGTAAAAGACTAAAATAATTATTTGAAAGATGCACAGAATGACTGAGAATCACTGCTTTATATTCCAGTATATGCTGAATGTCCTCTCACCACTACTGTTCTCCCTCTACACTAACGACTGCACCTCCAAGAACTCGGCTGTTAAACTCCTAAAGTTTGCAGATGACACCACCGTCATTGGCCTCATTCAGGATGGTGATGAGTCTGCATACCGGCAGGAAGTTGAGCGGCTAGTACTCTGGTGCAGTCAGCACAATCTGGAGCTGAACACTCTTAAAACTGTAGAGATGACAGTGGACTTCAGGAGACAGCCCTCAACTCTGCTCCCCCTCACCATATCAGACAGCCCTGTGTCGACTGTGAAGACCTTCAAGTTCCTGGGTACCACCATCTTCCAGGACCTGACATGGGAGACCAACATCAACTCCATCCTCAAAAAGACCCAGCAGAAGATGTACTTCCTGAGACAACTGAGGAAGTACAGTCTTCCACAGGAGCTGCTGATCCAGTTCTACACTGCGGTCCTGTGCTCCTCCATCACAGTCTGGTATGGTGCAGCCACTAAACAGGACAGGAGCAGACTGCAGCGGACTGTACGGGCAGCAGAAAGGATCATTGGCAGCCGGCAGGGAAAATCATCACAGATCCCTCACACCCTGGACACAGACTTTTTGATCTGCTGCCCTCTGGCAGACGATACAGAAGCCTGCAGACCAGGACCACCCGACACAGGAACAGTTTCTTTCCCCTCGCCATCTCCCTTCTTAACAGTTGACCTGTCACACTGCTCCCACTGCCAGACTGCAACTGCACCTTATGTAAATTCTGTAGTATTCATTCCACCTCATTTCATTTCTGTATTTTATGTATATAAGTTTAGATTAGTTATTTATGTCACGGTTCTGGGTCAGTTTCTACCCAGTATTTTGAGTTTATTATGTTTTGGTTTAATTTTCCATCAGGGATTGTTTTCTTGTTCTCTTGTTGTGTTGATGATGACGATTATGATGTTTATTATTAGAGTTTCATGTTTCTGTTTATTTGTGTTTAGGATTTGTTCTTCGGTTGTGTCTGCTTTGTATATGTCTAGCTCCATGTGTCATTTTCTGTCTGTCTCTCAATGTCGAGTCTGCGTCTTAGTGTGATGGTTTCTTGTTCCTGTTTTATTGTGAAGGTCTGCGTCTCATGTGAGTGTGTTCAGTTTTACCTCTCGTCTCGTTAATGACTCCCACCTGTGTGTAATCTCCCTGTGATTTTCTGAGTGTATTTAAGTCGTGTCTTCTGTGTTTGTAGTTGCTGGTCCGTCTGTGTTTCCACCCTGCTTCATCTGTGTGTTTCCCTGCAGTCTACCGTCATCTGTTTCCGCCCGCTCTCATTCATGTCCAGGTTCGTGTTCTGTAGTCAGTTTGTTTTTTGTTTTCAGGTTTTATGTCAGATGGAGTCGAATTTAAAATCCTGTCTCTAAAGTGTTTCTGTAGCCCAGGTGCCAAACTTCTGCGTGAGTGACTAAACGCTGCCCTAAAGATGGCACTGAATAATCCGTGTACATGTTTAAGATAGCTAACATATTTACACAGCACTATATTTGTTTCATCTAAACACTTCATTTTATGTGTCCATTCAATCCTCCAGAAATGGAGAGGCAAAGTGGGCAGAAATGCGGCCCTCAAATGCGTCCTTCATTTCCCTGAATTTTAAGGACGTGGCGGTGTAGACTTCGTGGCCCAACATATCCCAGAATGCATAGCGCGGCGGTGGGTGTGGATAATTTTGCCGAAAAAAAAACGGCGGATGAGGGGCGCCCGAAGAGTAAACTTTAAGTAAGTACTGAATATTATGTCACTTATTTATGTGCAAATGTTTAATAACGAAGAACATTAAAACATTACTGTTGGCCACATGTCGGCAAAGTTATGTGACATTAGTGACGTTTGTACTAACTTGGTTTTAAAGCCTTTACTTTAAAATATTCGCCGTTCAATAGCTGAGCTTAATCTCACAGAGAATGATCAAAGCTCATGTAGAAACAAACAAACAAATGAACAAAAGATTTTCTCCTTCATTTCTGTCAAACAAAGCTGTATGAAACGTTTCCAGCTGTTAGTATCATGGTTGCTAGGCAACCTGGGCAGCGGAGGCTAGACCGTCCCATTTCACAAGCCTCGCACTTCCGGCCTTAGCGGTCTTTAAGTACGCGGCCCTTGAGGACCGTTAAGGCTGCGTACTTTAAGGCTGCAGACCCTGAATTGGGATACAGCTTCAAGGTGAACGAGGTGACGTCAGTTCCTCAATGAGGTGGGAGGAGCCAAAGATTAATACCTGAGAGGCGGACTCAACAAGCAGCTAAAACTCGGGGTCATCACATACGAGCTTAACTTCTTATCTACCTGGACTGCCGACACCGTCAAAGCTTAATTTTTCAGAGATGGTAAGTGATCTCAGCAGACAAAATACAACAAAATGATGGGCATATAATGTTATGTGGATATATTACAGTAAGGTCTCTTTTGGGGTCCTCGGTGAATTTTTGCTGCAGGGCTCCAGTGTTGCTTTATTTACAGCTGTTCACTGAAAAGTGAGAGAAAAATTCATTTCCATACAAACAGATTTGTTTTGTTTGTTTGTTTGTTTGTTCTTCGGGGGACTTACAAATTAAATGAATCACCATGTAAATTGCTTAATTTGTTATTTTTGAATTAGTTGATGAAGCATATCCCGTAAAACAGACAAAAAGGTGCATTTTAACAAAAAACAAAGCATTTATTTAGCTATTAATGTATACATTCATTGGTTAGTTACATTGTAATTTTGGTGAAACAACTATGTGAGGTTCAGAGAAACATCAGAAATCAGTGTTTAACTTTGAGCGCCTGGATTAATACAAGAATAGAGGAAAGTGGGGATTTTAACAGCTATGTACATATTTATGTGTTTGTTTTTTGTTATTATTGAAATTTTAAGAATGAGTTTTGTATAACTTCCACCTTCAGGCACACTTAGGAACTACATACTCAAACTTTGTAGTACTTTAAAAACAGATTATTTTATTGTTTTATTCATACATTAATTCAGTTTCCTTGTAATGTTGGAAAAGACCCAAACGCAACTATTTGTGGCGTAAAGATACAGCAGTCATACTAACCAAAACCCTATTACAGAGTCATTATAATATGAACATGAGAGTTTACATCTGGGTTAGGGTAATTAATTGAAACCATTGAGTAATTCCAGTAAACGCGAGTGATTGGTTTGAGTGAAATCCCGATGAAACGTTGGATAAAAGAGGTGAAAAGAAAGCCTGACACATTTCAATGTTATGCAAATAAAGACGGGCCTCGTCCTTCAGCTCCACTGGCTCAGTGGTGCAGAAAAGCCAGGTTTTCACAGACTCGACGATTTCTTTCAAAGCAGCACATCCACTGACTATTTTCTTCAGCATGACCTGCACTGAAAGCCATGCTGACTCCCAGAACACCGCTTTCATCACAGAACATGTGAGGTTTCAAGGTTTTTAGCATCGAAATGTGCTGCCAGGAGGCCATGAGAGAAGTTTGTTGGGTGATATTAATTACTTGAGAGTGCTTAGACCTCAATTAACCCTACATACAGTCTGAGAAGAGACAGACAGCGCAGATCAGTGCGTGCAGAGCTGCATCGTGTGATATATTCGAACCTTGTAAATATCTAATGTAGATATGACGCCATTGACTTCGAAAACATGCTGAATTAAACATTAGGTCTGTACCATTTAAATAGTTTTCTTTAACAAAAAAAAAGCAACATTTTTAGAAATTTAATAAAAAGAAAAGGAAAAGAAACTTTTTCTAACAAGGACATGCAAGTTGAAAGTTTGTGATTTCTATTTGTTAGACCAGGGCCGGATCAACTCAAAACAAGGCCCTAGGCAAAAATGAGCTTATGGTCCCCCCATTATGTTTACAGTTCAAAATCGGCTTGCTTGTAAGTAGTTGGTTGTTCATCCCAAATGTATTTAACAATCTACAAAACAATATCACAGAAATCACCCTTCCTTATGCAGCACATGGAGATAACAATGGATTTATTAACCCTTTGAAGCAGGTCGGAGCGGGCACGCTCCGTTTTGCATAACTATTTTTAAATCCCTGTAGAACTGGAACCGCGTAAGCTAGCGCAATAATTTTTTTTGCATATGAAACCGGAGGAATTGTACTTACATCTTATGCCATCAGCTTGTCCTAGGTCACGGTTTCCTTCCACATATAGCTTTGCAAATATTGCATAAAAAGTGCTTGCAGGAGTATCTCAAAAATAAAACTATGAAGACACTCAAAATAAATTTCCTGTTGTTGTAAACTATTTTTTGCAACTTTTTTGTATTTAAAGTTTTGAGGAATAAACCTCTTAAATTTCTCTAAGTAGAAATATATGTAAAAAACAAAAAAACAAAAACGATTTTCAATTTTTTTGTAGTTTATTGCACTTTTTCGCAATTTATGTAGTTACTATGGACTTAATACATACATATTATTAAAATATGGGCTATAACAGTTGTATTGATGTATAGCAACTTGAAATGCTCCCAAAAATGGCTCGACAGCATGTAAAAATAGTTCTATGGTAGGTCTTAAAGGGTTAAACACGTGGTCATTTGTTAAAATTAGCCCACTTTTGAATGAAGCAGAAAGGTTTCGGGAAAGTTTAAAAAAAATGGTAGTGAGACCTGCTGTGATGTATGGTTTGGCATCAAAAAAATAATAGGTGGTCATGTAGTGCAGGAGTATGTCTGTGAAGGTTCTCAGTCATCCAGGTCATCGTAAACTAAGGAGCTTGGAAAGAAAAGCATCTGGACTTCTTCAGGTTTCCTTGAAGGCGTTTCAGACCAGCCACACACTCGGACAAAAACGTGTTTATCCCAAAGACAAGACTCCTAAACACAAACTTAACAACATAGTGTTTGCTGTACAGTGTAGCGAGGAATGCTCAGACCTCTACATTGGAGAGACCAAACAGCAATTTCATAAACGCATGGCACAACATGGAAGAGCCACCTCGACGGGACAAGGCTTGGCTGTCCACAAAGGTCACTCTTTCGAGGAAGCCAATGTTCACATTTTGGACAGAGAAGACAGATGGTTTGAAAGAGGAGTGAAAGAAGTCATCTATGTCTGCTGTGAATGACCATCTTTGAACAGAGGCGGTGGCTTACAACACCAACGGTCTGGCATCAATAATCCAGTTTTGGGATCCTTCCCAGACGCTTTAACGCCCACTCACATCCTGGGCCATTTGACCTCAGTAAATTACATGATAGGGAGGGGCCAGGTCACCATGATTGTGACCTACACGAGTTTTCACACCTTGGCTCGTGTGATTAGGCAAGAGGAACAATAGGGGGTCCATGACCCTCTTGGAGGCTCAAAATCTGAGACTCTCAACCAATTGCTCTTAGAACTGAAGAAGCTTCTCGGGTGAGAGGTGAAACTTGACAAAGTCCAGTCGCTTTTCTTTCCAAGCTCATTAGACTAGTGCAGGAGTATTTACTATCTTTATTTTCACTAGATGCAGACATATTCAGCAAAATACTTCTTCAAATAATTAAAAAAAATACTCATTAAAATTTACCAGCTGCTCTTTTTACCCTTGTTCTAACATCGGTGTCTGTGTGTCATAACAGTGTGGCAGGTCTTTTCACTTGGAGGATGACAGCCGCTGCAGGAAGCGAAAAAGAGTCTGCTGTGTTCAACCTGGATGCGCCCTTATCAAGGTAACGCTTGAGCTTACTGATCAGTAAAAGATCTGAGCATCTTTTCCAGCTGTGAAAATACCTAAATAAAAAAAAGTGCAAAAAATTAATATTATTAATATTATTTACTTCCAACAGATGCAGATAATATGTGACAAGGCTTGCACGACAAAACACTCTTTATTTGATTATTATTCTTTTTAAAATTCCTTTTTATTCAACACTTGTTGTCACTTTAACCTTATTCACCCTTAATTCTAACATGGACCTGTTTGTGCTGTTGCAGTGTGGCAAGGCTTTTTACTTGGAGGACAATACCCGCTGCAGGAAGAGGAAAAGAGTATCCTCTTGTCAGGAAACCACTAGAGCTGGCTGCAAGGTAATAGCTGCTCTTACTGACTGAGACAGATAAATCTGGAAAAATAAACACCCATGTGGTCTTAGAATAGAAACAAATAAAACAAAGTCATTAAATTTGACACAATCTGCTCTTCGCTTCTTCCAGGTCCAGGATTTCATCCCAGAGACCAAAGCTTCCAGTTGTCCTGACCTCCATCAGGTCATCACTGTAACACAACTGAGCACTGCTGCTTTGACACCTGCGCGGGCCCAAGGATTCGCTGAGCCATCGACTACTTCTCCTGTTCAGGATCTATTTCCCACTCCTCAGGCCTCTCCCGCTGAGCTGAGCCCCGGTGGTGTCCTGGAGCAGAGAGAGACACCTCTGTTGATCCATGGATACACCGTAGAAGAATATCAGAAGATCTACCACTCTGTAGTAGATGATATGCTCAAGTAAGTTGATCTTTATTAAAATTAGGGATGCACCGATACCGATACTGGTATCGGGTATCGGGGCCGATACTGTAAAATGTGTGTGTACTCATACTCGTAAAAGTTAAGCGATACCATGAACCGATACTAACTTATTTCATTAATCAGAGGGTGGCTTGTCATTTCTGTTGTAGTTTTTTAGATTGGCCACTAGGGGGACATCCCGCGCTAAACAGGCACAGGGTTAGACGAGTCAGACTGGCGGCTCCAGATAAAAAAGAGAAACTGGAGGCTGCTGTAGCTAGGCTAAACAAAATGTCAGCAGTGTGGAACAGCCAACTTTAACTCAGGTTTTGGAAAAGCGATGAAAAATGTCAAGAGAAAATCCACGGGCAGTTAAAATAACAGAGGCTCTGACTCATTTTATCGCTCTGGATGACCAGCCAATGCCGGTCATGGAAAACATAGGATTGCACCGTCTTCTCAGCATACTCGAGCTGCGATATGAAATTCCCAACCGCCCACACATCAGGGAGATAATGGCGCCAAAACTTTCTGAAGAGGTAAAGACAAGCAGTGTGTGCGCGATGTCAGTCCTTGGTTTAACGGCACAGTGGACTGATGATCCACGGGCAGATGAGGAGTTCGTTTGTCAATGCCAAATACTTTCGTTATTTTGTTTGTTTGTTTACAATATGGACACTCTGCAACAATTTAAAAGTTTATTTTATTCTCAAACCTAATTTGTATTTATTTTATTCCAAACAGAAGTGTTTATTTATTATTCCGAAAACTCGAGACAATAGTTCAGTGGTATTTTGTTAAATTACAATGTGGAGACTCTGCAATAATTTAACAGAAGTGCTTATTTTTCACTTGAAATTTTTTTGTGGTCATTTTTATTAAGATATTATTTATTAATGGCAGAGAATAAATAAAACCTGTCTTCCAATTCATTGCATTTGTGTGTGTGTGTGTGTGTGTGTGTGTGTGGTAGAAGTATCGGTTTTTGTACTCTGTATTGGCAAGTACTCAGATCCAAGTATCGGTATCGTATCGGTTTGAAAAAATTGGTATCGTTGCATCCCTAATTAAAATAATTAAAAATCTGTCTCATAGATACTTTACCCAATTTAAATAGAAAATAAGAATAATGGGAAATTCCTCTTTATTTTTTGTGAAAAATTAACTAAGACAAATTCTCTCATATTTTTTTTAAATCTGAAACAATAAATTTGTGTGTGTTCCTGTCTTACAGATATAAAAATGGGCGGCCCCGGCCGTATACTGTTCAGCTTGGCCGTATCATAAAACAGCGCCTCTGGGAGAAACTTAACTGTCCACAAATTAGTTTACAAGAGGGTGATAGTGGACTACTGATGGTCAGTGAATTACATGAAGACAAAGTTTATCCTCCTCTTATAGAAGTGGACATCTCACATGAACCGGATCCCCGGGAGCCTTCTCGGGGGAAAAAACAAAACACTGCTAAATACAAACATGTAGCAAAAAAATCAAACTGTAAATATTGATCAAAAGACTCAAAAAGACTGAACTCAGCTGTAAATATTAAACAGACACAGGCTTGACCTTGATGCAAGAAAAAACTGGCACAAAACTGAACTGCGACCTCAGACATCGACTTACATCTCAGTCTCCACCTACAGCAGCAAACTCCACATTCTGCCTCATGCGTCATAAGTGAACCCAGCCTTCCATCAACATCTTTCAGGAGCCAACCACAGCCTCATTTTTTGCCACTTCCATCCAGCAGCCTCCGAAGCCTGACCCGAAACCCGCGGCTTCTCCCAGTGCACAATTTCCACCTTTGTCTGCAGCCGCAGTTGATTACAGCAGCTTTATGCCACCAGCTCAGACTCAAGCCTTAAATGGCAGCATCCAGCGTGAACCCTGATTCTTGCAGTCTTTTCCAGCACTCCTCAGTCTCCGCCAGCAGCTGCTGCCTGAAGGCTAAAACATCCTCTGCCTGAAGATTCAGATAGTCTGTCGCAGCATCACAAACTGTTTCAAAAGTGTCTGCAGCATCTATACATTGTGCAATTTCACCTGTAGCCTTTAGAAGGATTTTTTAAAAAAAAATGATGTTCCCTCTCCCTCAATGTAAAGGCTCTGAAAGCAAACAACACCCTCCTCTGACCGTCAGCCTGCATCCCACATCCATTGAGTGTGAGATAACTTTTAAATGACGACAGCGTGTTTAAGGTTTTACCTCGACATGATGAATATGTAATGTGCTTTCACTTTTTTTCTGATATGATTGGATGTTTTTAACCAAACATCAAGCTGCTGCCAGGGCTCCCCACATCACTGAGCAGACTTGAAGTCTTGGGACCAGAATTGCAGCTCGAGGAAGTGGACTACCCGCTGTGTAGCCCAGCAGACATATGTACAGTCTCTGGGGGAAAATCACTGCTCTGGGAAGCACTTACTCTGCAACCTGGAGTGATAATCAGCATAATCATCTCCACTTTCTTGAGATGTTTTTTTTTTTTATGTGGAAAATGTATTTTGCAAATAAAACAATGCGTGTGCGTTTCTTTCTCGTGCATCAGGTTCAAATAATGTTTGCATAAGACTGCACACTATGTACACTTAAACTGACATGGACGTGCATATTTTTTTCCAACTAAAGTCAGAAATTGATTTGATTTTCTTATATTATATTGAAAATATGTTAAGTTCTTGTGTTGTAGGTATTATTAGTCAGGATTTAGTCGAGTTTTATTCTAGTTTTTGTTTCATCTCTGTCTCCTGATTTATGAGTCTTTTTCTTGTCCTCATTGTTTTACTTTTAGTTACGCCCGTGCTCTCATCTCCCTTATCGGTTCTCGTGTGTCTCCCCATGTGTTTTATGTCTGTCGCTGTGTCCCAATTCAGGGTCTGCACGCTTGAAGTACGCATTTTAAGTGTGATTACGTCACCACCACGCGACGACGGCTGTCCCAATTCGAAGTGTACTTCAAATGCATACTCCAAATGCGCCGTCGATTTCCCCAAATATCAAGCGTGGTCCGGTGCACGCTTCGTGGTCCCATATATCCCACAATTCATAGCACGGCGGTGGGTGTGGATAATTTTGCCGCAAAATACGGCAGAAGGGAGCGGCCGAGAGTGAACTGTCAAAAGTAAGTACTGAATATTATGTCACTTATTCATGTGCGAATGTTTAATAACGAAGAACATTAAAACATTACTATTGGCCACATGTCGGCAAAGTTATGTGACATTAGTGATGTTTGTACTTTCAGCATTAACTTGGTTGTACATATACATATATATATATATATATATATATATATATATATATATATATATATATATATATATATATACATATATATATATATATATATATACATATACATATAAATATGTATATACATATACATATATATATATATATATATATATATATATATATATATATATATATACATATACATAATATATATGTATATATATATATTATGATATATATATCATAATAATCTGACAATACTATAATATTGGCCATATTATATTTACATTACCACAGTGAGATGATTTTAGTCTCATGAACAACATTAGCTAATTGTTATTTACTAACTAATCTTAAATGACTGTTCAGTACAGAAATGAAGCCCAACAATCATGTTTTACAGTCCTGTGGTCTCAGCCTCAGATACTCAACTAATCACAGTGATGTCATGACAAAAATGAATGACCAACAAAACATTTTTCTCCTTCATTTCTGTCACACAAAGCTGTATGTAACGTTTCTCGCGGTTAGTATCATGGTTGCTAGGCAACCTGAACAGCGCGGCGAAGGCTAGACCGTCCCATTTCACAAGCCTCTCACTTTCTCACTTCTCGTACTTATAGTACGCACCGTACGTAGTACGCGTACTTCAAGCGTGCGGTCTCTTAATTGGGACACAGCCTGTGTGTTCCAATATTGTCAAGCTTGTGTTGTTATGTCTATGTCTCAGTGTTTCCTGTTTTATTTTGAAGAGTCTGGTGCTTCCATGTTCATTGTGTTTTGTTTTGCTTCCCCTGTGGTGTTAATCCCAATCAGTTGTTTCCCCCATGTGTTTCCACTTCCCCTGCTCACCTCCTGTGTGTATTTAGTCTGTGTATTTTCATTCAGGCTTTGTCAGGTCATCTGTTTTCCTGCCTCCACGTTACTTCTGGTTTAAATTCTTTCATGATTCATATTTCCTATTCATAGTTCCTCGTATGCACCTGTTCAGAATCATGTTCGTATAACTTTTGTCAGGTTTTAGTTCTCGCCCCCTGTTCACCTTGCTTCATTTTTGTATTCATGTTTTTTCAGCCTAATAAACGGCTCGCCTTTTGTATAAACTCAGTTCCGTCTCCTTCCTTTTCTGAACCTGGGTTCTCCTTCTCACTCCCACACAGTCAGCTTCAGCCAGACTGTGACAGGATCTGGGTTTAAAACAAACTTAATGAATTAACGACCACATTATAATAACAAAGACTACAGTCAGAGATCACGTCTCACACTGAAAACTTGTGCTTCTACGTTCTCCTCCCTTTGCCTCCCTCTATCATCTGTGTGGGTGTGTGCTTGGCATTACTTTTTCTGGCACCGGTTAGCTCACTTGCAGCTCATTACCACTTACCAACAGTATTTAACTCCAACTCTTCTCTCATTGCTTGTTGCTCCCTTAGTATTGCAGTGAAACTCAGGCTTCCCTTTGATGTTACGCTTTTGCAACTCTGTGAAGCTGTGCTTAGCTGCCGTGCCCTCCTTCGTGCTAGATGGCTCCCTGACATGCTAGTCTGACAGCTCTTGTACTTGATGAAACACACCTGCAAAAACCAAGAGAAAAACTGTCAACTGGAAACAATTCTGAAAAATCCTACTTGTTTTGGACCTTCAGAGAATTGGCCTGTGTAAACGTGAAAAAGAACAATTCTTCATTCCAAGCTTTGAATATTAATGCAAACCTTAACTCGTGTATTTACCTGATTGTTCCCATTAAAGACTGTTGAATTTTTTTCAGAGTGCCCTGCCAGTGAGTTCTTCTTGCTAAGCCATGATAAAGTCTGTGGGTCTTGCAGAGTTACTGGTAGCTTGATATTTTTTAATCTCTTCCTGCTCGCTCCTCATTTGGTAAAACATTCTCGGCCCGTGTCCACCCGCCTATGGCATTAATTTAGGAGGGCATTTTAATTATACCCCTAACCAAAACTGCAGCAATTAGTCCAAAGAAATGTAATTAGAAACAATATTGATTATTGATGAGGGGGCCTTGTCTTGCATATAGTAACCACAGTATTTGCTGAGTCTTGGTCTATTTGGCAAATGAAAGAGATCAGATGTCAAAACTTGCATTCTGGAGTTAGTCACCTGGTCATTTCCTGCAATCAACAGCAGGGAGTGAAAACAGTCATTAGTAGCAGCTCTACTCTTGTCACCAATTTGCCACACCCTGCATGCACCCCAGAGTCTATGCAGCTCTCATTTTCAACATGCAGCGAGGATAAGCAACTGTGTGCCTGCAGCCTCCGACAACCAAAATAATAACAATAAAAAAATAATCTGATATCTATGTAAATATCAACCTCCTGCGAGTACCATTTAAAACCCACACTGAGGCAAACAGTGTGAGCCCGTCTTTCACATTTCAGTTGGGGACTTGATGGATTTACAATTCATATTCTCAGTCAACCTTGAATGTGAATTATGAAGCCTGAGACTCACTTCGGAGCTGCTCAGAGGGTAAATACTGATCATCATAATGCAACTTAGAACAAAGCATTAATCACTGTAGCTGTTTTTATTGATGTGCTGTAAACTTGGCTTAAACAGCAATAGATGCAGGATTAAAACACTTAAAAAAAACAAACTTAATCAAATTTTATGATTTTTTTGTTTTATTAAAGCTTTTTAATTCTTGTTGAACTTGATTTATTAAAGTGCTGGGTGAATAAAAAGGTTTCTGAGGGACAACATTTCTCTAAAATATGACTGCAGATGAGCCAACGATCGATGCTCCAGCGCACCTCTCCTCCTTCACAGGAGTCACCCGTATATTGACATCATATTCGAGGATCACATGATAGCAAAGCTTCCTCCTATGAACACTCACTTCCTCAAATCTATACATTCATTAGTCTCTTTTCTCTCTGGTCTTGTAGAAATCAATCTGTGGAAAAAGGATTATAAGCCTTTTCCTGCCCCGGCCTTATTTGGCACCAGCTCCCGAGATCTAGCCCAGTTGATCATGTCACCTTATTCTCTACATGGCAGAAAAGCACATGAGGAAAAAGTAGACTAATCTCCTCTTTTTTTTCCTCACCACCATTAGATATCAGTCATTCCAGGGTCCCAACCTCTATCACACCTGGGAGATTGGATTGGTTCCCCCCTGCAGTGGACACTGTGGCTGAGAATCAGATATACCTATGAGTTTCTTGCACACCAGATTGCTAGTGTGGTAAGCCAAGAGGCCATAGCAATGATCGCCGCGCTGGCGAATGCAAAGACAGGGATATTTTCATGCTCCATCCATCTGGCGTAGCATTTTCATGTTTTCTGATGAGCTGACAGCCCAAAGAAAGCTGTTAGTCATCACAGCGCGGCATTGTCTTTTGTGCCCAAGACAGACCATGTTGTGCTTGATTAAAGTCATCAAGGCCTCAGAGCAAATCTATTTGTTGACTTAGAACAAACTGATAAACATGTTGATTGTACTCCCTCAATTAAACAGCTCTCGGTAATGTCACGACCGACTGCCTGAGTGAGTACGCAGACTGCTGATTTTTTTTCTCTTCCGCGAGGCTTCTTTCAAAAACAAACCTTTAGCTCCCGCTGTTTGAGAAATGAGTGTGAAGCTTTACAGCAAAAGGATGTTTGGAACAAATCATGTGTGAAGACGCACTGTTCACCTGACTCCTGCAGGCGATGAGAAAAGCAAGGCTGTGCACAACAAACCTCATTATTTTGTTGAACAAGAACAAATAAAATGAGTGTTTCGTCTTAAAGACACGCCTGACGTTAGAACGACCCGCAGCGGAAAGTTGTACGGCAAAAACGACCGTGTGAAAATGATGAGACGATGTGAAACTGCTTTTTAACTGATCATTTAATGTTCAATCCCAACTTTATTAATTCACCTGTAGCTTGATGTCAGCGTAATTAAATGTCCAAAGCAGGCAGCTGTTTTTAGCAGACAAGCTCTAAAAACTCATGGAAGGAAAATATATTCGACTTATTTCTAATAAATATTACTAAAAATGAATGCAAATGCTGCTTTGTAGCATTTTAGCAGCTCTCTGTTAAAAATATACATTAACTGTGTTGTGAATTGTATATTTATATTCTGCACTTGGTCACTTTTCTGTGAACACGTGGGTTTACACTTGGAGGAAGAGGAGATACAATCATGGGCTGGGCAGGCCTTCCCCAAGGGAAGGTGCACTGCTGTTCTCAACTCAACTGATTAACACTCCAAAATGACCACACTCCTCAGCGACAGGAGCACTTACAAGGTCTTGAGGCGAGACCCCACAGCGGCTACAAGAAGAAAGTAATTCGTTGTCCATAACATCTTGAAAACCTGAGGCAGGGGAAGCCATATCAAAACGCCAACAATGCTACACCCTGTATATATGGACCTCCCAAGAATCATTTCACTAGCTGAGCCCACGTCCTCATTTTGACAGCATTTTAATAGGTAAAGGTGAATGCTTGGACATGAATTGAGCTGCGGTTTGGGGAAGGCCTCAAAGGGGACTGGCGACGGCTCCCGGGCCTGGCAGATCCCCATGTACTAAATAGAAGTGAAGAAGTCAAAGAATTGAAAACAAGGAGGGAAGGTGGGGCACGTAGATGAGAATGAACAGCTTGCAGAACTGGGGGAACCTATATGGATGAGAACCGGAAGCAGCTTGTTTGGAGGCGTGGTCTTGCTCCTGAAATTCTGATACATAATCTCCAAAAAGAAGGAGTCCCTTTCTGACACATTGTTACCAGTATAAACTCATCTGCTGACTCAAGGTTAAACCATGCAGTCATGTGATTTTTTTCATTTTTTAGGTATCAAGGCAATCAAGGCAGTGGATGCTGTCAGGAAACCACTACAGCAAGACAGCTCCTCAAACCACCTTCACCCCTGTTTAGGTTTGCACCCTGTCCGTGCCTTACCACCCCATATTTCAGATACAATGAGGGTGTCTACTAAAAACATGCATGTGCCATGGGCTACTGATTGTCACCAACACAGCCAACCATTAAGTGAAGGAAGTGGAAAGTAAAGCTCTGGGCTCTTTGATAGGGACAAGACTTGGGTTCACATATGTTTATTTGTTTATTTATAAGGAACCCCATTAGCTTCCACAACAGTGGTTGCTAGTCTTCCTGGAGCCCAAATCATCAAATACCATCGAATAAAATGTTACACAATGAATTTGATGCAAAATATCCACATAATTTGGCTCTTACATCCACAATAAGGTTTTACAATTCTGAAAATATAAGCATGTAAATATTAAAAAATATAAAAAACACTCAAACAAAATACATAATTTCCATTACAAGTGACATTACCCTCTTACAATATTTACAAATAAATTAAAAACGGCCTAAATAGTCTTTTAGGTGATATTTAAAATTATGAATAGAAGCCAATTCTCTAATTGCATAAGGCAACTTATTCCACTGAAAAGATGCTCTAAATATAACAGAGTTTTTCAAAAAGTTACTTTTAACTCGAGGAGTTACTAAATTGCGGTTAGTTGAGAATCGTGTAGCATGATTATGTATTTCATCTGGATGCTGCAACTGAGCATAAAAAAAGTGTGGTGTGTTTACCAGTATTGCTTTCTTTAAAAATACAAGTAAGCCATAGTATAATTTAGCTTGTACAGAAAGCCAAGAAAGTTTATCGTGCATTTTATCAATATCTGTATAATATGAACACCTTAACACTAATCCGGCCGCCCTATTTTGGACTAACTGAAGTCTGTTCAGATCTGTCTTATTAGCTGCTGAGCAAATGATTGAGCAGTACTCTAGATGAGATAATACTAGTGCATTAATTGTCACGGACCTGGTTCCTGGGACTCGGGGTCCGTGAGCAGTGTGGACCTTTATTGTTATTATTATTATTATGGTATTGGATGTACGTTTGCTGCACTGTGCTCTTGTGTTCCATGCTGGTGTGTGTACATGTGTGTCTGCGGGTGTGGCTGGAGGATGAAGGACAGCCACCTGCAGGCCTGGTGGGTGTGGCCCTGCCAGCTGCTGGTCACGCCTAGGTCCTCACACACCTGCTTCTGATCAGGCTCGTCGGGGGAGCTACTTAACAGAGCGATGGAGCTTCCTCCGGCGCAGGATTGTTGAGTTAGACTCCATGAGGAGAGCGGAACACGGGACTGCAGGATGCACGGGGTGTGCGTAGGCACAGGAGCAGAGAGCACGGAATACCAGCACTTGGGAGAAGGCACAACACAGGAGTTGAGGGAGCACTCTGGAGACTTATTGTGTGGTGTACACTTACCCCCACTGTAAATAAATGCACTGTTCAATGCACTAAGTCCAGCGTTTGGGTCCTTTCTCCAACATTCCCCACGGCTTGCCCTAGCAAACCGTGACATTAATGACATCTTTCATAATTGAAGAAGTAATATAAAAGGAGCATTTCCTAGCCATAGCTATGCCCTGTCCCATTTTCTTAATAACAGAGTTGATGTGCTGAGACCATGAAAGGTGGTGGTTTATGGTAACACCAAGTAATTTAGTCTGGGTGATCTGTTCTAATACCGATCCAGCTATGGAAAGATTTAGTTGTGGGCTGTTGACTAAGCGTACTCTACTTCCTATTAACATGCCTTTGGATTTAGACACGTTTAAAATCATGTTGTTTTTACTTATCCAGTCAAACACGTTCAGCAAATCTAGTTGTAATACGCTTGTCAATTCAGAGTAGCTACTGGCTGAATGAAACATGGTGGAATCATCAGCATACATTACAAGATGAGATTTCTCCAGGACGTACGGCAAATCATTCGTGAAGACTGAATAGAGAAGTGGACCGAGGCAGCTGCCTTGGGGTAGACCACAGTTTATTTCACAGCCCTCCGAGAAATAACCATTATAATAAACCTTTTGCCTTCTTCCAGACAAATAACTTTCCATCCAGCACAGCATAACATTTTAGTTTATTTATCAAAAGATCATGATTTATGCAGCACTAAAATCCAAAAATACCACCCCGGCCAAATTCCCATTATCTAGATATTTATACCAGTTATCTGTCATGGGAATGAGAGCTGAACTGGTGGAATAACCAGGTTTGTAAGCATGTTGAAACTGAGTGAGTAACTGATTTTCTGTTAGGTAATGTTGAATTTGTTCATAGACAATCCTCTCCATAATTTTACTTAGAATGGGGAGTAGACTAATAGGTCTGCTGTTGACACCCTTAAAAACGTCATTCTTGTTTTTAGGAATGGGAATTATTTTCGATTCTTTCCACTGCAATATGTCAGCTTCGCCTGGGTTAAAATCAGAACCCAAGAGGTCGAGTCCTTCACTTGATGTGTTTTTCCACTGAGTGGATAAAAACATCAAGTCCACCACAGAGGATACAAAGGAAAAGGTTACCATTTCTGGAATGTGCTGTGTTCATTTATATAGGGTGGAAGCCTCAACAATGAAGTTTACCTGGAATCCACACACAGAGACTGATGCCAGCTCTTTCACTCCCAGTGGACACAAACAATTAAAGAAATGTCAGATAACAACCAGGGAGAAAAAGACCAACAGACAAAACAACATTGCAGATTTGTTAGAGAAACTCAGAAGAATTTTCTCCAAGCATGACATTTCAGTGCACTTCAAACCCAGCAACACGCTCAAACAAAAACTGTTTCATCCCAAGGACAAAGCATCCAAACAAAAGCTCAACAAGCTCGTATACGGTGCAGTGCAGTGAGGAGAGCTCTGACCTCTTAACAGGAGATACCAAACATCCACTCCACAAAATATGGCACAACACAGATGAGCAGGAAAAGACTCAGCTGTACATCTGCAGTAAAGGACAAAGGTCACTCTTTTGATGATGCCAAAGTTCACATTTTGGGCCGAGAAGGAAGTCTGTTGGAGAGAAGAGTAAAAGAGGCCATCTATGCTCGCTGTGAACGACTATTGTTGAGCAGAAATGTGGGCTTACGACACCAGCTATCAGCTACCTACAACACAGTCAGAGAGCCACAAACATTTCAACCCCCATTCACAGCTTGTGTCATGTAACCTCATTAGCTCATATAATGCTGGGGAGGAGCAATGTCTCACAGTGGTTTCACCTGTCAGGCCCAGTGATGGCAATAACCGCCTTTTTTACACCTCAGCTCGCATCACAACTCACATGATGAACAGGAGTGTAACGACCCTTAGAATCACCTCCAAAGTAGATAGCCCCCCACTAAGGATTTATTATCTGGGACTTTCCACCAGTTGTTATAGAACAGAAGATGCGTCTTTGGCGAAAACCTAAAAAGGTCCAGCTGCCTTATTTCCGAGTTCTCAAAATCACCTGGATAACCAAGAACGTACACACAGAACTAATCTCTAAGTTAAACTAATATTTCAAAGGTACATTGCAGGGAAGCTTATTGATACAAGCAGAGATGGGCAGTAGCGCGTTACAAGTAACGCGTTACTGTAATCTGATTACTTTTTTCAAGTAACGAGTAAACTAAGGGATTACTATTGCAAAAACGGTAATTAGATTACCGTTACTTTCCCGTAGGAACGCTGCGTTACTAAAACGGTGATTTTTTTGCAAAAGTTTTGCAAAGTCTCATGACAGTGACATAAGCGAGTGCGACGTTCGTGACAACAGCTGTGTGCAGATCAACAGTGGATCATATATCGAGTGCGGGAGAGAGTATGAGCGTGCAGTGTTTAAAGTGTGGAAGTACTGACCTTACTTTGAGTTTGATTCCATAAAAAGTGACAAAAACATTAGTGTCCGCTGCTCACTGCGTAAGAAGAAAACTTCTTTTTACAGCGATACAACCCCTTAACTTCCAAGCAAGCACCGAGTAGCTACGACGTAATGGGAAACTCACAGAGAAACTCACGGATTCTTCCACTGACCGCTGCGGCACACCTGCACCAGGGCAAACATCCACCTGCTATACAGGTGAAAATAGAGCAACAGGACCGCTGAGTCTTTGATTTTATTTATTTTCTGCTGTGTTTCACTTGCATTTATTTCAAAGACTAAGCGTAAACACAAACAAATATTTTATTTTATGTGCTGGAATGTGCAGAAAATAGGTTTAAATGTTAAACTAATTTCTTCCAGTCAGAGAATGGTGCATGTAATTAAATTTTTGCTTAATGCATAAAGTTAAAAGATTAAAACTAATAAAACAAGTTTTAAAAAGAGACTTTTCCATTTGATTACATTTTGTATGATGATTATGCAGAAAAAGTAGAATTGGGCTGAAAGATCTATCACTTTATCACCTATTCAGGTTGTAAATCATGTTTTTAAAAAGTAACTAAGTAATTAATTACTTTTGAAGATAGGTAATCAGTAAAGTAACAGGATTACTTTTTTGGGGAAGTAATCAGTAATTAGTTACTGATTACTTTTTTCAAGTAACTTGACCAACACTGGATACAAGTAATTAAATATTAAGGAAAATGATTGAAAAACATGACTTTACAGCATTGATCAACAATTTCTTACAAATAACCAAACATTTACTTTTCATCCATCATATCTTGACTGTGACATCAATAACTCAGCAATTTGTGTAAAAACTGGAACTTTGAATTATTCTCCTGAGCCGAGTTCTTATTTATGTGAATTTTCACAGTTGACTTAATTTTTTCAGTTGTGATTCTGAGACCAACT
Organism: Neolamprologus multifasciatus; assembly: GCF_963576455.1. NCBI lineage: Eukaryota > Metazoa > Chordata > Actinopteri > Cichliformes > Cichlidae > Neolamprologus > Neolamprologus multifasciatus. Next base: position 4,460,304 of record NC_140444.1, on the reverse strand, counting down.
TAATGAAAAATAACAGAACTAACAAAGGTAACAGATTTTAACAAGTGCTGATTTACATTACACGAGATGTGACATTTGTATGCTTAAACTGCCTTCAGGTTAGAAGACTGTGTGATCAGAAGTTTGATGCAAGCGTCCAGAAAGTGTCAGTCATCATAAAATGCTGCAATAAATGGGCAACCTGCAGTATTCAATGGGAGACAACTTTGCACTATTGAAATTAATGCAATTATGAAAGTAAGTATGTGGTGTGTGGATTGTACTATGTAGAAGAATGCTAACACAAGCATTGAATTGCTCTGCCTCCTATTCTACTTTTAAATATCCTAGGAACCAAAAGTAAGCCTGCAGTCTGAGAGCGAAGTTCTCTAATGGGGTGATATGGTACTATGAGGTCTTTAAAGATGTGGCCAGATTATTCAAGACCTTATATGTGAGGAGAAGGATTTTAAAGTGGATTCTGGAGCCGATGAAGAGAAGCCAATATGGTAGAAATATGCTCTCTCTCTCTGGTCCCTGTTAGGACTCTCACGGCAGCATTTCGGACCAACTGGACTTTGAAGGTTTTCAGGAAAACCTAATAATTATGAATTGCAATAGTCGAGTCTAGAAATAATAAATACATGAACTAATTTTTCAGCATCACTCTGAGACTGTTTCTAATTTTAGAGATAAAAGCATTGAAGAACATTTCCTGGTCGAAAACGTGTGGCCAGCATCTGGTTAGACACCATGTTATGGACATGTAGCTTATGTATGACCACCAGTTTGCTATACTGATTTAAAAAGCACAGCTAAAGCCAGTTTAAATGGCTGGGTTTGGGCACATTTATGACTTACATGTAACACAACACTCCTTATGAACTAGCTTAAGATTCAGTTAATGTCACTGAGGGGTGATGTGCACATTTTCAGGTTAAATAAGTCTCTCATTTACAAACATTTCTTGATTTTGCTCCAGATTTTTGGTCTGGTTTATTCTTCACCAGATTCCCTTTGTGGCACACTGAGTTGATTGGGGATAATATAGTGAGGCATACACATGTGCACATAAAAGTCCTGCCTGCAATCCACGCTGCTTATCAGGGTAATATCAGTGCAATGAAATCCAAAGAACTCTCTGCAGATCTGTGCGGTTACACTGTGGCGAGGCAGAAATCAGACCAAGGGTAGGAAATCATTTCTAAAGGTTTGAGTGTTCTGGGGAGAATATGGTCTAAATATTTATGAAATGGAAGACATTTGAAACCATCTGGACCTTTCCGAGAGTTGGCTGTTGGGACAAGCTGAGTAAACAAGCAAGTAGAAAGTTGACCAAGAAATCAGCCTGCCAAAAGGATGAGCATCCCAACAGCTCACTGTCAGTCACTTTTACAGCAGTCAGACAGAAGGAAGTTTTAGTCTCTCAGAAATAGTCAGACTGCTTTCAGAGAGTAGTTCATACTTTCCATCCAGTTTGGTAACACTTGAAAGGGAGATTGGGATAATAATAATAATAATAATGGATTGGATTTATATAGCGCTTTTCAAGGCACCCAAAGCGCTTTACAATGCCACTATTCATTCACACACTGGTGGAGGCAGCTACAGTTGTAACCACAGCTGCCCTGGGGCAGACTGACAGAAGCGAGGCTGCCATATTGCGCCATCGGCCCCTCTGGCCATCACTAGTAGGCGGTAGGGTGAAGTGTCTTGCCCAAGGACACAAGACCAGGACAGAGAACCTTACAGTATGTTAATAAAATCTATGCATGTAAACTTCACACAGAAAGGCTCCAACTTTTCAGCTGGCCAGCTGTTTAAAAGCAGGAACCTTCTTGGTGTGGGATGACAGTGGGATAACTACTGCGCCACTGTGTGTGGATTCTCTCAGACATACTTGTAAGGTTAACAGGTGATTCTAAATCCCCCTCAGGTGTGAGTGTGAGTTATTGCCTTTCTGTTCCTCTCCACGTTGTATCCCACGTCTTAGCTTATGACAGTGGGGATGGGCTTTGGCCACCCATGACTCAGAATTGGATGAGTGGTTTAAAAAATGGATAATATGGTTACTGGAACCCTGTAGATTTCAGTGGTTGGTGCTATTGCTCTGAGACTGAGCCCTCCTGAGGATTTTATTTGTACAGAGTTTCCATGTTTTCAAACTGTGACTAAATGGGTTTTCTCCAGGTGCTCTGGTTTCCTCTCACAGTTCAAAAACATGCCTGTTAGGGTAGTTGATTATTCTAACTTGTGTGCATGTGACTGGTAATTTAAAGCACACTGGGTGATTATTAAGCAAGATAACTGCTGTATAAATGTCAGTCCATTTCAATAGTATTGACGTCCTACTCATACAACAAGTCAATTGATTGTATAAATATTGAATGGCTTGTGGTGTAACAACTAAATTAATGTTAGCTGGCATTGATTAAAAAAAAATAATGACATTTAGCAAATGTCCCCTTAAGTGACAGCAAAACATCCTGAAATTGTTTCACAATTAAAACAAATACTTTGGTGTTTAGGATGAAAGGAAGGAAGGATCCATGTCAGTGCTTTTCCCCACTATTGCTGAATAAGTAAGGCCACAAACCTGTGTAAGTGTATTCTCTCTCCTCCCCCCCCCCCTTTTTAAAAAAAAAAAACCTTTTCCCTTTAATAAGGAAAAATAAGGACATTTGGTACAAAAATAAGGACCAGATTCACCGGCGCTTGTTAAGTACACCCCTTCAACTGTTTATGAACACAAATATCTAATCAACCAATCGCATAGCAGCAATTCAATACATTTAAGCCTACTGGAAATAATTGGCGTAGCTGTGGTGAGATGTATTTAACCACACATGGGGTACAAGTTATTTCTGTAAGCTAATAACCAAGCTGATAACATCACAACCTATTTGGGATTTTATGAAGTCATATTTTAATATAAATTTGTTACTATACAAACTACATTAAACGAGTAGTTGGAAAAATATGTTGGGGGGAAAAAGTCCTTGTTTCCAGACCTCCGTTCTCATTTTAAAAATAACAAAGCACCTTTTCTTAAATAATGAGATTTGTTTTCTCAAATGACGTTGTAAAGCACTTTGTCAAGTTGAAGTTTATTTTTCTTTCTTTGACCTTTACTGTAAATTGAAGATGCAGAACATAAAGTTCAATACTTATAAAACAAATACTACAATTAAATTCAAGGGAAAAATGTCAGGAGAAGAAAGAAAACCACAACCATAATAACCTCGTTTTCTTAATTCCAAAGCACCTTTTCCTAAACAGAGGGACTTGTCCCTCCAAAGGAAGCAGCAAAGCAAACCACCTTGTCAAGCTGAAGTAATCTGGTGACAGAATACGGGAAAAAGTCATAAAAATTATAATTAAGAATGACTAAAATTCGATTTAAGAAAAAAAAACACAAAAAATGACCATTATCATTAAAAAAAAAGCATTTACAAAATTGTAAATGCTTTTTGGAGGAAAAAAGGTTTTGCGTCGGTAAATGTACACTTACGCTAAAACTGCAAGAACTACAAAGACTTCAGTTACAACCTTTTCATTAGTTGCAACCTCGTGCAAGGACAGCTCAAAGCCACTTTCTCGTGCGGGTTTCAAAGACTTCAGGCTGACGTGAGTACGTGTGTTTATATTTTGGTGAGTGACGCCAGGAACAACAGCTGTGACGTTTCACGACAGCTTCGCCGCCCCAACAGTGCATTCTGGGTTCAACCCAAGATGGCTGCGCCCTTGCAGAAGTGCTGAAGAAGTGCCTCTTCGGAGAAATTCCCGGAATTATTTGAGATTTCCTCGAAGACCGTCGCTCGGAGCCGACTACCAGGGCCGCTGGTACGTAGAAGGAGTCCACGCGAGCCCAGTCATTGATAAGTGCGGCCGCCGTTACGTGTGGCTGTGGCAGACTGTCCGTGTGAAGATGGGCCTCGCCTGCAGCCCCTTCCCATAGCGAAGAGCCGTGGGGAGAGGAGCCGCAGATTCCCCTGCAAACACGCGCCCGTGCAGCTCGGATTTGACGGCTTTGACTTACTCTACAGGCTCTGGACGCTGCCCTACAATTTGCTGACCAGGATTGTGTGTGCGACCGTGTCTGTCATTGTCCGGAGAAGGAGAGCTTCCACAGCCCGGGCTGATAATCCCACCGCACCAAGGTCTGCATCTGCACGCTTCGCTGACACTCTAGGTGCCCTTTCTGCACATTTGATCGGTCTCCTTATCTCTGTCACGCGTGTGTGGTTTCAGAGACTCGCTTTAAAAAGGCTTTAAGTGAATATTACTGGCCTCGGTGCAGTCTGACACCTGACAGCAGAGCTGTTACATTAGCCGCGCTAGTTTAGCTTAGCTAGCTGGACTGGACCGAGCCTGCTGCTCGCCAGCATCCCTGCAGCCAAGTTTAACACAGCTGGGCCGTTTTAGCACGAATGCAGAGGCAGTAAAGATAAAAACCCATCGACCTCCTGTCCCGTGGCTCCAGCTGTAGAGCTGAAACATCTCTACAGCTGTTGCTTTACTACAGAGTCAGGCAGCTAGCCTGTTAAAATAAAGTGGAGGAAGCCAGATGTGAGTGTGTTTGGTTTCAGTTGCTGTTGTGGGTTTCATTCAAACAGAATTCACAGCAGCAGATAAAAATGACTCATAACCACCATCCCATGACTTAAAGGGCATAAAGTGGAAAAGTCAGCTGCCAGTGTTGATAATCAGATTATTATCTGAGTGTAGAAACAGTCTGCTTGGTATAGCCCATAACAACAGTACAAGGAGGGATGGAGCTGTTCTTACTTTATCGGACAGTAGCAGCCTGATGATGACCAAGCCTTTGGGGGGCTTTTGGTTTGGTGTACCCATTGTTTACAACTGGAGATAGATTTTTCAATCCAAGTTACAGAATGGACAGTGCAGAGGTCAGCAAACGGCAACGACGGTTTGAATGTGCTCGCCGACCCTGGTCCACGCAGCGTGTGGACATTGTATGTATTCTTGTGCCTACATGGGTTTCTTCTGGGTACTCTGGCTTCTTCCCACAATGCTTGTTAAGTGTTTTAGTAATTATAAATTGACTTTGTTAGCCCTGCTTTCTAATGCCAGCTTGGATAAGCCCTCACCAATCCTGTATAGGAAGCGTTTAAGAGGACAGAACTTTATCAGGTTATTGGTGATCCATATTGACAAAGCAGACTTTGGCCCAAAAGAAATGGCTTGTATCTGTGATGATAGCATGGCCAAGAGGGACAAACATATATATATATATATATATATATATATAATGTGCAAACAGGGACGGCTGCCTCTCAGGTCACGTCTTCATCCTGTAGAACTTCAACAGCTGCACAAAGAGACATGTCGAAGTCATGATGCTTAATTTTTTTATACTTGTGCTAAGATAATATAATGAAACGTTTTATTACTGAAAAAGGAAGCAAAAGTTCTTTTACAAGTTGTTTAAACACTGAAGACGTTTGAATGAATAAATTCATCTAAATCTGGATCTAAGTCTCGAGCTCTCTGAACAGGCAGTTATCTGACAGTGCGCTTTTATTGCTGTTTAAATTTTCCTATGAATATCTCAGTTGGTAACCAAAACTGTATTTAGGGATGCTTACATCTGTGGTGTATATATTCTGTTTTTACTTTATTTATTATTTATCATCCATTACTTAATAAAATAGCTGCACAGTATGTTTTGATTAACAAATTTAGCACATTTGGCTGCATCTGGACTGGAAATGTCTCCAAATTATGTTTTAGGATTTTTATTTATTTATTTATTTATTTTTGAGACTAATGTCAATATCGACTATATGCAGCAATTAAATGGCTAACGTGAGCCTGCCAATCTTTTTGTGGATTCCCAGTAGCTACCCAAACCAGTGACATTAACATGAGCGCTCTCCCAGCAGGGCCCTGATGAAAATGGACTCAGACTTGCTTCATTCACCGGCCGTGGGCCTCGCTGAGGAAGAGGAGGCCGATATGAATGACTGGAAACTTCCCTTGGCCTTCATGAAGAAGAGGCACTCAGAGAAGATTGAGGGCTCCAAGGCCCTGGCGCAGAGCTGGCGGATGAAGGACAGGGTAATTGTGTGGATGCTTTAAGGCATCCACACTATTGTTTTCCTGTTTCTCTTTATTCTTTATACTTTATTATTATTATTATTCTAGTTGCCACTTTTTGTACTTTTTTTGGCACTTAACTACTTCCACAATTTTCAGCCGATTTTCACCGTTCAAATTTTAAACTATTCTGCTATTTCTGCTAATTCCAGCTATGACTTTTGCTATTTTTTGCTATTATACTTTTTAAAATATTAAGCTTTTTTCCTTTAATTTGTCCCATTGAAATGAATGGAAAACTTCCAAAATTCTGCTAAAACTTGCTTGTTTTTGAAACTTAACTACTTCCTCATACTTTCACCTAGAACAACCATTCAAACTTTAAAATGTTCACAAATTATTGGGCTATTCATGTATGATTCAGCCTTTTCATATCTGTTACCATTTTCATCTTATCCCTCTTCAAGTTTTGAGTTTCATCTTTGTGATTTTTCACAAAATACATGGGTTGTTATGGTTGCTATGCTGTTGGTTCTAAGTGAGCCGCTGTACCTTTGGCAATTTTCTCTTCATGTCCGAACAACTTCTTGCTACTTGCTCAATTTTCACTCAACTCCCACAAATTATACATCAAAATGTAGGTATTTTTGCTGGCTTTCAGAAAATGTCACTATCATTGTTGTGGAATTTATAGAATTTTGGCAAATCTCCTCAGACCAACACAAACTCTGAAAACTCTCTATAGAAAGTCAATGGAGAGTTTGTTCAAAATCACCGCTGGATTTCTCTAATGAGAGGCATATTCGAATCGCCATATCTCCTTAACGAAGCGAAGTCGAGACATGAGGCTTGTGCCAATATATCTTCAGACACTCCTGACGCTCACAATTCAAGAATTATTTTCTCACCTATTACCATTTGGCCACGAATTACGTTTGTTTGAGGGTAGGAAATTCGTCCTTCGCTCAGATTTCTTCAACTTTCAAACTCTGGAAATGAACCACTTTTTTCTCTCGTCATATCTTTTTGATGTATTTCCACAAAGACCTGAAAATTTCCATGACTGTTCACCAAAGCCTGCTGTCTCTTACGGTGAAAGAATGATATCGATACTCCAAATAGATTTAGAGTTACAAAGCGTTATTTGAGGGGAAGTCAAGGCAGTTTTCGCTTCGCCTCTACTCAGTTATGGTGCATTAGAAGTCAAATATCTTTAATAATTCATATTTTAATGATAAATTGTCAACACTTGAAGATTCCCCCATCTCTTCTGAACAAAACGGTGTAAGAATGACCATTCTAGCCCCTACGGTTAGGAAATTATGGCCATTTGTTTGGAGGGTAGTCCTCACTATGAGAAATAGACTGCAAAAATCCTGTCTCTCTGCTGTGTGTGTAAAAAAGGCTGCACCTGTTTTGGCGGGAAAATGTACACAGCATCTCTGATTGGTGGATTCAAATTCAGCAGCTCCCAGGCTGCTTGACTGATCTACAAAGTTGCTTCTCTCTCTTTCTGTGTGTGTTATAGTATTTCTAAATTATAGTATTTCTGCTTTTTATAGTATTTCTGCTAAATTATAGCATTTCTGCTTTTTATAGGATTTGTGCTTAATATAGTATTTCTGCTTTTTATAGTATTTCTGCTTAATATAGTATTTCTGCTTTTTGTAGTATTTCTGCTAAATTATAGTATTTCTGCTTTTTAAGGTATTTCTGCTTTTTATAGTATTTCTGCTTAATATAGTATTTCTGCTAAATTATAGTATTTCTGCTACATTATAATGTTTTTGCTTTTTATAGGATTTGTGCTTAATATAGTATTTCTGCTACATCATAGTATTTCTGCTTTTTATAGTATTTCTACTTTTTATAGTATTTCTGCTTAATATAGTATGTCTGCTTAATATAGTATTTCTGCTCAACTATAGTATTTCTGCTTTTTATAGTATTTCTGCTAAATTATAGTATTTCTGCTTTTTATAGTATTTCTGCTAAAGTATAGTATTTCTGCTTTTTATAGTATTTCTGCTAAATTATAGTATTTCTGCTTTTTATACTATTTCTACTTTTTACAGGATTTCTGCTTAATATAGTATTTCTGCTCAATTATAGTATTTCTGCTTTTTATAGTATTTCTGCTAAATTATAGTTTTTCTGATTTTTATAGGATTTGTGCTTAATATAGTATTTCTGCTTTTTATAGTATTTCTGCTTTTTATAGGATTTGTGCTTAATATAATATTTCTGCTTAATATAGTATTTCTGCTAAATTATAGTATTCCTGCTAAATTATAGGATTTCTGCTAAATTATAGTATTTCTGCTTTTTATAGTATTTCTGCTTTTTATAGTATTTGTGCTAAAACATAGTATTTCTCCTAAATGTAGTATTTATGCTTAATCATACTATTTCTATATATTACTGCCAGGTCCCCAGGCAGCCAATCCTCTGTGAGGACTGACTCATTCAAATTTACAAATCAGAGCCTGCACGGCTTCCCAGCCAGCCAATCATATCTGAGGTCTTCCTTTTCTTCTCTTGTCATATTTCCGCGACGGATGTACAAAGAGCAATGAAAATCGCAGTCAAAGTACACCAAAGTCCGCTGATTCAACCAGTACAAGAATTGTGCTTCTAGTCCACCTAGTTTTTGAGTTACACAACGTTTTCCAACTCCAAAAAACGGCGTTTTTCGCCTCTCACCGCGATCTAATTCTGACTGCTCATCACCCTGTTTTCCAGGCGCTTGCTCTCTTTCCCAGTGGCGCAGTTGGTAGTGACATGGGTCTGCAAGCCAAAGGTCGTTGGTTCAATTCCACCTTGGTCTACATGTATTTTTCCCTACAAATTAATACACTATCACAGACCAGTAATTCATATTCATCATTTATTACAATTCTGCAAACTTTTATCATTTTACCAGCTTTTCTAATATGGACCTCACATTCTTGTTAACACTCCATGGCACAAATACTCTTCCCTTTACGCTCTGTGTATGTGTGTGTGTATCAATATTTCTCCCATTTTAAAGTATTACTCCACCATAATTGTATTTCTGTTAAATCAAACTACTTTTACTACATCTTAGTACTTCTGCTCAATTATAGTATTTCTGCTAAATCATAGCATTTTTGCCAAATCATGGTTTTTGTGCCAAATCATAACATTTGTGTTATGTTATAGTATTACTACTAAGTGGAGGAATTTCTGTCATGTTACAGTATATGTGCTGATTACAGTATTTCTGCTAAATCATACTATTTCTACTCTATTATATTTTTCTTTCTAAATATAGCATTTCTGCTATATAATTGTATTTCTGCTATGTTATAATATTTGTGCTAAACCAGAATATTTGTGCTGAAACATAGTATTTCTGCCAAATGATAATATTTCTGTCAAATTATAGTATTTGTGCTAAAACATAGTATTAATTTAAAATTACAATATTCATAGTTCATAACAGTGTCTCTGGTAAAACACAGTATTTCTGCTATGTTGTACTATTTTTCTAAATCATAGTGTTTCTGTAATGTTTAAGTATTTTTGGCTAAATATATTCTTTCTGTTATCTTATACTATTTCTCCTAATTTCTTGTATTTTTGAGAAGTTATCATGTTTCTGGTACGTTACAATATTTCTGCCAAGTTCTGCTATGCTATTGTATTTCTGCCAAGTATTATGTTTCCTCTAAGATATTGCAGTTCTGCCAAGTTATTACATTTTAGCAAAGTTCTTTTGCTTCTGCAAAGTTTTTACAATTTCTGCAACTTTTCAGCTTTTTCAGCTATTTTTTGCAGACAGCTTCAGCTTTAAAGCATCCACACTGCATTTTCGCAGGAAATGCAAATTTTTCTAGTTTCTCTTCTCATCCATGTACAGGAGTAAATCAAGAGCCTGAGGATGTTTCCTTTGTGAGCTCTGCTTTGAGGTCACAGAGGCTGTTTTTCCTTTTATCTCAGCTCATCGCGACTTGTATAGCTGCATTTTCATGCTCATATATCTGAAGGGACTGTTAGTTTTAAGCGGGAACCAATAAAACAGTAAATCTAAGATTGTTGATTTAATTCAATGAGTTTTGATGCTTTAGATGTAGCTTTAGAAAGACTGTTATTTTTAAAAGATAAATATTATAGTATGTTTTTTTTCCGCTCTAATCAGCAGTTCCCACAAAAAGATCAAACTGATACCATCTTTCATGTAACGTATTGATTGAGCATTGATTTTTATCCTAGAAGGATTTCTTGTGGTTTGTAACTACAGCAGAAAATTCCTGCTTTATAGGACAGGGTGGGTCAAATGGTTATCCACGGGGCCAGTTCTCAAAAATTCAACTCATTAAAAAGACAAATCAAACTCCTTGATGCTACACGCTGTGCTTCAAGAGGTTATCAGTCTTTAAACAGCAGCAAATCACTGGCTACCCTCGTCTTTATTACACTGCCAATTCATTTCATTCTGCTTGATTACCAGCTACCAATGCTGCGCTTTCAGGGGGAACCTCAAAGGGTTTCCCACATGAATGGTCACCTTGTGTTTCAGCCCCCATAAAGCTGCCGTTTGATCCACTGCAGTGCTACCAACCTGATTATTTTATTGCCTCACGGCTACAGAGCACTGCCATTATAATGATGGCAAGTGTCACTTAGTTGTACATAACCCTCAGAAACTCTGCACCGATTGTAGAAATTCACCCAGATGAAAATTGAAAACTTCGCTGCTGTTAGGACACGAGTTGAATTACTCCGCAGTGCCTGCTGAGGTGTCAAGCTGCAGGGAAATGAAGGCATCATTAAATGTGGAGCTGCTATTGATTTAAAAGAGGTAATATGGGCTAGCTGAAATGGACATTGCTATCAGGATGTCATGCTAAATCAACCGTGTTGAATCTTTCATTGCTCGGAGCATTTTCAGGCCCTCCGTCCTCATTTGTAAACGTGGAAGAAGAATGTGTCCTTTCACATGTCTGGGCTACGAGAGCTTTATTTGTGTGTCTTATGCAGAAAAGAATTTAGCTTTGAATTTGACTCTAGCTTGGGGATTGGGGAATTCAGAATGCATTTGAATGTTTTTTTATTTCCTGAAAAACATGATTAAGATATCAATGTCGATTGTACGCAGTATGTGAAAGGTGGTTGAAGCCATTTGGAAGTCATCTTCTGGTTCGTAGATTGTCCATCTGTCCATTTTTGTTTCCTTTTGAGCAAGAAGTGACCGTATGTAGATGAGACGGCAAGTGCTAAGTTGCTGTCTCAGCCTAGATACACAGAAACCTGCTAATTAGTTCTAAATCATCAGTTCTAGAAGAACCACTATTTAATCAACTGAAGTGGAACAGCAGATTGCTTGGAAGCTTTGTACCACATGGAATCCCATGTTATTTGTCAGATAATTTCATTAAACATACTCTGGGCACAACGGCACAGTTATGGTTGAGAGGTCAGTGACTCTGGTTAGGTGAGGTGAATCCTAGCAGATGCTCACTGGCGACCTGCTGAAAAAAAAAACTGTTGTAATTGTCTCCATGTAGGTTGTAACAATTTTGTAACAATTTTTACAACTTGATACTGAACCATTTATTTAATGCTGTAAAGTTGTGTTAATATGGGAGTCTAGGCAGATTGGCTCACTTTTGGACCAGGCCTCAAGTGGCCATTAGTAGAACTGCAATTTCTGGCAGTTGACTTCAGGTCAGTGAAGGTGAAGCATAGCAGGCAGCTATCAACTACTGTTACGCCCCAGTCTAAGGGTACAGGAACGCAACATAAGTTTGAAAAGATTGCCCCGCCCTGGTCCCCAAAACCATACACAGAGGGAAAACCAATTTCTTAGTGAATGGTGGTTTATTTTTCTACACTGCAAAATGAAGCTCCGGGGTGAACAAAGGCCAAAATAACAAACAAAACAAGCTAAGTCAGGAGGAGGTGCTATCTAAAACCCTATGTGAAATCAAAAACCAAACAAAAGACAAGCGCTACACCTAACTCCCTAACTGAGATAAACAGGAGAAAACAGTGCAAAGGAAAACAATATGGCAGCTCACCCCTTCTGTTCCAGTGCTATTTACAATGAAAACTAATGTACACACTATATACAGAACTCAGAAAGTCACAAATGTCACAGGTTTTGGAGGCCAGGGTCAGGTCTGCTGCTGCTGTCAGTGGCTGTCCCGGGACAACTGGTGAGGGATTTTGAAGGAGACCACATGACCAGGGGACCAATCAGCAGCCGTCAGCTCATCCACTTAGGGACCTGCAAAAACTTAAAGACACAGACAAAGAAAACAACCACCAAAACAGATTATGGCCAGGGCCATAACAACTACACCTGCCTGTGTCGGCAGTCGCAGAGCACACGCAAAACTGAAATTTGTGTGTGTCAGAAATCGTAACCTTGTCAGAAGTGACATGAACATGAATGCTAACATTTTAAAAGGCAGCAGAAACAGCAAATCCTCTGCTGTGGACACATAGGTGAGAAAACGTGGTGTTGAATACACCACCATTTCCATTATAATAACAATAAATAAATAAAAGGTCCAGTGCAGTGAGAGCGGACGGAGACCTAACTTTAAGTCCTAAGGGATAAAAGTTTGCTTTGCAGGAGAGAATCTGTGGAAACTGATTCGCTCTTGGAGCCAGCCTCAAGTGGCCAACAGATGAACTGTAGTTCTAGAAGAACTTCCTTTTACAGCCTGGGATGCTGCTGATTGCTGCTAGTGTACGTTAGCTAGTTTTGTTTAATTCTGTTTATTTTTCTGACCTTAGAGCAGAATCATATAGGACACAGATGAGGCTGTAGTGCTTCTTAGTTTCATTTTACCAGTGAGTTTTGCATTCATCAGAATTTTTATCTAGTTCATTGATCATGATGATGGAGTTCTGATAATGTGGAGTGCTTTAGTAGAAACCCTTTAATGACATGAAGGTTTAGACCTGCAGCTTCAGCTGGTAGTTGAGACCATATGTAGTGCTTTGGCTGATTTAAGGTGACTGACAGTATCGATAGGAGTTTGCTTAGAGAACAAGTTGGTCAGCAAAAAGTTAAGGCTGGCAACAGAAGCATGCAGTGAGAAGGCTTTTAAAAACTCTTTCTGCACTTTGGGGAAGAAAGTTCATGATTTAGTTCAATTTTAATAACATTGTGTTAAATGTCTGGGCATTTTACATCTTAAAATCAAGACCAAAGCATATTATAGAGAAGAAAAAGGCAAATGACTCTAACAGAGGCCAGTCAGAGGTCTTGTTCTGTGAGACACATTGAGTTGACTCGGTATGGTGACAGGTAACCTGCACTATTACTAGGCTTATTGGTTCAAATTGTGTGTTTAGTTTGCTGTTGGGTCAGTCACAGCTTTTGAGTCATCTGTGTGTTTGCAGTCATCTGCAGCCACTCGGAGCAAAGCAGGGTTGTGTGTACAGCTGCTGAACCTACCAAGTAGAATCATGATAACAGCTATCAGATATCCCGTAAGAACGCTTGTACAGTACAGGGCAAAGTCAGGTGACGAGCAGCTGACTTTAACTAATAAAGCGCCATGTCATTTTTGATCAGAAAGCATGTCGTGGTAGTAGTTAGGTTGGTGGAAGGATCACATTTCTTTTATCGAGCTGTCAGACGAGCATTTAGACTGACCGAGCGTTAATGAGCGGGGTTAGGTTTGCAGTGATTTCTTTTTTCTTTTTTTTCGGGGGTTTGATTGACTGCCATCGATAAACTGAAAAACCTAAACTAGTGCTGTCAGCACTTTCATATCTATTTTTGTCCCTCCCCTCCCCCACAGTGAACAGAGCATGAAACCTTTATCTTGATGGCACAAAAACCTGAACATCCACCTGTAGAGATAATGGATTGCAGTGCAGGGCGTTATTGATTCTCAGGATGCACACTTATTTTTAGCCCAACAGTTTCCTAACATCAGCTGACACTGACCATTTTAACAGATGTCCAGAATGAGAAGAGGAAAAACAGTCACACTTGGAAAGAATCAGCATTTTAAACAAAATAGTGCTTCATATTTGCTGACTGCGTTTTGACTTCATTAGCTTTCAAGTGACTGAGTAGTTGCTACGCTAGCTTTAGCTTGCAGTGTCTGTACTCATTAATTTTTGAGAACCTTCTAAAGGCTCGAGCCATCTTTGGCTTTGCGTGGTTTTTGTGTTCTTGGGCTTTTCTTTCTTGTTTCATACTACCACAGTCTTCTAAAGTCATTAGCAGCTGGCTCCATTTTGGATTCACATGCAATTCTCTAATTTATTAAGTTGCACTATTAATCAATTAATTGACTTTTGTTATTAGTAAAGACCACACAATATTCCCAGTACCTCTGGGGTTTTCAAAGTGTGCAGAGCCACAGAAGATGGGATGATTACCATCAGGTGAAAAATATGAATCGGGGGGTGATTTAAAAACAGAATGATGATGATGCTGTGCTAACATTTAAAAGGTTCTCCTTGAATTTTCTCACATTGGATGGATTACTACAGAGCCCCGCAGGGGACATGGGAGAAAAAAAAATTAAGACGGACTTTTGCGAGATCTCGCAAAACAAACTCGGGATCTTGCAAAAGTTTTAGCCGCATTCTTCGGAGGTCGCCAGCTCGAAGCCGACCGGGAGGTCGAGGCACGATGTGCCGGGAAAGCGGTGTTCCTCCCAGCTGTAGTAGGTCTCGACCTCCCGTTAGCTTTGAGCTAGTGGGTGTCAGATCTCCGAAAACGTCGGAGCACTTTTGCAAATATGTGCTGTCTTGTAAACCGAGCAGGTATCTGACGTTTACACAACTACATTCACGCCTCAAAATATCTTAAAAGTGTATTTTGTGACCCAGAAAGAGTAATATTACAACTAAGTAGCTGCCGCCTTTGTTGGAATTCAACTTTTGCGAGATCCCGAGTTTGTTTTGCGAGATCCCGAGTTAGTTTTGCGAGATCTCGCAAAAGTCCGTTTTAATTTTTTTTTTCTCCCATGTCCCCTGCGGGGCTCCGTAGATTACAGAGTACACACTTTTTTTTTGTTTTTGAAGTGGAGAGCCACTGAGTTTGATTGCAAGCTAAATGACACAATGGCTAAATATTTATTCTGGAACATCTGAATCTTTGATAATATTACTGAGTTAGTTGGTAAATTTTGTTGTTGAAAGGCAATTCTTTCACTCCAGGTTTTGTTCAAAAACTTCCTTTCCTTAAATTCTCTCTTCCTTAAACACCTCATGTCACGATGCTGCCACCACTACACTGCAGGGATTTGACAGTTCATGAGCTTTGCCCCGCTGCCTACCGTCCTTCCCAAAGAGACTTCTATTTTCCTTTGCATTTATATTAAAACATGTAACGGCATCAGGGCTTTAAATATTGTTTTGAATGATAGATAAACTGTCTCAAAGCAGCATGAAACTTGAGCTGTCATGCATGCACTGGAACTTTTCGCTTCCTACCTGTCATGCTTCACAATCCCTTGTTGAGCTGTAAGCGGTTTGACGTTAGACTGGTTGATGCAAACTTGTCCTCTTATAGTGTAAGAGTTTCTTCGTAAACGCTGACGAAACCCTGTCCCGACTCGATAGCCTGTCTGTCACAGAAATGGCCTCATTGTGCTTGTTTTTAGGACTGGTTCAGGTTGTTGGGCATGAAGGCAGATCAGCATTAATTTTACAGCTAAACAGGATATGTACAGCATCATCAGCGGGTGGGTGAGAGGTTCATATCGACCCCTTTACACATCATTCTGTATACAGTGTTTAACAAACTTATTAGTCCGCCTGTCATACAAACAAGACAACAAATATTTTAGAAATCTGTCAAGAACTTGTTTAGAATCTAAAAAATATGGAAAATACATTTATACACCCAATTTGAGCCATCAGACTGGACTTTACAGAAGTCGCATTAGTAGAAACAACACCTAATTTGATCCTATCTTGCCTGTCAGTTTCTGCATAAAGATGAAAAGGCCAAACCTTCCAGCGTTAAAGTAAAAATTAAATATATTGAACTCAATTTTACACATAATGCAATACACTGTTAGCACAGTGTAGGGGGGTAGTTTGATTTTGTACTTGTGCATTTTTATTTTCCCTTGTGTTTTTTATTACTGCTGATCAAAAGACAAAAGCAAAGCTACACCAGCTGGAAGGAGCTGGTTTCCCTGTCTTTCATGTAGTTTTCACATCTTATGTCAAACCCAGAATGTGACTCGTCCTTCGACATGTCTGTGGACATCAGATTTTGGAGATACAAGTGAAGTGTGGCTTCATTTTTCACTGATTTTCCTCCATGATGGTGTGACAGCGTTTTAAAATTGTCAGCAACGACTTTTTTGTTACTTTGTTATAGTGACAAAAAATTGTTGTTGTAACATTTAGTCAAAGCACAAAACTTATTGGGCAGTTTAGCGACCTTTTTGTTTTGGATTTACACATGATTCAAGGCAATCTTTTCTTTTTTTCAGGACTCTGATCGCCAAATTAAATATGTTTTCTAGGAATTCATTATTATATGGCAGGTAGTACGGGAGTAATGCTTGGTTTTTATAGCTTTGTGGTTTTATTGGTTGGTAAATGACCTATAACACACGTTTCTCTGGCTATTGGTCACACACATACGATTCAATTAAATAGGTCTCCTTTCTTTCCCTGCTGGTTTCCAGACATGGTGTGTTTTTCAGCTTAACGATAATGAAATCAATAAGTCATCAATATCCAAGCTCACAACAATAATAATAATAATGTGGAAACGAGACAGGTGGGCTGTGCTGGTTTTACTTCTGCTTCATTAGTTGAATTCAATCGATGCGTGCAGTTCATTAGGGAGCATATAGACTTTTAGCTACCGAGCCATGAAAACAGAATGTATTTGCAAGGTGCTAAAAAGAATTGCACGCTAATGATTTTATGTTGATTAAAACAGCGACTTTGCTTAAATATCTGCAAATTTCATTAAACTGCTCGCTCCAAATTAAATACCAGTTGGTTAACAACGTCCCGACTTGTCAGGAGCAGAATATTAACGCTGTCAGGAAAGAACAGAAGTTTTTTGGGTTTTTTTTGATGAGGTTATATTTCGACACTTTTTTTTTTTGACACTTCCAAGAAATTCAAAAACAGTATTGCATTGATATGAGTGCGTCTCCATTCCACCATCTTGTATTTCCTCTTTATGTCACTGTAATTAGTGCAGAGATAATGGTGATGTTTTCATTGGCCATGAAGACTGATGAACTGTATCAGTCATTCTCTTGTGGTTGAGATGGATGTAAAAGGTTTGCCAAGTAAACAGTGTGATGTGGGATATTGTCTTGGCTTTCTGTCTGGTAGGAAATGGCATTAGCCTTGTTCAACAGAACTAAGGTCAAAATACCAAATAAGTTTATTAAACTATGCCAAAATCGTTTTTAGTGCTCTGAGTGCTGAAGTAGAGTAGAAAAGCGCTACATAAGCACCAGATCACTTTTTACACATAAATGCACCTATCCGGTCTTTAAGTGATGACGTGATGAATCCTGCTTCCGGGTCCAAATTACTCTGCGTTTAATAAGGCTGTTGCGTTTTTAACTTGTTTCAATGCTTTGGATCTTGTTCTATTTAATCTCAACTCAGTGATCCCGCAGTGTTCGTTTGACTTTAGGACCTGCAGCGGAGTTTGGGCCCAGACACGGCTAGTGACGTCAGACTTAAAGACCGGATTGGCTGTGACTGGCTCAGTTGTTTTTTTCCTACATATTTCCAGCTATTTCTTTAGCTTCTATTTTTCAACCTGACTCAAAGTGCAAATAAAACATGACAAGAGAAACCCCACTAATGACTAGATACACAAGTGTAATTGGAGCCGGCCATTTACAACATTAGCATAGGGTTCAAGACAGGGTGGACCTTGGGCAGGTTGTCGGTATGTCAGAGGGCGACTTGGTGATTGTTTAAATGGTCCGACTTTGTCCTAACGGGCAACTTAAGTGTTCCAATCTTATACTTTCACTATTTGACTGTAATCTCTGTAAATACAGGGTGGACCATTTATATGGATACACCGTAATAAAATGGAAGTGGTTGGTGATATTAAAGTCCTGTTTGTGGCACATTAGTATATGTGAGGGGGCAAACTCCTCAAGATGGGTGGTGACCATGGTGGCCATTTAGAAGTCGGCCATCTTGGATACAACTTTTGTTTTTTCAATAGGAAGAGGGCCATGTGACACATCAAACTTATTGGTAATGTCACAAGAAAAACAATGGTGTGCTTGGTTTCAACATAACTTTATTCTTTCATGAGTTATTTACAAGTTTCTGACCACTTGTGAAATGCGTTCAATGTGCTGCCCATTGTGTTGGCTTGTCAATGCAACCCTCTTCTCCCACTCTTCACACACTGATAGCAACACCGCAGGAGAAATGCCAGCACAGGCATCCAGTATCCGTAGTTTCAGGTGCTGCACATCTCGTATCTTCACACCATAGACAACTTCCTTCAGATGACCCCAAAGTCTAAGGGGGTGAGATCGGGAGACCTTGGGGGCCATTCAACTGGCCCACGATGACCAATCCACTTTCCAGGAAACTGTTCATCTAGGAATGCTCGGACCTGGCACCCATAATGTGGTGGTGCACCATCTTGCTGGAAAAACTCAGGGAACGTGCCAGCTTCAGTGCATAAAGAGGGAAACACATCATGTAGCAATTTCAAATATCCAGTGGCCTTGAGGTTTCCATTGATGAAGAATGGACCCACTATTGTTGTACCCCATATACCACACCAAACCATCACTTTTGTTATTCCAACAGTCTTGGAGGGATCCATCCAGTGTGGGTTAGTTTTGTTTGTTAACTTCACCATTCACATAAAAGTTTGCCTCATCACTGAACAAAATCTTCTGCGTGAACTGAGGGTTCACGCAGAATTTGCCCATTCTGCAAATTCTGTGCGCCGATCTGGGTCATCCTCGTTGAGATGCTGCAGAAGCTGGAGTTTGTAAGGGTGCCATTTGTGAGTAGCTAATATCCGTCGAAGGGATGTTCGACTAATGTCACTCTCCAGTGACATGCGGCGAGTGCTACGCTGTGGGCTCTTGCTGAATGAAGCTAGGACAGCCACTGATGTTTCTTCATTAGTGACAGTTTTCTTGCGTCCACATTTTGGCAAATCCAACACTGAACCAGTTTCACGAAACTTAGCAAGCAGTTTGCTAACTGTAGCATGGGAGATGGGTGGTCTCGTAGGGTGTCTTGCATTGAAATCTGCTGCAATGACCCGGTTACTGCGTTCACCAGATATCAACACGATTTTGATCTGCTCCTCACGTGTTAACCTCTTCGACATGTCAATGGCTGTGAACAAAGAAACTTGTAAATAACTCATGAAAGAATAAAGTTACATTGAAACCAAGCACACCATTGTTTTTCTTGTGACATTACCAATAAGTTTGATGTGTCACATGGCCCTCTTCCTATTGAAAGTTGTATCCAAGATAGCCGACTTCTAAATGGCCACCATGGTCACCACCCATCTTGGGGAGTTTGCCCCCTCACATATACTAATGTGCCACAAACAGGACTTTAATATCACCAACCATTCCCATTTTATTACGGTGTATCCATATAAATGGGCCACCCTGTAGATGTCTCCATATGAATATGTAGTCCCAATTCTATTGACCAATCATGTTTGCCACAGTACTGGTTGCATTGACATTAGTCATGTAGATGAAAAATGTCTAGCAACACACCACCAACCAAAAATGTTATAAAATGGCAAATTGCGTGAAGTAAATGTCATCATCAAATGTTGATTGTGAAGGTCAGTGCGAATTTCTTTGTGTGACATTTTTTGTGACTGTTTTGAAAACAACTCCGTAATTTACATTATAACTAGCATCTACACGTGGTGTTCTTCAAGCTGCGTAAACAGGATGACGGCTCGGTTATCGGGTCTCCAACTGTCTGTGTCCGCAACAGAGTAGAATCGATGCCTCGGTCTCTCTATTTGGTTTTATTCACTCGGTGTGAAACCTAGCCCTGTTTAGATGATCACAAAGCTGATATACTGGCAGGAATGGAAGAAATGTGCACATGAAGCCAACACTGTTGCCTCACAGCGGGAACGTCCTGTTTTTGAATCTACCAATTGGCCGTGTGGAGTTTGCATGTTCTCCCTGTGTCTCTGAGTTCCCTGCAGGTACTCCGGCTTCTTCTCACAGTCCAGAGACACACAGTTAGTGGGATTAGGTTAATTGGTGATTCTAACTTGGCTGTAGGTGTGAATGGTTGTCTCTCTGTGTAGCCCTGTGAAAAACTCGCAATCTGTCCAGCGTGTATCCTGCCTTTTGTCCTCTGGCAGCTGGAATAGGCTCCAACCCCCCCGGCGACACTGAATTGGATAAGTGGAAGAAAATGGATGGATGGCACACGAAGCTCTTCCTCAATAGCTCTCAGTAGCTTGCTCTCTTTTGAGTTTTTATGGCCGCTATGCTGGTTTCTCCTGGTCCTATACTGTCTTATCCTTTCCAAAAACTGCTGCTTTCTCGGCCCCAGTCAAGTCATTCAGTGACAGTGAGGGGAAATAAAATGACAGCTTCTAAAGAGTGTTTAGATGCTTTTCTATTATCTCTCACTGTGCAGAATTGTTGACATTTGCTTGCCATTTTGGAGTGAGTGGGAACGTGCCAAAGGATGGCACTTTCTAGATGTTATTGCCAGAGGTGCACCTTTTGAACAAAATCCATTTTGTCTGTGCTGGTGCATTTATGTGTTCAGTTCATTCATATGCTGAAATATATCTAGCATTTGTGCCGGCCTTTGCACACCACTCATCACTTGAAACAGCTTTGCATCATCGCACCCGCCATCAGTCAAAAACGCTGTTGGTCAAACACAGGTCGGTACTTTGCTGCGCCACAGCCAGTTCTTAAGGAGCAACAAGTGTGCAATCATCAAACACAGACACTCGCCTCGTGGGACAAGATCCAGCACTGGATCTCTTTCTCTCTGCTAATGAAGCCTTTGCTATGTCATCCACGACTGCTCATACAGACGTTCTCCATGTTCAAGACATTCTGATATGATCTGATATTTTTGCTGTCTTCTTGCAAAATATAAAGTTTTACTTTTGTCTGTTGAAATGTCATCAACACATCTGGCAATTGTGTTATCTGCCAAAGTGGGACTTTGGCTGAGCATCTCATACACAATGGCTTTGCATTCAGGTAGTGTTAATGTCTCTGCCACAGTGTGTGGCTTTTTTTTGTTTTTGAGATTTGGCTTCGATTTTGCTACTAAGTAGCTAGCTTTTAGAGCTCCGGGAGACCTTTTCTCATTAAAGTTACCTGTTTCTTAGTGTGTTCTTCGAAGTTGAAGAAAATAGTCCTCGTTTTTTTTGTTTTGAAGTAGCAGATGTTTAGCTTAGAGATTGCATTTAAGCTTTTCTCTGCACACTAAGCATAACAGAGTTGGTGCGGCTGGATCTCCAGTGAAAGAAAACCCAGACAAACAACGCTCGCTGGATTGCCTCGAGCTCACAGTTTTTGCTTTGATTGGACCACCACTCATGCCAGACACTTCACCTGTATTATCTATTTGTCCGGGCCAGGGTTTTAATAGTTTTGCAATTTTCATTAGTTTTTGTTTTTATTTAGTTTTGACTTCAGATTTTCAATTTTATATCAGTTTTAATTAGTTTTTACCAATTGTTTGCTAGTTTAGTTTAGTTTTTATTTTTTTGAAAATCCTTAGTTTCAGTTTAGTTTTGATTAGTTTCAGTTATAGTTTTAGTTGTGTTTGCAATAATTAAGTGTAACAAAATCCCAGTTTCATCATATCAGTCATTCTGCTCATCCTTGGGTGTGTTGCTATTCCAGCTACCATACTGCACCCTGGACAGGTCGCCTGTCTGTCGCAGGGCTGACATGCAGAGACAGACAACTCACATTCCCACCTATGGGTTCTTTAAATAAATAAATAAAGGCAGATGAACAACCATTGATACCAGGCAACTATAAAACGTATATCTTGGCCCCAATGAGACTATTAACTCTTGCAGCACCGGGTGTTCGTAATTTTGGTTCAAGTGAACTTTTTGAAGGTAATTGACTCACACAGTTGTGTAGATATCCCCGTCCTGTTGTCTCGGGATGCATCACGCTGCCTTGCCTGGGGTTAGCTTCTGTTTTCTGGGGATGAGGGTTGAGTGTGCTCCATTACCTTCTCAAGGTAAGCTAGGTTAGCCTTCTTGTGTGAGCTTTTCAAGTGCACTTTAAGGTTTGTGGGATTTTTTTCCCTTTAGAAATGTCCCTCATAATTTGTCTGTTTCCACTACAAGACACTTGCTTTATCCAAAACACAGTCATATTCAAAGTAATCCCAAATTGGACTCTGGCTCCCGACTTTTCCTGACATGATTCTGCGCGTGGACGGAGCAGCAACACAGACGACTCGACTAACGTGCTGCCACCTGCTGGCATAATGAGACACAGCAAGAAAAAAATCTGGAAACTAAACTTCATTTTCACCCTTGACTCTTGTATGACACGCACACATCAATGAAAACTAAACACATTTTTGCTATAAATTCAGTTAATTTTAGTTCGTTTTGTGAACACTCATTCCAGTTTTAGTTAGTTTTCCTTTTTTTGTTTTTATTTTTATTTCCGTTAACGAAAATGTTTTTTCACTTCTAGTTTTCGTTATTTCGTTAGTTTTCTTTAACGATAATAACCTTGGTCCGGGCCCAGTTTGGAGTCAACTGGAGTCATTTTTTCTTTTTCAAATATTTATCCATTGTTGTTATGTCTTATCACTCTCTGTTGTCTTAACTCAACAAGTTCATTATTGGGCTACATGCTGCTTCACACGAACATGAAAGAGTATTTTATTATTCTGCCAGTCACTGCATCAAAGACACAGATGCTCAACAATGGCAGATTATTTGCAGTAATGAAATAATTTCCCATGGCACACCTGACGATCTGTCATGGTGCCACAGATAAAAAGCACAGGCTTAGATAACAAAGAATTAACCTTTTTTATAGGTTGTATATGTCATGGTCCGTGGTCCTGTGTGTGGAATGTGTGATGCGCGGGTAGCCACACCCCCAGGCTGGGCCATCACCGGCACACCTGCTCTCCATTGGGGTGATTACCTGAAGAGCTACTTAACCCGGCGCTGACGGATGCTCCACGCCACTCCGTTAATCACCTCTCTGTGGTAACTAGACTCCCGCGAAAGCGTTGCATTCATATCTTGTACAGAAAGGGGAGAAGATTACTAGGGAGCCGGGAAGCGGAGGAAACATCAAAACTGAGTTAGACCAGTTGGCTTACGATTAGAGCGGGACCGTGGGAGCTCGGGAGGGAAGTCCGTGAGAAGGAAATCCGTGGAGGTAGTGGATGGGCCAGATGATGTACCGGGTGATCCAATTGAGCAGGAGGACAGGCAGGTGGCAGACGCTGAACGCCGGATCGAAACCTAGACACAAGTAGGCAGATTTAACGCAGCTCCAACAAGATATGAATGCAACGCTTTCGCGGGAGTCTAGTATAAGTTATTGTGCGTTTATAAAATAGTTAACTTTTTCAGTAATGATGGTGACGATGATAATAGAGGTGCAGTTTACCATTAGCTTAGTATTAGCTGTCTGGCAAGCATCCACTGGTGGCTCACCTGAGCTCTCCTACATCTGCAAAAAGGCCTTGATGTGTTTAAAGACTGTCGTATAGAGATGAATGTAATGTTGTAGAGATGAAGCCACCCGTGAGTAACTTTAGAATCACGATGGAAATATTGGGCAGCTGAGTGGCGTGATTACCCACTAGAGTTTCTTTTGTGTTGTGCTTTATTGTTGTCTACAACGAAAATGCAGCTGTGGAAAACTATAAAACTTTACTGAACAACACAGTCTTTGTCCGCCTCTACCAGCCATGTATGGGTCCACTTTTGGGCGATCGTGGCTCAAGAGTTGGGAGTTCGCCTTGTAATCGGAAGGTTGCCGGTTTGAGCCCCGGCTTGGCCAGTCTCGGTCGTTGTGTACTTGGGCAAGACACTTCACCCTTGGTCAGAGGGCCCGGTGTCGCCAGTGTCCGGCAGCCTCGCCTCTGTCAGTGCGCCCCAGGGTGGCTGTGGCTACAATGTAGCTGCCATCACCAGTGTGTGAATGTGTGGATGACTGGATATGTAAAGCGCTTTGGGGTCCTTAGGGACTAGTAAAGCGCTATATAAATACAGGCCATTTACCATTTCCTTTTTGTCTTCTTGCTTCCCATTTACAATAATTCATAACATAGTAAACACTCTTTCCTCCTTTTTAATGTACCTGCCACATTTGCAACTTTTTGATCTCCAAAACATAGTCTTTATATTTAAAAAGCAGATCAATGTGTAGTGATGTTTGGCCTTTTTCTGGATTTTAAGATTAAGTGTCCAATATCTGACCTGTTGCTGCTATGGCACACGATCAATGCCCTCCACCATCTTAATAACCTTAATTTATGGCGGGCCTAACAAATGGATTAATCAGGGTCCATCGATCGACATAGCAGGTGGTGCTCGGGGCTGTAAGGGAGTCTTAAAGGGCCTGGATAGAAATGGCAGGAAAATCCCCCGGAGTCACGTGTAGTTAATGAGCGCAGGACAGCAACCACTTATATCTACAGAGCTGAAACAGGAAGACATGAACACACACTGAGCTGCACGTACAGACTTTATCTCCCTCCCACTCCCTCTTCTGTTTCACCCATTTTTTTTTTATCCCCCTAAAAGAGCAGACTGTACAAAGGAAAGAATTAACTACTTAATTCTTCTCTCACTTCTCCATGATATTATTGGAAATCCATGAGGGCCAGTATGCCTTTATTATATACTTTTGGTTGAGTTTTTCACTCAGATTAGTGCTAACAAGCAAATTCACAGCCCACTGCCACCTATCTGATGATAAACGAACCACTTGTTCAGGGTCAAAAGGTTATTATTTTCTTTTTTCACAGTCGGAGAGGCTCTGCAAATCCTTGCTCTCTTTGAACCTTAGTCAGCCTGAAGTCTTCTTGTTTTACTATGAAGAATATATATACTCGCTCACATGCCACATGCCACATGTATGTGTATATGTATATACTGAAGCACCTAATAATACCTTAATATTACTTCTAGACAAATAAGACCTTTGAAATATAGTCCAGATCAAAGTGTAACAGACACTCAAGTTTGTGTTTGTACTCAGTTTGCATCCAACATAACAGTTTAAAATCAATGATTATTGATGATTCGTTCCTTCACAAGTAAACATGTTAGAAAAGCACGGCCTGGTTTAATCACCAACAAGATTGTTTATTGAAGTTCATTTAAGAACATTATTACTATGCGGAGTGTAAACTCTTTGAAAATACTCGACTTCATTTTTTGATCAATATGAATTTGTGAGACGTTTACTGAATAAATGCAAATCTAGCTCCCAATATATGATCACCTGTCAGTCGATGACGGTTGATAATCCACTGATGGAGCTCAGGAGATGAGCACACATTTAAAAACAATAAAACAAACAAACAAACAAAATGAATAAATGCCTATTTATTAGGGGTGGGTGAAACAAATCGATACTGTGTAGTATGGTGATATTTTGTTTGCTAATAATGTATCGATACAGGGACAGCAGAAATCGATATTTTGTTACAAAAAGGTTTTTGTGCTCTGACTTCAGAGCATGTTGATCCTTTTTCTGAGCAAGAATCCTGACATTCCTTCACTGTCCAAATGTGTTTAACTTTTTTTATGGCAGCAATAAACATGACAGTTTACTTATTTTAATTTAAGACATGTTTTATTTGAATTAAGTTTAAAACTTTTTTTATTTGATGTAAAATTATATTTTGTTTTAATTTACTTTCAAATTCTTCAGTTGCTGAAGGGGCTGCATAGTTTTCATAAACTGCATAGTTCAGAATAGCTATAATTGTACCAGATGGTTGCGTTCAGTTAAGTTGGACTAGACTGTAATACAAACCATTCAGTTTGTCAACAATAAAACTGAAATGAGAGAAAGACTGAGTGTGAGACTTTGATATTAGATAAAATGAATATTGATAAAGTTTACCTTTATGTACAGAATCTGAATATCGCAAAATATTTAAAAGAAATTGCAATAATATCGTATCGTGCGTTAAGTATTGTAATAATATCGTATCGTGGGATGTATGGTGATTCCCACCTCTATTTATATAGTTGTGTTCTATATCTCTGTGTGTCTTTGACTGTAAATAAAAGACTATGTAAGGACAAATTAATGCTAAGAAGCATCCAGAGATTTTGTTTGGATCTCACAAAGATAAGTGCGTATTAGTGATTATTACCAGACATTTCTACATATATATATTTTTACACAGCAAACATATTATTTGTCAGATAACTAAAAATATTTCAGCTGAGTAACCAAACTCCCAACAGCTACATCTTTCACTCAAAGAGACCATGACCTGCTATAATGGCCTTAATACAACTCGACTTACAACTTGTTTCAAAGGCGTTGATTGGCAGTATTTTTGCTTGTTATATTTAAATTTTTACTTTTTAGGTACCAGTGTGTTAATATATCTGCTGTAAAGTTGGCATTTTTCTGTGAGCTTTGACTGTTTTTCCTTTTGAGCCTTTGAAGGAACTGCAAATTCTGCACTTTCATGTTTGTCCCCGAGGTCTCCATTCAGCAAATAACCAACATTAAGGGAATGAGGACACCTCTATATTTCACAGTTTAAAATAAGTTACTTTCACTTTATTTATGCCAGTAGTAATTACACATCACTATAGCAAAAAGGTTTGAAAGCCCCACCACTACCACCCCAAGGCTAGGAACTCATTTACACAAGCCACACGAAGATTTACACCATTATATCTGATGGCCAAGCAGAAAAACCAAATTGATGCAGGAGTACTGGTCTTTGTTTTCACTGTGCATTGGATAATAAGTGGAATAAACAAGCAGATAAATCAGTAGAAATAATTTGGCGCACATCTGCGTACTGTCACACTCAAATGCCATGTTGTATCGCAGTGTTGAGCTGGAACAGAAAGAAACGCTGTCCCTCATTCATCTCCATTATTCTCATGCAAATTTGTATTGAATGGATTATAAATTATCTGCGTGGGAAGCTGAATGGAAACAAATAATTTCATCACGGCTGTTTACGCTATGATCTTAATTATATGCATTTTTGCAGTTTTCCTTAACTGACAAGGCTGATGCTTTTCTTTCGTTTGTTAGTTGGTGATGTAAAAAAAAAAAGAAGAAGAAAAAAATTACCTTAAAGTTTTCTCAGCAGTTTTCTTTGACATTTTACCTGCTATAACAGAAACATCTTCTTACCTCTCTCCGGACTTTGGATTAATATGTCTCTAAAGTGTGCTGACATTTCAGCTGTTGTATTTTAAAAAGGGCAAATCTGATCTGGGTCTTCCCAGTTGAGCTGGCATCTTTGTGGTGTGTGTTACGTCCTTTCCCAGGCCGTTGTTGTAGGTGTTTTGCAGGACTGCCAGAGAATACCTACACTTGCTGCACAGTAGCTGATAAATCACCTTGTTTTGGCAGTCGGACTCCAGCCGCTTTTAGTTGTCTATATTTATTCAAATGCAGATGCACTTGTGTATCACATAAGGAAATCACAGTTTTTTGTTGTGCTAACAGAGTAAAATTACTCCCAGAAGAAGAAATAACGGCATCCTTCTTATCTTTAAGTGATTCAGATGAAAAGATATGAAGGTTTGGACAAGATAATCGGAAACCCGACATAATAAATGTATAGCTTTCCAAAGCCCGAGTTTTCATTGACTTTTCTGCAATTTCAGTCCTGAGCTGTGTGTCAGGGGACATTACGCTTGAAGGAAAGCCACCATCCTTCTTTGAAAGATGAAGGACGTAAAAAATCTTTATAGAGTGCATCCCAAGAAACCACACCATGGTCTAGATGTGGTGACAAGGGAGGTAATGGCATACTTTAAGCCCCTTTGATGCGATATCATTGGATTTAAAGATGCATTTATAAATGCACACGAAAGAACTTTTCAGCTTTGGACTCTCCAAGTACTTTCATTTGCCAAGTACTCACTAGCACCACTACAGTGACGTTAGAGTACCTTTAATCGTGTAGCTCATTTTTTTTGGAGAAGCAGCTGAACGATATCAGTGAGTGCCACAGTCGAAACCTGGCCAACAAGCCTGCCGGACGGGAAAGCCAAGTTGGAAATAAATGGTCTGTGAACAAGCTACAAGTGACTGTCGAAATAGGATAAAGGAGATTGTTTGTCTCTAATATCTGGCTCGCCTGCATAAGTGAAGTCTAAAAGCTGAGCTGCATTCATGTAAAGAGACAAACTTGATTTGTTTGTTGTTAATTTCATCGATTTGACCTCATTAGGTTTAAATCCTTCCAGTCTTATTTTCAGTGTCAGGGAATGTCACACTGTGAGCAATGCAACGTCTGTAATGGAGCTGTCGTCTTAGATTAGTTCTGCACAGCAACTGGATGACTTCTGTGTGAATACTGTTGTGTAGCCAAGCAGAAAACTTCTATATCACTTCGCATTTGTGGGACCTAGTGTGGGTTGAGGAGATCGGGTAGAAATGAATGAAGTGAAGCGAAACGGAGCTCATCTGTGTGTAAGGAGGAGCGCACCTGTTGAGCTTGTCCTGCTGAGTCCCACTGTCACAACAGTGTTTTGTTCTGCCAGTGGGAACGCACAGGCCACCTTAATTACTTTCACAACAGCTCTCTTAACCCTGCTCAGTTATGTACAGACAGAGATGGTATCTTATCGCTTGCTGTCAAAGGTGACTTAGAAATATCGCGCTGACCCTACATGGTGTTGTACATGAGCACGCAGTCATTCAGTGCACATAAACAAGTGTCCCACTGCCTAAGCTGAGGAAAATCAGCAGGAATGACTTTTGAATGTGGAGACACAGTACATAAAATGCCACTGCATATCTGTCCAAACCAAGGAAATTATAGGATTTCGATTGCAGGCCATGCTTCATATGAACCAGTAACAAATGAGAAAATCCCTTTCAGACTCACGCCAAAAAGGGTCGTAAACAACAAGAGAAAAGGAAAAGAACTTGCACAAAGCTGGGCTGAGGTTTTAACACCACAAAGACTGTCATGGTTAAAGCAGCACAGTGATGCACATAGCGGCACGTCTTAAACCGTTACTATTGATGGTGATGAAGACTCTGATTAGGGCTGCACGATTTTGCATAAAATGAGAATCACGATTTTTTTGTTTAGAATTGAGATCACGATTTTCTTTTCCAATATAAATATTTATTTCGCTTATTAACTGCACATCAACTTCGTAACAGTTGAGACTGAACATAAAAACAACAAATAAACATAAAAACAACAAATGTCTCACGTTTTGTCGTTGCCGCAAAATGTTGTACTGCTTGAAATTCCGTCTCCACCGTTGCTCGACACTGCGTGTATAAAGCAGGTAGTGCAACAATAGAAAAATAGTTGCGGGACGGCACCGTGTAGCGTTTGTCTAGCGTGTTGATCATTTTCCTAAATCCCTCGTTTTGCACAGTGTTGATGGAGCCATATCTTTGGTCAGGTGATAAGTAATAGCCTCCGTAATTTCTTTGTGCCTGCGGGAGTTCGACGGGTATAGGGAAGCGCTGTATAAGGTTCCCGTTATTGATGTTTGAGTGGTTGACCGGGACGGATTTTCTCCTGTCACTTTCTCGTCATCCCTGACGTGCTCTCCGTTGTTTTTTCCCTGCTAATTTTAGCATCACACGGCACCAGTGTTGCCAACTCCTCAGTAAAGAAAATCGCTATTGGTTGTCCTAAAAGTCGCTAAATGACGTCATCGCCTAATTTGCATAATTGGTCATGCTAATGTAATTGTAACCTACGCTGCTGGAGAGAGAAATAACATCGTGGACGAGACATAAAGTGAGCAAAAAACGTCCTAAATACATTTAGAATTTATTTAGAACTACAAATTAAATTTCTTTTAGCAATTATTGTTTTTTGTAATGTCACAATTCCAACCCTGCTCCTTTACCCGGGCTTGGACCGGCAAAAGTGACCCGAAATAGGCACTCTGGTGGAGTTACTTTGTGTGTGTGTGTTTATAAGTAGTTTTAAACCTGATCCACAAAACAGCATAAGAGTAAAAGAAGAACTGACTGCGTTACAGCACCCGCTGCTTGTTGAGAGTAAAAGCGATATGCGCGTTCACGTCTTTTTTTTGTTAGCGACTTTTTTTTGTTTAGAAAAAAAGTCGCTAGGGGGTCTGAAAACTCGCTAAATATAGCGACAAAGTCGCTAAATTGGCAACACTGCACGGCCCAGCTTCTGTATCACGTGGTATAAGGCTCCGCCCTTGTCATTTGTTGAGCAGAAGAGTGAGCGCTTGTTTTCATGCAGATTACGTCCCGGATCAAAATGCGGTACAATCGTCCTCTCTCTCTCTCTCTCTCTCTCCTTCTTCTTCTTCTTCTCTTTTTTTTTTTTTTTTTTTTTTTTTTAAATCGTTGTCATTTGAAAATGAGATCGCACATAAGTATGAATCGAGATCGCGATTTTCTAACGATTAATCGTGCAGCCCTAACTCTGATGGAACTGTGCTGATAATATGCCTGTCTGGCAATTAACAATCGTACCTCTGTAATTGTGTACATAGTTATGCACTAAACTAGAATTTTCTAACCCTGTAGAAACTCACAACACATGAAATACTCACTACAAAAACACTGATGCACAAACATGCTTTTTGAGCTTGCAGTTGGACTTTCCACTGTTTATCTCAATTTCACTCCAACTCAAAGCTGTCAGAAAACTGTAGTTTACGCATCACAAACTGTTATAAATAAAGTGTGAAAAAAAATCCAGCAGACCTCTGGGCTATGAGTGGAAAACTTCCGCACTGGGATCCTAGCTGGCCAGTCATCGAGCCCCCCTCAGTAATGCTGGTGAATTTTCTGGATTTAGCCTGTGGCGATAATGCTGTGTGGCTGCAATCCATCAATGGCTCCTTGTAAACCTAGTAGAGTTTTATCACTAGTTTAATCATTTATGAACATGATGCAAGTGACTTTTTCACTGCAATAATTCACAGAACAGACAAAAGAACCACAGAAAATATGTATTGAGAAATATAATCTGTTTTTCATGTTAATAAAGAAGATTTAGACATTCGGCTTTAGCTGTGTTATTGGATGCTAAATCACAAATAAGCCTTAATAAATCTGTAGAGAAAGTAGTAGCAGTCAGCTGTCATCAATTGGAAAACAGTGGTAAAACATAAAGAATTAAAGTCTTATGAAAAGAATTGAAGAGTAAATTGGAGACAAACTTTCTCTTTCGCACAACTGATCACATAATTAATAAAAAAAGTGGTCGTGGACATCAAAGCTTTGCAACCACTAAACTCTACTTCACACAGTTTGACCTGATTTCAGGCACAGAGCTGCTGTGAGGGAACCCTGCAGGTAGATAACCTCCAGTAATTGGAGCCAAGATGACACACAGGGCCTTGTGAAGTTCAAGCGCCGTCTGTTTCAGAGCAAACACACCCCCCCGGCTTCGATTCACAGAGCGCCGTGATGATGAAACCGTGACTCGACGCAGGTCAAGCAAAACCGTCAACAAACACTTGACCTGCTGGGCGGTTTCAGTGACAGAGGCAGGTCGGCTTGTGGAGCAGAAATCTCGAGACTGAACTAGAAAATAAAAATCAAAGAATAATTAGCCGCTGCAATGTGCTCTAGAGACGCTGCTTGCATTTTAAATGCAAAATGTGAAAAGATAAGTTCTCACATAGCTGTGTTTACACGCCACGAGACTTAGATGGTGGGAAATTATTGATTTGACAAGGTAAAATATAAATAATGTATACAGTATGATTTTTAAAGTTTAAATATGAATTCTGGGAACTAATGGGAGTCTGTTTTTAAAAAAATGGTTCCTACTTTTACTTTAAGAAATGTAGGTCACACTGAGTGGTACAAAAATCGGTTTGTTTTGTCTCAAATTTACCAGAATAATGACTGAAAGGAGAATTTTATCTTACTTCCCCCAAAATAAACACAGTTATACAGGAGCGAGTTGAATATTTTATTTTAAACCTCGTGCTGTAATATTAAATGTAAGAATACAGTTTGAGCCGTGTGGCTGATGGCTCGTCACTTATGCCGCCGTGCAGTTTTTGTTATTCTTCAGCTACGTGCAAATGTCACATTTAGTCATTTGAACTGATTTAGCACCATTTAAAATGACTGTTTTTACATTTGCAGTTGTGAAAAACATTTTGTTTCACTCATTAAAGCTTTGGTAAAAGTCAGTAAAATTACTATTCTTCCTGTGCAGCTGCATAAATTTTATCTGGTGTCAGATACTGGTGATATAGGTTTTGTTTGGCATTTATAAGAGTTTAGGCAGCTGATCATTCTGTCTTTATCTGTCAGAATCCTTTGAGGTCAACTCTTTGTGTCAGTGTCTTCACTCAAGCTCATTAGAGCTACAGGATTGAACCACAGGATGTCACAAAGCTTGATGTCTGCTGTGACACACAAAAGACACTTTGAGGTACTGACAGGGAGGAACAAGTGACGGCCTACTGCTGGTGAAATGTTTAATTTGCTTTGTTGGAAGCATCTCCTGCCTGACCAAGCTGATGTGTCAGGTCCTGCCACATAACCCCTGGCTCATGGTTGTTCTGCTTTGATGGCCTGTTTGTTTTTGTTCCCCGTATTCTTTTCTTTTTTTGATGCAAGTCTTCTGGCTTAATATAATATATTCGTTCTACTACAGGCCAATGCTCAGTGAGACTTTTATTGGGATTTATAAACATGTCCGATGCATATTTTGTTTTGCAAAAAAAAAAAAAGCTAAAACAAAATATGCATTTTCAATCAGCATGCAATCACATGACTCACCCTCTTTCTACAGTAATACAAATAATAAAATAGGGCTGTTGGATATAAGGATATATATCGGATGACGATATAAAAACGTCTATCGTTTCATTTTACGCTATCGTTTGTTTCGTGGTGTCGCAAAATAAACTGTTTACGGCAATATTTTTTCATCGTTTTGATGGTCACTGTAGTGGCTATATTAATTTCTTAAAGTTCTCTCTTTCTCTTATATTTAATATAACCACACTACAGACGGACAAGCGCCTGTTTTTATGCGTTGTTGTTAGCAACAATGATGGTAACAGCATCGCATGTCCGCTTGTTTATGTTCAACATAAACCTTTCACAATAAAGCTCAAGATCCTGTTGAGACTTTTCAAAATAAACCGAATCACGTGAAAGAGCAGATTATTTACGGATGAGAAGTAAAAAAGAGCCGCCAGGTGCTAAAAAATAAACCTTAGACTCAAACGTTAGAACAGGCTTTTCCCTGCAGCACGCCGTGTAATAAATACTCACAAAGAAAACGGCGGCCGTTACAACTTATGTCTAAAAATGTATCGTTTCATGCATCGGTTAAAACACTCGACTCCAGCTACATGACGCGCAGCTGGAAACACTTCACGCAAGTCGAGCTGCCCGAGAGTCACAGAATTTACAGAAATTGTTACATTTTTGTGATTTATATCGTTATCGGACGATAGATGTCTTATATCGGGATATGAGATTTTGGTCATATCGCACAGCCGTATAATAAAATAAATAGTAAAACAAATAATTAAAAGGAAAACTACAGAGAATAGAATCGATGGAGAAGATAATAGTTGGGGTACTATCAGTTATATACTGTATTTATAGGCAAAGCAGGCAGTAGTTTCACCCTGTAACAGCGCTCAGTAGTGGGCTCTACTGTGTTCTCTCTTACATTAAATATATATAGTGTTCAAAATTCATGCCTGCAGTGTTAAAGGTGTGCCACCAACATTGGCTTCAGACTTGGGAATTTCTGGACCAGATGCAGAGAGTGCCAAAGGAAAGCGTATATCTCTTCTCTCAGGAACTGCTGTTAGCTTCCCCCTGGGTGAGACTCTTGACCTTCACCGCTCCAGTGGAGCTTCAGTGGCCAGCAGCAGCAGATTGTGGTGTACCGGGATAAAACTCCCAGGATGTACTGGAATACAAGTCTGCGTGCTCATGGCATTTTCTCTGAATAAAGATTTAATGGTGTTAAAAATAATCCACCAGCCTGTTTTGATTTGTGTATTGACTTTTTTTTGGATTGAATTGTGTTCTGTGTCTGCCCCCCAGATGAAGACTGTGAGCGTGGCGCTGGTGCTGTGCCTCAACGTGGGAGTGGACCCACCTGATGTGGTCAAGACCTCCCCCTGCGCCAGACTGGAGTGCTGGATAGGTGAGTCCACGCAGACACCAAACAAATAAAAGAGACTCGGATACAAAATAAAGAAATGCTCATAATGAGATTGAGCTTAAATGACACACATGTATTTCACTAAAGGCTCTCACACTGTCCTGCTTCTCTTGTTGGTGTGAAAATAAACAGATTTTTCTCAGGCATTTGTTTTCCTGAGTGTGAACGCTGTCAATGATTTTTGGACACACTTTAGATAATGTGGATCAAAAACTAAAATGTCAATAAGCGGATATCTTACACACACTAATGCATTCATTATCTCTTTACAGGGATTGTTGCGTTATCCAGATTTGCTACAGATAAGTTCTTATAAGTGCTTTTAAATTTAATTTAGTGCAGCTGTGATGTTTCTGCTCATAAAGATGATATTTTACGACCACCTCTGTACCCTTAATGACGAGTGTTTACACCTCAGTTTATTATTACAGATGTGGTGTGACATGCATTAGAATATCTTCTGGCGTTTTCCAGGACTATCCATAGTACGCTGATCAGCCTCACTAACTTTTGATGTGCACCCAGTCATCTTATGAAGCAGGCCTGAAATATGACAGTAACAAGGGTTACCTTAGAAGACATCTGAAGGGAAATGTGTGGAGAGAAAAGAGCGGACAGCAGAGAAATGTCATAAAATTGAGAGGAGAGATATGGAGAAAAATATTAGTTTTCAGTACAAAATACCTGGAGCGTTTTCTCTCAGGAACACGTTTTAGAGAGCTGCCGAGCGCTGAGGTGAAGACTTGTGGAAGTTATTCAAATTGGTAAGCTGACAGGGTTACAGTTGGTTTTACACGTGCCATTTTATTAAAACTGCTGAAAAAAGTTGCATCGCGACTGTGGCTGCCTCAGCCTCTGTCCTCGCTTCATGTCAAAGCTGCAGGTTTTTGTGATTTGAAGCTGCAGACGGGCTGAAGCTTGCTCTTCGCTTACAAAATTTGAGCAATGCAACGTTTATTTATTTTATGCTTATTTATTCTATCCTGTTATTCTATTATTAATTTAGGTTTTACCTAATATTTATTGATTTTATTCTTATTTATTTTTTAATCTTCTTACTCTATTTATATTTATATTGTATCCCGTTCTTATTTATTTTATCTTTTTACCCTGTATATATCCTATTGTGTCATATCTCCAGTGTTTCCTCGGAGGGCGCTCTCTGCACCGGGGCTGTGATCGACCGTGGCTGCTGGGGCTCTGGGGGTCCTCTCAGCCTGGCTGGGGGGCTTCTTTGCCTCCCTCCTGCTGTGTGCCCAGCCTGGAGGCTGCGGTCTGTGACCGGCTCCCGGTGCAGACGGCTCCCTGTGATAGTGTTTCCTCACTTGGCTCATGCGTACCCAGCCCAATTTTACTCTTTAAGTGTGTGTGTGTGTGTGTGTGTGTGTGCGTGTGTGTGTGTGTGTGTGTGTGTGTGTGTGTGTGTGTGTGTGTGTGGGGAGTGAGTTGGAGGGCGGGGTGGGCTGCTTTTAACCATGTAAAGCACTTTGTGCTACATTTTTTGTATGAAAAGTGCTTTATAAATAAAGATTGATTGATTGAACACTCTTGCAGAGTTGTGTGTGGAGGGGTTTGATAGTGCTTTACAACGTGGCGCGAGAAAAATCTGAAAATACCGTTTTTTTTTTTTTATAAGTTGAGCTTTTGTTATTGTTTTTAGAAACACTGCTCTCCCTAAGGTGTTGTGTTCTCCCTATATCCAGTATAGCCTCTCTGCACTTCATCAGTGGCATTATGGTCAAGAAAACAAAAAAAACAAGACATGCACGGACTCATCGATCAGTTTCTCAACAGTTGTGATTTCATTTTTAACTGTGCACTGTTTACAGCCAGCTTTCTGGATTATTGAAAACGACAATATTACAATATTTACGACGGGTATCAATATAATATATTGGCTAATAGTTATTTTTCTGTGTTGGTCCTGTACTAGCTGGACAAGTTACTATGCAAAGAACACACTTTGTGAATTGTCCTGTATGTGAATCTCGATTGTCAAAAATCATCCGTGCTAGCGCGAGGTTATACGTAGCAGTGTAACGCAGGTCTGCTGTGAAAGCCACTACAAACATTCGCCTTCAGGATGAATCACATTTTATTTTTTCTTGGTTTGGAAAAAATAAAATGTGGTTTGGTAACAGACTGTCATAAGGTCACGTGGTTAAAGTAGAATGTTAAAGTTAGGGATGGGTATAGTTTAGGTTTTATCCGATACCGGTGCCAAACCGGTACTTTTGAAACGGCTCAAACCGGTGCTTAAACGGTGCTTAAAGAATGGAGAACACAAAATTGGTCCAAAAACCTCTCATGTTCAGCTGTTTTTTTGTAAAAAGATAACAATGTTAGCCTTTTCTGCAGCTATGGGGCATATATGGTATCACTCTGGGCTGGAAGCAGTGCTTAAACAATGGTAAAAACACAAACTTTGTCCAAAAACCTCTCATGTTTAACTGTTTTCCACTTTTTCTTTGGTCATTTTAGCCTTTTTGGCCAGGGTGAAGGGAGTATCTGCCATCAAACAAGAAGACAGCCGCATGTAGCTACGACTGTGTTTGCTAGTTCACCTTACATGCATTAATGTAATAACGTGGTTAGCCTACTCAACGTAAATTACACACGTACAACATTAAGCTACTCACGCAGAGAAGAACGGCTGCTGCTGCATCATCATCCTCATCATTTCTGCTACACTAGCAGGGCTCCGGGTCCGATAACAGGCACCACACCCGCAGTAGATGTGCTCGGTGTGAGGTCTCGCAGCAAGCTATCAAATACGGCACATTTCTCGGCTTTTAAAAAAAACACTATGCGTCGCCAGGTGTTTCATCAGATTTGAGGTGTTACCTCCTTTGACAGTATCACAGTATCAGCTTAAAGCACTTGTTGCAGGCTGCTGAGTTTGCATCTTTTGCTGTGAAGTACAGCCAGACTTTTGACCGCTTCGCCTTGGGCATTTTTAATTTGTAGCTCTAAAAGAACGTACGTACCTGGACCCGCCTACTATCCTCGGAAACGTAAAATGATTGGCTAGAATCTAAAGTGTATCACAGCTCAGGGAAATAAAGCACCGAAATGTGCGCTGCTTTTCGGTCTGGTTACTACCATTTATGACAGAACCGGTGCCATCATGGCACCGGACACCAGTACCCATCCCTAGTTAAAGTCATACAGTTATTTCTGTATTGTGTCATGTTGCCATTTAGTCGTGTTGTTGCTATCATTACTGTACACGCAGTGATCAAAGGGATCGAAAAACAGCTTTATTGGGCTGAAACAGACTTCTTCCTTTTTTGGGTGAAAAATAATTTTGGTTCAAAGAGCAAGGCGGTGTTATGGTGTTCAGCACTACTGAGCACCGTGACTTTTACATGACACTAAAACTTGAACTTTCACTTCAGGGATATTCTCAAGCTTTCCCGTGGGAGCTAAATTCATAAGGTCTCTGTCACACAGGGATGAAGCAGTCTGCCCTCACCGGAACCACATAATGTGACAGAACAAAAACACAACCGTCTCCATTGAATGGGAACCTCAAAAAACATTGTTTTGCTCCCCTGGGATTGACTGACTGTTAGGAGTCGGGCAAGCACATTAAAGTGGAAACACAGCTCTTAAAGTTTCTGAAAGTTTTTCAGTGGCTTCTGAGGACGCTGTCGCTCTATAGACCTGCCACTCGGCTTGTGAGAAGCCATTTGGGTGTATGAAGTGTTAAAGGCTGGGATGACGTCCTAAAATGCACCGTAGTGTTCATCTCTCATGGATGCTTGAGCCACACGCAGATTGGGAGGAGGGGAACTAAACAAAAACCTCACATCTGCTTTTTGTTTCACTGGTGTGTCTGTGTGGTTTTGTGGAAACTGCCTTTCACTTTGCACCATAGCAGGAAATTGCGATGCCAGTGTATGCAGTATAAACAGAAGCGTTGTGTTGCAAGATGCATGTTCATCAAGTTCAGAGACTCACTCACAGAGTAGACACAGATGGGATTGAGCCTGAGATGAGAGAGCAAGGCCTTGTGACCATAGAGCGCGTAATAGCTGGTTAGTGATGAGCTGAGCGTTTATGATGTCGCCCTGTTAGTGCTTTAAAACCAGATGTGACAAGCGAACAGTGGTTCTGCACGAGAATCTGGGGACGATGTGCACTAATGCGGCACGAACTTGTCCATCTCTAAGTAGCCACATGCTAAAACAGACCATGTTTTCTTTCCTTTCTTTCTTTCTTTTTGCTCTAATGGGACCACAAGTTACAAAATGAAGTTTATGTTCTATTAAATAATAGAGGTGGGAACCACCATACATCCCACGATACGATATTATCACAATACTTAACGCACGATACGATATTATTGCAATTTTTTAAAATATTTTGCGATATTCAGATTCTGTACATAAAGGTAAACTTTATCAATATTCATTTTATCTAATATCAAAGTCTCACACTCAGTCTTTCTCTCATTTCAGTTTGATTGTTGACAAACTGAACGGTTTGTATTACAGTCTAGTCCAACTTAACTGAACGCAACCATCTGGTACAATTACAGCTATTCTGAACTATGCAATTTATGAAAACTATGCAGCCCCTTCAGCAACTGAAGAACTTGAAAGTAAATTAAAACAAAATATAATTCTACATTAAATTATATAGTTTTAAACTTAATTAAAATAAAACATGTCTTAAATTAAAATAAGTAAACTGTCATGTTTATTGCTGCCAAAACAAGTTAAACACATTTGGACAGTGAAGGAATGTCAGGATTCTTGCTCAGAAAAAGGATCAACATTCTCTGAAGTCAGAGCACAAAAACCTTTTTTGTAACAAAATATCGATTTCTGCTGTCCCTGTATCAATACATTATTAGCAAACAAAATATCACGATACTACACAGTATCGATTTTTTCCCCCCCACCCCTATTAAATAATGTTTAAAAGTAGTGACTGAGACCATAAAGTCTTAATGGAAGTATTCAAATAAGTGCAGGGGTCTTTTCCCCTTAGACTTTAATACAGTTGATCTTTGTTTTTAAACCAGAGGAGTTGCCCCTGTTAGCATGTTGCTAATATTTTAAGTCGTTAAAGACACATTCAAAGTGCAAACATTGAATGAAAAGGATTTTATGATCAATACATTTCAAATATTCAAATCTGAATAGTCAAATTCTTTCTTATTTTCGTGT
This sequence comes from Neolamprologus multifasciatus, assembly GCF_963576455.1. Classification (NCBI taxonomy): domain Eukaryota; kingdom Metazoa; phylum Chordata; class Actinopteri; order Cichliformes; family Cichlidae; genus Neolamprologus; species Neolamprologus multifasciatus. The sequence goes on along the minus strand of NC_140444.1, from coordinate 4,420,768 downwards.
CATTTCTAAACAAAATATCATATATGATTTGTAAATGTATTATGTACATTAGACATAATGTAAAATAATGCGGGCGTTGTGATCTAATGTGAATAGTCCTCATTGATCAGAACAGTAATGATTTCATTCTCTGCATATCACGATCCCCTGAAAACCTACTAATACATCTTTTTCCCCGCTGAGCAGAATTTGATCTGTCCTTTATCTATATTCTGCTTTTCTTCATGCCATATTGATTTACTCTCATCAATATTTCAACCTTAGCGGCTGCTGCTATTTTCCCATACCCCACTTCAGATTTAATAAGAAATGTCCCTTTGATGCTGAAATGAACAACTTCAACAACTTCTCTTTGTACTCGTGGCGTGGCTGAATTCTTAATCGCTAAATAATTATATGGCTGGTTTGTTAGTTCTACATCGACTTGTGTGGTTTTGCTCAGTTATGGCTGTTTTCTTTGCCGTGTGTGCGTCTGTATGTGCGTCTGTGTTAATTGCAGTGTGTTTACACTCTTGTGTTTGCTTCCCAGATCCTCTGTCGATGAGTCCACAGAAGGCCCTGGAGACCATCGGGGCCAACCTGCAGAAGCAGTATGAAAACTGGCAGCCCAGGGTGAGTCTTTAACCGATACTGTGGCCACAGACACAGACTCACACCACTTCTGTTCAGGACTGAGTTAGATAATGAATCAAAATAAATTAAAATAATATCATCACTGACTGATTTTTGGCATCCATTAAACCACTTTTCTGTTCTTTGAGCTGAACAATCACCTACCTTTCAATAAGCAGTAACCTCTCAGTAAACTCTTTGAATATTAGACTGATGACTCCTCCACCACCTCCTGGTACTCTGGTATTGATTTGACTGATCTTTGCTTAAAGCTCTGGGAACTTAAACATCAGCTTGTTCGTCATGAGAGTTTTCAGACAAAAACATTTCACTTTGCACAACACTGATGAGAAGATGTTCAGCTGTTGTGTTAACAGTAACTCCTAATTGAATGTTCCTGGGTCTAATTTAGAGCATGCAAAGCTGTTTTCATACATTTCAGACACCAGTGGAAGAATCGGGTTTGAAGTAAGGCTGCCACAAACGATTATTTTGATAGTTGACTAGTCACTGATTATTTTTGCCATTAGTCGACTAATCAGATCATCATCCATTGGACGTAAAACCTACAGCTTATTGCACCAGCAGCATCTGCTCTTATATAACTATCATTAGCTTACAGCTAAGTGTTTAAGGTATGTGCTAACTAAAAATAAAGACAAGATGATAGTTTATTAAATTTTAATGGAGTTTGCAGATTGTTTCGGGGAAGTTTAATAAACTCCTTGCTATCTAAAATATAACAGGACACCAGAGTATATTCTCGAGCATCTCACACTTCTGATAATCAGCTGTCTGCTTGTCATTTATTCAGCTGTGTAAAAACTATAACTTTAATCTCAGCCAAACCGATTTACTCAGGAACAAATAAAATACTGAAAAAAGCCAAACAATAACATTTTTAAGTTATCTAAGTGACTTATATATGTTTAACCTGAGTAGCGAAAGACGGCGGTGGGTTTGAAAACGATTTGCAGAGAGTCCGGTGTTCTCACGGCTCTAGTGAGCCTAGCCCCCGGCTAGCTATCGAGCTAGTGGGTAACAGACGTCTCCGAAAACGTCGGAGCGCTTTTGAAAATATGTGGTGTCTTGATAAACTGAGCAGATATTTGAGGTTTACACAGCTACATTCTCGCCTGAAAATATGTTAAACGTTTATTTTGTGACCCAGAAATAATAATAAGAGTAATATTAAAACGAACTAGCTGCTGCCATTGTTGGAAACTGAGCTGGGCCGCGCTATGAATTCTGGGACACAGCTTCTTCTTCTTCTTCTTCGGGGTTTAACAGCAGCTGGCATCCTTGTACATGCAATGCTGCCATCTTCTGTTTCAGTCCGTTATTACACTCTTAAATCCTACTACTTATTCCTGCGTCTTTTGGGATCTTACAAAGCGTCAAACGAAGCGTCGACTATTAAAATAGTTGTCGACGTTTTTAATAGTCGACGTAAATGTGACTAGTCGACTAATCGTGGCAGCCCAAGAGGGAGCACACACCTATTGACCCCTTGCTATTGTGAAATCTCTGGACTGTCTACTGCTCTGTTGTCACATGGGCTCAGTCTGACATTACATGTGAAAGCGACAGTTTAGACGCTGTTTAAAGTTCTCTTTGACTCATTCAGTGTCTCAGAAAACTGAGTCTGGATTTTCTTTTTCCTGAGGTGCTGATTCAGATTTTCTTCCTAAGAACTGCATATTTATTATTCCTACTTTTCTTAGATAGTTTTGTTTTTTTTAAATGTGTGTTAATTAAATTACACCAACCTTTAATGACTTGGACACTTTCTCACAACTACGTCAGCTTACAGTTTTCTTCCAGTTTTACTCAAATAAGCTCAAAAGAAAGTGTTCAGACTTACTTTACTTTTTTTAAATGCAAATAAAACCCAACTGAAAATGACTCGCAGTGTATCCCACTTGGTCTACAGCTTTCTCCATGCGTGTGTAGGGCTGTGATGTGTGTAGGCCTCCAAAATGTTAGTTCTTTTTCAAGTTGTTGCTAATAAATGTTTAACCATATTTACTTTTACTGAAATTTCTGTAAGCAAAAAAGGGAGAAATGGGAAATAACTCGGTCTATGTGTGCATCTCAGAGCTCTGAAAACAAATAAACAGCAGATGCCACACTGGGAGATTCCTGCCTGCAGAGTTAGCAGCATAATGAACTGCCACAGTTCTTGTAGTCTGCGGTGATGCAATAGCTGCAGTAAAGAGTTATAGCAGATCAACTCGTAATTATGAGACCGATTGGCCCTTTAGTGGAAAACTGTCCATCTTTGGTCTCCGGCTAATGGATAGGATGGGCCGGTTTAATTTTTAGACTTGTATCTAAGAGGTCACCACTGTCTGCCCAGCTGTGGGGTTACTGTGTCCTGCAGACAGCACTGAAAAGTATTAAAACTGATGGTCTGAACTAGGGCTGTTTGATATAAGGATATATATCGGATGACGATATAAAAACATCTATCGTTTCATTTTATGCTAGCATTTGTTTCGTGGTGTCGCAAAATAAACTGTTTACGGCAATATCTTTTCATCGTTTTGATGGTCACTGTAGTGGCTATATTAATTTCTTAAAGTTCTCTCTTTCTCTTATATTTAATATAACCACACTACGGATGGACAAGCACCTGTTTTTATGCGTTGTGGTTAGCAACAACGACGGTAACAGCATCGCGTGTCCGCTTGTTTATGTTCCACATAAACCTTTCACAATAAAGCTCAAGATCCTGTTGAGACTTTTCAAAATAAACTGAGTCCCGTGAAAGAGCAGATTATTTACGGATGAGAAGCAAAAAAAATAAACCTTAGACTCAAACGTTAGAACAGGCTTTTCCCCGCAGCACGCCGTGTAATAAATACTCACAAAGAAAACGGCGTCCGTTACAACTTATGTCTAAAAATGTATCGTTTCATGCATCGGTTAAAACACTCGACTCCAGCTACATGACGCGCAACTGGAAACACTTCACGCAAGTCGAGCTGCCCGAGATTCACAGAATTTACAGAAAATGTTACATTTTTGTGATTTATATCGTTATCGTACAATAGATGTCTTATATCGGGATATGAGATTTTGGTCATATCGCACAGCCCTAGCTGAACTTCCCCACTAGCCAAACTCTGTTTTGTCATCATTTCTAAATTAGGCATCTTTCCCAGATTTTCATATTGGAGAAATATGGACAACATATAGCTGTAATAATCCAGAATCAATCAACCAAGCAATCAGCCAGTAGAGAACGCATATTAAGATATTATATGAGTTTATTTCAGAAAACATACTTGTTATATGCAGTATGCCAACAAAACGCCCACATGCTCTTGACTGTAATTCATACTTACACACATTATGTGTTTTTGTACACTCAGCTGTTCTAAGTTTATATGTGTGTATACATTTATTCTTCATGCCAGCAGCAGCTGTTGTCCTTTTCCCGGAGCCTCCTTGGTGCTTTTGTCTTCCTCCAAAAATTGGGAAGTCATTGGAGCACATGACACTCCTCCAAAGTAAAAGTCTCCCAAAGAAGAATTTTTATTTTCTCAGGAGTAAAAGAGATGGAGTATAAGTGTAGAGAAACTTTCTCTGTTTGGACATAAAAAGCAAAGAAGCAACAAAGCAGTGCTCACCATGACAGCAGGAAATCTCATCTTAGTGACTGACTGCGCTTCCAGTGTTTAGACAATGATCTGCCATTCACTGACATGGATCACCGTAATGGTGCAAGCTGCAGCATTTGTAGGAGTTTGATCTAACAGATTTTATTTCAGCTTTTTACAAACATAAAGATCCACGCTGACTAAATCACAAAAGGCTTTTTCCCCCCCCTTCAGGATGAAATCTAATCCCCCAGCCAATATTTCTAATAAATGCTGCTGATATGTGCTGATATTGGATTATGGCTGACAAATTGGCACCACTGCTTTTGTTGGCGAATTAGCTGAAAGAAGTCTCTGACAGACACGCTCACTTTACCTGCTAAAGCCAGCGAAGCTAATACAGCAGTCTGTCATGAAAGAAGCAATAAATCCTGCTTTCGAGAAGGTTATAATGTTCAGCTCGTTGAGCAGGAAGATGCATCTGTTGTTGAACTCCGTGAACCGCTCAGTGTTTCTCTGTCCAAAGGAACCTGTTATGAAAATATGAATGCATATTTTTGAGTATAAATTAAATATTTCAGAAAACAAAAACAATGCCATGTTCTTTTCTCAGTGTACACTTCATGGATCTTTACGTGTCTAGCTATTAAATGCTCGATGCAAGTCTTCCTGAGGAAGACCTTAGCAGCGGGGTTAGTGAAAGTTTTTGGTACCTTAAGCTGTCTTGTTTGCAGTCTGCTTGTGGTCCTTTTGGCCAGGCTGTGGTTGAATTCAGTTCAATTCAATTTTATTTATATAGCACTAAATTACAACAACAGTCGCCTCAAAGCGCTTTATATTGGAAGGTAAACCCTACAATAATACATACAGAGAAAAACCCAACAATCACATGACCCCTTATGAGCAATAGGGATGGGTATCGTTTAGGTTTTATCCGATACCGGTGCCAAACTGGTACTTTCTAAACGGTGCCGGTGCTTAAACGGTGCTCAAACCGGTGCTTAAAGAATGGAGAACACAAAATTGGTCCAAAAACCTCTCATGTTCAGCTGTTTTTTTGTAAAAAGATAACAATGTTAACCTTTTCTGCAGCTATGGGGCATATATGGTATCACTCTTGGCTGGAAGCAGTGCTTAAACAATGGAAAAAACACAAACTTTGTCCAAAAAACTCTCATGTTTAGCTGTTTCCCACTTTTTCTTTGGTCATTTTAGCCTTTTTGGCCAGGGTGAAGGGAGTATCTGCCATCAAACAAGAAGACAGCCGCATGTAACTACGACGGTGTTTGCTAGTTCACCTTACTGCATTAATGTAATAACGTGGTTAGCCTACTCAACATAAATTGCACACGAACAACATTAAGCTACTCACGCAGAGAAGAACGGCTGCTGCTGCATCATCATCCTCATCATTTCTGCTACACTGGCAGGGCTAGGGGCCAGGACTCTCCTCTTCAGGTTTTTGGGGAATGTTGCTAACTCCGGGTCCGAAAACAGGCACCACACCCGCAGTAGATGTGCTCGGTGTGAGGTCTCGCAGCAAGCTATCAAATACGGCGCATTTCTCGGCTTTAAAAAAAACGCTATGCGTCGCCAGGTGTTTTATCAGATTTGAGGTCTTACCTCCTTTGACAGTATCACAGTATCAGCTTAAAGCACTTGTTGCAGGCTGCTGAGTTTGCATCTTTTGCTGTGAAGTACAGCCAGACTTTTGACCGCTTCGCCTTGGGCATTTTTAATCTGTAGCTCTGCTCTAAAAGAACGTACGTACCTGGGCCCGCCTACTATCCTCGGAAACGTAAAATGATTGGCTGGAATCTAAAGTGTATCACAGCTCAGGGAAAAAAAAGCACCGAAATAAAGCACCGAAATGTGCGCCGCTTTTCGGTCTGGTTACTATCGTTTATGTCAGAACCGGTGCCATCATGGCACCAGATACCGGTACCCATCCCTAATGAGCAAGCACTTTGGCGACAGTGGGAAGGAAAAACTCCCTTTTAACAGGAAGAAACCTCCGGCAGAACCAGGCTCAGGGAGGGGCGGGGCCATCTGCTGCGACCGGTTGAGGTGAGAACTAAAGAGGGACTGCATTTGCCAACATTCAACTGTAAACTACAAACAAGCTTTTGATGATCTTTTTAGAAACCACAGATATCCACTGACAAGCTCTGAAATACTGTCAATTATCTCTAGAGACAAAGTTATCTGATCAGAGTTTAAGTTCAGCTCACCCTTTGATCTGTTTAGATCTTTCCCCCCCAAAGGTTTTTTTGCAACATTGGTAATATCTGGTGTATAAACTGTAGGAAACTGTGGGTAATACTGAAGAGGTTGGACACTTGTAGTGATTATATGCTGCTGATGTGTGGCATCATTTCGAGAAGCTGTCCAGGAACTAAAATCACAATGTTGTTTCAGCTGGTGATGATTAACTTCCCATGCATGGTAGTTTAGTGTTAGTTGTTTTTTACTCTCCTATATATATTTTTTCCCTCTATTCTTCCTGAAAGACAGGCGTCCTCTGGAGAATGACTCCAAAAAATAAGCAAACACTTGAAATTTGATCTGAGTGCTTGAGCTGAGTTTCTTTTGGTTCTATTGGGTTTGAATTTGATTTCAAACCACCTGCGAATATGCTTTAATCTGCTCATATAGTTTTGGATTTGATCATGGCCTTTTTTTTTGGTTTTCTGTTGAGACGTGGTAGCAGAATGTGAACATGGTCTCTGAGGTTTTGAACAAGATGGATTTTTTTTCCTCTTTTTAGTTTCTCTTTTTGCTCAGGTGGAGATGCCACGCTCAAAAAAAACCAAGATAAAAAAATGAGCCAGTAAAACAATTTTGGTGCTATAGTATCTACAGAGGATCGAAATTCAATTCATCCTGTTGTCGTGTTGCTAAAACCCTACATGCCCGCCAAAAAGCATCACGAGGCTTTAGAAATAAAAATACAACAGTGTGTGGCTGTTTGGTAAGAGAGTTCAGAAGTAACACGTGTGGTAAGAGGAGGGTGGAGGAAGAAACGTCCCCAGAGACGGCAGCTGAAGGAATGTAGGCTCGGGCTTGGTTGACCTAACAGGTCAGCAGCAAATGGTGGTAGGAGTGCAGGAGGAGGTGTGGGAGGGTGAGAAAGCGGTTCCTTTTCCCAGCCGGAGGATTCGCAGCTCTGCAGCTCCACACTGGAGTGCAGCTTTCGCCAACACACCTTACATAAAGCGTTGACAAAGCAGTCAATTAAACTGCAGTTATTACCTGCTTTGTGACAGCACTGAGAAATTGTGTAATAACTTCATTTCGGATGAAACGAGATGGGGAATATTAGACCAAATGAGAAGCCATTTTTTTCCCCTCGCCCCCCTAGCCCTCCATCCCCGTCACGTTGATATGTAAGAGCAGCATTCGCAACAGTTGAGCTGCCCAGGGAGTTTAGCTGTGCCAACCTGCTGTCACGAATCTGTTTCACTGTTTGCTTCTGTACTCTTAAATTAACCCTCATGGACACAAAGCATACAGAGGAAGGCAAACTCTGTCCTGGCTGCTGCCCACTCACTTTCTCTACCAACTCAACCTACTCTCTCTTCCCTTAACATCTCTCTCTCTGACCTTTTGTTTTCCACTCCACCTCAAATCAAGATTCTCCCGTGTCCATCCTTATTGTTGTCTTCTTGTTTTTACCATTCTTCTTGCCTGTGGAGTTTTTTTTATTATTCATTTGAGGTTTTCTTTCTTTTTTTGTGCTGTCTGCTTTCCTTGCACTACAATGAAGAAAAGACATCCTTTCTGCTTGTTGATGGGTTTTGCATAGTAGGATGCAGATTATCTGGCAGCCTCTGCAGGAATTTTGAATAGTTGAGTGAAGTGAAAGATGCTTTTTGGCGGCAGTTGTATAGTTTTTGTACCTATTAGAAATCCCCCCTCTCATCTTTTATAAATTAGGGCTGAACATCACAGTAACAAAGTGGCATTGCTTTGTTGCAGTGTATGAGGCAGAGCATGCACTGGTCAGCAATTGGGGACATTGGCACAACTAACACCTGTTCTGATTTTGGTTGTTTTTTTAAACATAGCATGGGACTACTTGCTGTATAATCTCTGTCTCTCTTCCACAGCATGTCTTTATTCTATCTTCTTTCTCTCACCCCAACCGGTTGCAGCAGATGGCCCCGCCCCTCCCTGAGCCTGGTTCTGCTGCAGGTTTCTTCCTGTTAAAAGGGAGTTTTTCCTTCCCACTGTTGCCAAAGTGCTGCTCATAGGGGGTCATATGATTGTTGGGTTTTTCTCTGTATGTATTATTGTAGGGTCTACCTTCCAATTTAAAGCGCCTTGAGGCGACTGTTGTTGTGATTTGGCGCTGTATAAATAAAACTGAATTGAATAATTAATTCATATTGAATATTTGTAGACAGACAAATTGCTCCCTTGACTAAGAACAGCTTTGCACCACCATCAACCAGAATCTGCACAACCTGATGGTTCCACTGTTGCCTCACAGCAAGAAGGTCCTGGTTTCGAACCCCCCATCTGGACAGGGCGTTCCTGTGTTGCCTTTGATTGTTCTCCCGGTGTCTGCATGGGTTCTCTGCACGTACTTCCAAAGACTGTTTGTGGGTTTAGTTTAATTGGTGATCCTTCATTGGCTGTAGGTATAAATGGTTATTTGTCTCTTGGTATTGGCCCTGCCAGGTTGGCAAACTGTCCAGAGTGCACCCCGCCTCCTCGCTCTATAGCACCTGGGATAGGCTTCAGATAAATGGAATATTTTTTTAAATTTCCTTCACTTGCAAACTCTCAGCCGCCTTCTTTTTTTCTGATAATTCGTCACTTCGCTTTTGCACAGTGCTGCCACCACCACAAGTTTGTCAGCCATCTTGGTTGAGCACCATCTTTTTCTTTTTTTTTCTTTCTCTGCTGTCTGTGCTTCTATTGACTGTGACTTAATTTTGTTATCTTACAGAGCTCAGACTGGATTCAACCAACGACTCCTTTTGTTTCATAGACATGGCATGAAGAAACTAGAAGTTATGTGATACCTTAGTTTTCAGTTTCTCTGAGTTTTCTCTCTGTTTGCCTCGTCTGCTCTGCTATTCCCTTTCAAGCCTCACTTGTTCACTTTCATTTTCTCTGTGCACGTTACCGTTTTTTCTCTCCCTGTCCTCTCTGTTATTTGTCTGGGAATCTAGTTTGAAACTCCCCCCTCTTGACTTGCTGGTTGTTTGTTATCTAGATGAAAAGCGATGTGCTTGTCTTGTCAAATGGGCTTCTCAAAGCCAGCACATTGTTTCTAAATTGCTGAACATGTTGCTGCTGCTAAACAGATTCGGTATTTTTATCTAACGGCATGGTGTCCTCTCATGCTACCCACTCTTTAGTTTGCTCTCCTTCCTGGCTACAGCTTGTGAACCCCTGCCGTCCGCTCGGCTACCCCTCTCTTGCATAATGTATCACTGAGCTGAACCTCAAAGACTTTACTTTGATTAGATTTGCAGTCTTTTCTTATCACCCTGGAAACGCCAAGCTACACAACAGAGGATAAGCACAAGTGAAGGGTTTCTGTGTAGCTGCTAATGATGCAACACACTTTGCAGCCTTTGATTTTGCTACATTCTTATGTTGTATTTTTAAAAGGCCATTATGGTTTCCTTTAGTAATGACATAGTGAGCATGAGCCAGTGGGGCACCTGTTGTGCCAGCTGTTTTTATATTTTACATAAGTAATGCTAATGCTACGATTGGCTGCGTGTTATTTCTGTCATAGCAGAGCAACGGCAAATGTTCTTTTGCGTTCGGGAAAATTATTTTTATCCAATCGTCACAGGAAATTTTGCCACAGTGCCAGAAAATAAAAATTTAGTTCCACTTTTTCAGTGTGAGGATTTTAGTTTGTCACGGAGGATACTACTCAGTCAAAAAGTTGTGTAATATTTTAGGGAACTTTCTGAAATGTGATAGACAACCTTAAGGATGGCTTTGCGTTTGGAGTTAATGAAAGATTGAGTGGTGTTAAAGGATCGAGCATTTTTAGAATTTAGTTCCTTAAAGGTGTGTTGAAGCGGTCTTAAAACCCCCCCAATAAAACCCCCCAGACTTGAGCCTGATTTATAATCCTGTATTGATATGCAGAGAGGTTTTCACCCTGTGCCACTGTGCCAATAAAATCTGCCTTTCTTATGGCTTCAACTGGAATGCAGTCTAACGTGTACAAGGCTCGCAAAATTTCAAAATACCTGGTAGCCCTTCGGGCAGCCACTCTTTAGTTTTTGGTAGCCCAAAATAAATTTAAGTAGCCCGAATAAAAAAAAAAAAAAAAAAAAAAAAAAGGACAATTTTTATACTTTAATGTATAATATTGTAAAGGAAACAAAACATCAATCTAAAAATATTTAAAACACAAATTACAACAACAAATTACAATCATCAACTCAAATATTTGGTTCTAATTGAACAGAAATTTCTATGAACTTGCAAGAACTGTGTAGAACATGTTTCCGTGTTCAGTAAGAGGCAAGTGGAACCAAGATCTAGGACATTTGCTTTTTGAAGTTTGCGAATACTGCTAAATCTTGCCAATGGTAGTTCACTCTTTGCAACATAGTACGCTGTTCTAAACAGCTTTTTCAGGACTTCTTGTTATGCTTTGTTTATTTTTAGTATGTTTGGTGTTTGTGTTTGTTCTGGGAAAGATACTGCAGACTGAGCAATAATGCATTTCTTGCACTTCTCATGGGTTCTGATGGGGTCTTTCTTAAAATGACTGGTCCCAGTAACAAAGGCGCTTGTCGACTCAGAAATCGAGGGAAACTCACAACACACCCGGCAGAACATTATGTTATTTAGCTCGTCATATTCCAGCCACATAAATTCTTTTGTCCATGAAGTGGACCGTGAAAGCAAAAAACAAGCGCAAATTCAAACGCGATTTCCATGTGTCACATATTGACAGTGGCTCATCAATGCCGATGACATAATTACTCAGCTACATTTGCGAAAGAATGCAAAAGCATTGACACATCTTTCCTTCCTATGATAGCCTGACGGGCAGGGCTGAGATGGATTTTGGTAGCCCGACTGGAAAAATTGCTAGCCCCGGGACGTCGGGCTAGCGATTTTGCGAGCCCTGGTGTAACCAAACATGCCTTTTATGAGAAACGTGGCCTATTTTATGCTTAAACGGGAGCAGCAAGTTTCTAAAAAGACTATGAATATGAGTTTTGTTCTCATATAAAAACAAACGTAAATGAGCTGCTATTAGAAGAAAGCACCGAAAATAAAACGGGATATTTTGCGCACACATGAATAAAAGGTGTTTCGTGAAATCTTAGTTGCCTTTTGGCTTAAAAACCACTCGTGCATACACTCGCCCTCACTCAAGGCCACTCCTCCCTGAGCCTGGTTCTGCTGGAGGTTTCTTCCTGTCAAACAGGAGTTTTTTCTTCCCACTGTCGCCAACGTGCTTGCTCATTAGGGGGTCATATGATTGTTGGGGTTTTCTTACACTGTGAATGTGCAGTCTGAACAGCATTTTATTTTATTTGTTAAGCTCAAGACAGTTAGGTAGTAACTGAATCTATGGAACAACAAAGGGGACAAAGATGACACATTAATTAACTGCTGTGTTTTTGTCTCCTTTGGAAGGAAGCTGACTTTCACATTCAATAACAGAAACTGAACCACAGACATGTTCAGCTGCTGAGGGAATTTCCAGAAATGACATGCCCATGTGACTTTAGGCAATCACCGTTTGCTAGAGTTTGTGGAAGTGGCATCATCGGCTCAACACTGAGTACGAATCCGTAATTATAGTTTTCCAGCCAAACAACCAGTGAAAAGTGATATATTCTCTGAGGCGCACCCATCATTGTGTTCAGTGTTTGCCTCTGTTTGGTGTTTGGGGAACTGTTCATTTTTATCATTCTTGCACGGCTTAAGTTGTATCATGTGGAGAAAAAACAAAGCAAGGACAAAAAAAAGAAAAACAACACAAATCACGTGAGGATGTCGCTGTATATGGACTTGCTTGGCCAGCAGTAGGGAGATGTGGTTTGTTCACTGTGTGCTGACGGTGTATTTAAGCTCAGCATACGACTGGGTGTCTCAGTAAATTGGTAAAAATTCCCATTTTCAAAAACAAACAAAAGCACCACTCTGGTTTTTGAATTTAAAAAAAAATCACGGCTGTTTGAGGAAAAGTTAATTCAACCTTTTATTGGCTTTGCTGGTTATAGCGCTTCAGTACTTGCTCTCGAAGCTTTCTAATTCAGTAACCAACACCATTCTTACACTACATTATTCCCTTTGAAGTCTATACCTTCATATATAAAGCACCTCGAGGCCATTGTTGTTGTGATTTGGTTATATAAATTGAATTGAACTGAATTGAATTTCACATCAGTTGAAACCCATCTGAGTTCTCCTGATGACTAGCATGTATGGGAAGCTGTACAGGGAATAGCGGTAGGCAGAAACATTCCCAATTACCTCTCCTTGACTTCCCTCGTGCACTCAGTCCTGCCGGAGCCGGCCAGAGAAAACCATTAGCCTCTTGGAGGAAATATGAACATCTACCGTTACATCTGGACAGTGTGCTTATGAGGAAGGCGACAGTTTGGAGACAGCACTCATCTTGTGTTAATGGTTAGGAGGAGGTTAACTCTAGATAATGCAGAAGGGTTGTTTGGTTGTCAGCTAAGCTTATAGGTTGGACACAAAATGGGATGTGGTGTGTTTTGGGTGAGTGAAGCATTTCAGTTTCATTGATTGCTCGTTCCTGGAAAACAAGTGAATTTATCTTTCCTTTTAAAGTAGCATGTGCTGCTCCTAAGTGTTTTTCAGAAGCAAAGGTGCTCTATCTTATCTACATTAAAAGGAAGGAGGCAAAGTGAGAGCAGAGATGTTTAATGCACAGATCTCCAAAGATGAGACATCTGAAGGCCGGGTATTTTGCTATATTTATGATCAGATTTGACGCTAAAGTGTTAGTAACCATTGATGTGTGCGTGTGTCCCAATTGCATCACCACATCCACATGTACCTACCGCCTGTTGTTGCGCGATTGGTCTTGAGAGACGAGACGGCGAACAGAGTGCAGTATATATTTGTAATTGTGTATCACATATAAACTGGAGAAATGAATATTCTGCAGATGGATGATGAATTAAGGGGAAAAAAGCTACTTTAATAAGTTCTTGGAAGATTGAAATACCACCTGTGATCAAACAGTTCTGAGAAGCTGGATCCACAAGAATAGTTTCTGATTGCCTGCTCTGTATATTCTACAGTTTCAGTGTGAACCTCAAACTTTTCAAGTTGTCCTGAATTTCATGTGGAAGGAGTTCATCGCTGGTGTTAGGAGACGGGTCTCCTGTTATAACTGGGCAGGTTTAAGTTGAAGAGTCCACAGTATGCAAGCCCAATGACAGCACATCAGATGAGGCACAAAATCTAGAGCATCCTTGTCATATATATATATATTTTAATTCATGGGGTTGTGGACTGTGAATTCAACCCCCACGTTCACACTGTCAGAATGGGCTTCTGCTTTAACCTGTGACTGTCGTGCGTGCCACGCCGTGCTGTCTCAGAGCCCATTGAAAACATAGAAGGTTTTTCTTTTTTGGCTACACCAACACAGTCTTCAACACCTGGACCTGGTGTGATTTCACTCGCTGCAATACCATCAACTTCCCAAAAATGAAGAAAAAATCAAATAGAAGGGTTTGTGTTTTGACACACTGGAGGAGATGGAGTGGGAATTCCACTGACAGATCTAAGTTTTAAACCAAGACAGGTTTCAGATTTTTACGAGCCCCTCCTCAGAACCTTTTCATCACACTTCATGTTCATAGTGGAGTATAATTCTTAAATTATAGTTCCATTTACAAAAGTATAATTCTCTGTTTGGGCATGTTACTATTATAAGAATTATTAGGATCATTATTAAATCCTTTACTCAGACATGGTTGATCGAGCCCGTTCTCACTCCCGAGGCGTAACATGCCGACGTTTTGTCACGTCCCGCGGCGTTCCTGAGGAACGCGAAAGGAGACTTTCGGCATTCTTATGGTACGCGGCGGGTTATGGGCGAAATCCAGTGCAATGACGCTCCCACGGTAATAGACGTTCCAGCCCTGTATTCCTAGCCCTAACCATAACCTTTTCCCTCACCTTAACCAGGACTTTAATGATGTTAAATAGCGTGTTTCTAAGCGATTTGAAGAAAAAGAGCGAACATGTGTAGATTGAGTCCATACGGTTCTCATATTTCCTCATTTTTCCGAGGTCGTCATTTAGGAACGTGGTGGGTAGCCGAAAACGTAATATGTTGACGATTTGTCACCTAGCGTAAAATGTTACGCTTTGGGAGTGAGAACGTGTTGGTTGATCTGTGTATAAAGGTGTAGATAGCATGAAATCAAGCAGTTGAATAATACAACAAAGAATGCATGTTCTCCTGCAATTAAAGATGTATATAAATATGGTTAATTTAAAATATTCTGGCCAAGTGAAAGTATGTAGCTGTAGATTTAAAAAAAGAAAGTAATTTCATGTGATAGTCTGCATCCTACCTGCAAAAACCTGCTATCACAGACGGGACTGAATTCAGTGGGAAGCTGCACTGGTGTCCCAGTCAGCAGTCATGAATGGACGCTGCTGTCTCCACAGTGAGTCACCTCTTCGTGTTTGCACTCATTGAGCTTGAGTGTGTGCAGATACTAATGCTGAGTGTGTGACTGTTATTATTACATCCTGATTGCATAAATGTGTATGACCTTAGTGTGTGTGTGTGTTTGTGCTGACATTATCCATTTAGAGAGGATGCAGAGCAGGAGGGGACAACACAGGAGTCCAGGATGTGACTCAGTGGACACAGATAAAAGCTACAGCTCCCTTCATTCATATTTTTTAAGCAGTATGTAAAATGTGACGCTGTGACGGCATGTGCATGCTAGCCCTACAGCCTGCCAGCTGAACAGAGTGCAGGCACCGGTTCATGGGTGTGCTCAAGGACAATGGTACAAATTGTGGGCAGATCCAATCAGCGTAGTACTTCTTGAATTCCTACTTTAGTGAAGCACAGCAACAGCAAAACCCAGTCGTCCCTGAAGACATTTTTGTGGCTTTGCAAGTCATTTGAGTCACTTCAGTTCCTCACACTCTTCTTTTCCTTCTCACTGATGATCCAGAGCCCGTGTCTATGTTTCTGTTCTTTATTATTAACATAGCCCTACTCAGCCAGCCGTAGCTGCAATATTAAATTCAAAAGCCCTTTTGTTCTTCAAGTGCCTCTTAAAATTGTCCCTAGAGGAAAAGCGTTTCACATGGAGTGCTTTTGGTCAAACATTTAACTTGCAGCATTCCTTCCTGGATTTAAAGATGGTCAACGTGGTTAAAAAGCATCAGTAAACAGATTTTACCCATTTGATCATTGTGATTAATAACTATGTTAAGATCATATTTCACTGTGAAATGTTAAAATCCATCCATCTGTTCTTTTTCTGTGTGGCCTTCAAAAGTCAGCAGAGACATAATCTCTCCACCTCTCCCTGGGTCTGACCCTAGGCCTTGTCGTAGTTGAATGAAGTCCTAGCTCCCTAAACACCCCTCTGATGCTCCTCACCATATCTCCAAGGTTCAGCCCAGACAACCTTTGGATGAAGTTCACTTTTGCAGCCTGCAAAATTACTCTTTTGGTTAAGTGCAGTTCATGGGTGGGAATTTAGACTGATCAGTAAATCCACAGGTTTGCCTTTGCTCTCTCTTTACCACAATACTCTACTGGCTTTTGTGATAAAGACCAGCTATAATGCTGCACCAGTGGGTCTATTTTAGTTATTATGATGGAGCTGGGTAGGGGATATTTGGCCAGTAATACCGCGGAAGCACTAGCTGGTAGTCGGGCCGTACGCGTGTCTTAGTGCAGTTGAACATAATCCACAAAGTCCGCTTGTAGTCGAAAAAACAAACAGGCAAACATTTATTTCCACAGTGATCCACAAATACAGTGATCCGTTTGAATGCTCATGTACACTGCAAACACGCTAAGAAACTGTTTTTCTCCACAGCTAGTTAAAGCCCCCGTTGCTCCACACTGTCCGTCGCAAACGCTCCCCCCGTGCACAGTTACCGTGTCTTAAAGGAACAGTACGTAAAAATTAAATAAGGCAAGAAAAAATACAATTTAACTGTAAATCTTACACTAAACAAATTATAAAGTAAAAACTGAAATTCCCCATTATCTTACACTTATCCTTATCCAAAATGATTCAAATTATTAACAAATATACACTCTGTGCAATCTGAGTAAACTAAGAGATGATTATACCTTTATCCTATACAGCCAGTATTTGAGAATGTTTGGCAGTCAGGTCTGTCTCTGTCAGTAACCATCATCTGTCAAGTATCTGTGGCATGATCTTTGCATTCACTGCCCTGGCATAAAATGGTCTATTTACATGACAATTACCTTAGTCTGCATTTTCCACCGAGCCTGTTGTTCCACACAGGGATGAATGCACGTGCAATGTTGCTGAAGATTTTCAGTCATGTTGTGAAGAGAGAGCCTCATGTTTAGTTGGAACATAGACACATTTTTCAGATATCAAATCAAATCGCAGTCAAGTCCTCAAATGTGGGCTCTTCACTAATCACATAAATGTTTTATAGGTGTCTGACTTTCTAATATTACTGTTTTTACAGTACAAGCCACATTTACTGTTCTGTAACACCAACTCAGGAGCAAATTAAAAACCTTTCTCTGTTGACCTGCTTTGGGGTCCATGAGTCTTTTTTTGTCTGATCTGTGAAATCCCTTTAAAATGAATAAATAAGTGAATATTTTTGTGTCTTGACATCCAAAATCCAAACTGGAATTCCCACCACCACCAAGGGTTAGTAGAGGTGGGAATCACCATACATCCCACGATATGATATTATCACAATACTTAACGCACGATACGATGTTATTGCAATTTTTTAAAATATTTTGCGATATTCAGATTCTGTACATAAAGGTAAACTTTATCAATATTCATTTGATCTAATATCAAAGTCTCACACTCAGTCTTTCTCTCATTTCAGTTTTATTGTTGACAAACTGAACGGTTTGTATTACAGTCTAGTCCAACTTAACTGAATCAACCATCTGGTACAATTATAGCTATTCTGAACTATGCAGTTTATGAAAACTATGCAGCCCCTTCAGCAACTGAAGAATTTGAAAGTAAATTAAAACAAAATATAATTTTACATTAAATAAAAAAGTTTTAAACTTAATTAAAATAAAACATGTCTTAAATGAAAATAAGTAAACTGTCATGTTTATTGCTGCCAAAAAAACAAGTTAAACACATTTGGACAGTGAAGGAATGTCAGGATTCTTGCTCAGAAAAAGGATAAACATGCTCTGAAGTCAGAGCATGTTCCATTCCACAAAAACCTTTTTTTGTAACAAAATATCGATTTCTGCTGTCCCTGTATCGATACATTATTAGCAAACAAAATATCACGATACTACACAGTATCGATTTTTTTCCCCCACCCCTAAGGGTTAGTCACACGTAGCTGTCACAAATGACTGAAAATACAACTTGATGCTTCCAGCTGCTTTTCCTCGTTTATTTATGAGGAGGCTTTAAGACCCGGACACCATAAGATTTGAAAATGTGAAATTTATATCTAGTGCACATCTGCTTCAGAAGCATTCTGATTTCTTCCTCTGGCGTGGATGACGGGCTGCCTCTCGGCTCGCAGCTCTGGGCTTTGTACTGGGGAACTCTCCACATAAATCCCATTGAATGCATGGTCTAGCTGGTTTGGACATTTGTGCTTTTACATACAGCTCTGCTGGTCAATGCCTAGAAACGTTCAGTGACTGTGTGAAAACAGCTGTAGATTCAGAGCCTAACTATTTTGGTTGGAAGATCAAATGTCTCTGTGTAGTGCGATGAGTTTTTTAAGCTCCAAATTAAATACTTGAAGGTTTGCAGCTTGCCGGGCTTACTGCAAGATGCACGTCTCTTGGTGACGTAATAGTTTAATGGTTGAAGATTTCAGGCCATCTAACAGTTTCTGGCTCTCTCATGTATGCACCACTGGAGATGAATGTCACCTTAAAGGTTATCTTAGCCTTTCAATAAAGTTTTGCTTCCCTTTCAAGGATAGTAGCCCCTAAAGCCAGAATATTTTGTACAAAAAGCTGCTTTTTGCTGCAGCATTACAGTTTGCTACCATTGCCAGTAGAGCATATGTTGAGACTAATGTCCCCGATGAAGTTGCACCGGCATACAAAAGTTTGTGACACACGTGATTAATTATGAGAAGTTTCCATTGAGCGTGCTGCTTATATACAGCAATAAAAAGTCGCCAGTAATTTTCAGTTTTTTAACAACCGCTGAGTAAAAGTTGAGAAGCAGCTTTAGGCCAGACTAATGGATTGTAGGTAATGAGCTGTTTTTCAGTGAGCGTGATGTATATGTGGTGTTTTTATCATTGCAAACAATTGGGCGTTCAGTGCAGTTAACGTGCGTGAAGCTTCTTTTCTCTTTTGATAGGTCTGAAAATTACCATACTGCTCAGTTTAATAATTATTTTTCCTAAAGTGGCTTCAATTAAAATGTGAGTTCTTCTGATTATGCACTCAGCAGATTGTGATATCCGTCTTCATGCCCCTTCGCTCATTAGTGCAGAATAGAAAGGCGTTATGTCACATTAAGACATAGCTGTACTGAGACTACTCCATCAGCTGCTACCCAGAATCCTTCACTTTAAATCCTGTGCCGCTATTAGTCAACCCCACTATCCTTCTCAGTGACCCTGATTGTTTCTGAATAGCCGGACCTGCACCTCTTATTCTGCTCTAATTAGTGGAACAGCTGTCTGTATAAATAATTGGAGTCCCCTTCTACCCCTCAAGTCTTAAGCTAATGGTTTCCCTGTCCCTTCTTTTACCCTCTAATGGTTCACTTTCCTCCTGTGGTTTCCCTCTGTCTCAAGGCAGCGTGGGATATCTATATCAACGACCTGAGTAGCGATGGCCCTTTTAATGGGCTCATTTTATATCATCCTTTCTGCTTCACTGTCCATGTTAAATGAGACTGAAGTTAACCCCTGTTATTTAAAAAAAAATGGCAGATGACAACTGCTTGTTAGAGTGACCTGATGCAGAGGGGTAGTGTAGATTTTATTTCCTTTTCCATGTTGATATTCAAACACTCGTCAGGGAAATGTTGAAGTGACATGTCTGCTAGTGTAGGGCTGTTAGTCTTAAGTGTTTATGAGGGTGAAGATTGTTGATAACGGTGTTTTTTTTTAAATATTAATTTAAAATTTAAAAACAAAATGCAAATCTGCAAACAAACAAAAAAAAAACTTTTCTGGGGTTCTCTCTCGACTTTGTACTTTCTTAGTTTTGACTTTAAGGTATTAATGTATACTTTTATTATTATAATTTAGGGAAATTAGTCTGCATTTAACCCATTCACTCAGTGAAGCAGTGGGCAGCCACCAATCCAGCACCCGGGGAGCAGTGTGTAGGGACGGTACCTTGCTCAGGGGTACCTCAGGGTAGCTGTTCAGTGGATTCGAACCCCCAACTAGGGATGGGTACTGGTATCATGGCACCAGTTCTGACATAAACGGTAGTAACCAGACCGATTTCGGTGCTTTATTTCGGTGCTTTTTTTCCTGAGTTGTGATACACTTTAGATTCTAGCCAATCATTTTACGTTTCGAGGATAGTAGGCGGGTCTAGGTACGTACGTTCTTTTATAGCAGAGCTACAGATTAAAAATGCCCAAGGCAAAGTCTGGCTGTACTTCACAGCAAAATATAAAGTTTGTGTTTTTTCCATTGTTTAAGCACTGCTTCCAGCCAAGAGTGATACCATATGTGCCCCATAGCTGCAGAAAAGGCTAACATTGTTATCTTTTTACAAAAAAACAGCTAAACATGAGAGGTTTTTGGACCAATTTTGTGTTCTCCATTCTTTAAGCACCGGTTTGAGCACCGTTTAAGCACCGGCACTGTTTCAAAAGTACCGGTTTGGCACCGGTATCGGATAAAACCTAAACGATACCCATCCCTACCCCCAACCTTCCGATGATGGGGCGCAATAACCTTTATTTAAGTTCATTGTGTTATTCATACCTGACTCGTCACTGGTGTTACTGAGAGAAGGTGACGTCATCATCATCACTGGTGTAGATGGGTTTTGAGGGCCAAGTTGTCGAGTGTAAACTTTGCTGCAGATATTAATAAGACATATCCTAAAATGATAAGCTGGTGCGTCTGTGTTATGATGGACTGTCGGCTTTTATGTGTAACTGCCTAGATGTATCAGAAATGTCAGCTATGTGTTACAGTTTTACGGTGGACCCACCTCAGCAGCAGCAGCAGTCCAAGCTGGAACGTGAAGCCTCCTTTCTCATGTAATTGTTAAAATGTTAGCTTATGATTTCAGTTTAACATAACTAGGTTAGAATATTTTAACATGCTGCAGATATTAACTTAAAATGTTTGTTCATTAATAATTTGGGGTGTGTAACAGACTGTGCACAGTTTAAGACCTAAACTGGTATTTTTTTCCACATGTCCTTTATCACCTGCAGGAAATGGGCGGCTTTGTTCACATTTGCACTACTGAAAATACTCCCTGTGGTATAGATGGGAAGATTGCTTCCCTACACCGCACTCGGTACACAAGCACTACATCCCCACTCAAACCAAGCTTTTGAAATGAGTACTGTAATTGTCGGGCTATAAGCCGCTACTTTTTGCACAAGCTTTGAACCCTGCGGCTTTTAGTCAGGTGCGGCTTTTCTATGGATTGTCCATGATTTTTGTGATATCGTAAGAGGATTTGTTTTGTTTGTTCCGCTGTTGTACGGCACTACGTTGCCTGGCGGAAGGGCATGTGATCAGACACAGTATCGGGGTTCAAGAGTGGTATGTTGGTCACATGTCCATCCGCCAGGCAACATAGTGCCGTACAAGTAGCGCGAAAAACAAACTTCAGAATAGCGCTACGCATTCAGTGGGAGGCCTGGATGACGAGCGGCGATAAACTTGCGAAAAGCAAGTTATGCTCAACTCCACCAGTGGATTCTGACAGCGTGGAAAAGTGTGAAAACATCCACGATCACCAACGGATTTCGAAGGGCTGGACTGCTGCCTGATGGAGAGGAGGACACCGCCACGGCCCTTCTGAGGGTGTTCGACTCTGACACTGACAACGAGGATTTGTTTGGTTTTGAAAGTGACAACGAAGGAGAGAAGCGGAGAGTGGATGACGAAGCCATCCTGAGCCTGTTCGTATCCGACACTGGAGAAGAGGACTTTGGTGGTTTTAGTGCAGGAAGAAGAGAAAGATGGCGGTGAATGACTGACGTTTCTTCTTGTTAAAGCCCTGTCACTGCACCTGAGCCTAAAAGGTAGGCCAAATCTATTTTTCTGGTGTGCTGTAGGTTATTGTTATGTACTACATTTGTTACTCGTTTATGAAGCACAGTACATGTTTCGTACTTGTAATTACCGCTACTTGTACATATATACCTAAAAAGTTATGCAAATATGTACCCATAACCTTTTTTTTTTAAATATTAATAAAAGGGGTGTGTCTCCAAACAGCCATCTCTTTCCTGACAATTCCCTTTGTGCATATTCTCTTACATATGATAAGTCAACATTGAAACACCTGCGGCTTTTAGTCAGGTGGGGCTAATGTATGTACAAAACAGGATTTTCCCCTGATTTTAGCTTGTGCGGCTAATATTCAGGTGCGCTTTGTAGTCCGGGAAATACGGTAATAAATTCATTTTACGTACTTACAAAAAGATCCCAGTCGGTATACTGACTTTGTAACTAGTTTTGTAGGAGATACATTTTTATTATTATTATTCATTTTTTTGGCTCTCTTTTATTTTCTGCCCCCCCCACCCCAAAAAAAAAAGAAAAAGGAAAAAAATTATGACCAACGGGTCAACCTCACATTATTGGTTTTCTTGTATTCTGGATTTGAGCACATTTAAAAGTCAGAGTCAGAACTTTGAATTGCAAAGAGTAGAATATGTAGCACTCTGCACATTTTTTTTGCTAAAGAGGATAAGAAAGAAAAACCTCTGGGGATAAAATCTTGATATTTTGAATAGGCTCTGACTCACGGATCTTTTTCTTCCCCCTGAATAAAACACAGCAGTGAAAAGCTTATAATAATGTCTTGCATGGCCTTGATTCTCCAGACAGCCTGCAGTAGTTAATCTAAGCCTCCGCCTCTGGAGTCTCTCGAGTTATGCTTTTTGTGCCCGTTATGTTGAATGTGTATAGAATTATTACGCTTGTACTTTTACACCGATTGACACGTAAAAGAATAGAAAAATGTGAGCGCTGTATTACAGCTTGTCCTAACATGAGAGTCAGGAAAATCCTCCATAAACCATAAAGCTCAGCCATGCGGAGTTGGACAGGGTTTCTTTATTCTTCCCTGTCCCCTGGCATCATTAAAAAGGAGGAAGAGCCTTTCCTGGATTAAAGGGGCTTGTAGTGTGCCACAGACTGTGGACAGTTGATCATTATACATCTCTTCTGCCCTCCACTACACCACGTTCCCTCCTTCCATTTTAGGCTATTTTAGGCTCTATCAACACTGAAGTTCTTAGCTCCTTGTTCCTGTCATTTCTTTCCTTACCTATTCCCACTTCAGCCTTTGTCTCATTATATCACCTCCCCAACGTTTTCTTCTACAGTGTCATATTTCTCCCTTTCTTTTTGAAATTTAATTAAAAGTACTTGTAAAGGAGAAAATTAGAAACCTTAAGTGCCTCAGAGGTTCAAAGTATGTGTGTAAAAGAAGAAGAAGAAGGTAAAAAGGGCGTCCCCTGTTTCTTTATTATGCACAAATTCTAATGAGATGGACCACGAAGCCCAATTACAGGGCCGTAATGTGTTATCACATAGATAGAGATAGTGATGAGTGAGATTGGGTTTAATTTTAAATGCATGCACACCTTCCCTGTAATAGCAGGGATCTTGATGTGTGTGATCTCGAAGGTGTTTCCCTGCAGAGCCACGTGCAGAAACCTCAAAGAAATCTCTCCCAAAGAAAATAAGAGAAAGATCAAAAATCTGTCTGAACTTTCTGAAGCTCTAAATAATTCAACACTCAGACATTTATCAGATTAACATCACACTGAAAGCACTGCATCAAATCCATTCTGAAGATGCTCATCCCCAAAAGATTGTTGTTCGTAGTGCCTTTAAAACTGCATTCTTTCCAGCTGTCAGCAGAGGGCGACTCCTCTGGTTGTAAAAAGATGGATCGTATTGAAGTCTATGACAACATGACGCCAGTGCTCACTTGATATGTCCTCAGTAAACAATTGCTAAAACGTCTATAGTGTCAGTTGTTATTGAATCCAGCTGTTCTTCATTTTTGTAAATTATCGCCCTAATTCCACCAAACATTTACTTGCAGGCAGCCAAGTACCGTATTTCCCGGACTACAAAGTGCATCCTCTCCATCATGCAGCAGTCCAGCCCTTTGAAATCCGTTGGTGATCGTGGATGTTTTCACACTTTTCCACGCTGTCAGAATCCACTGGTGGAGTTGGGCATAACTTGCTTTTCGCAAGTTTATCGCCGCTCATCATCCACGGCTCCCGCTGAACGCGTAGTGCTACTTTGAAGTTTGTTTTGGCGCTACTTCGTACGGCACTACGTTGCCTGGCAGACGGATATGTGACCAACATACCACTTTTGAACCCCGATCCTTCCGCCAGGCAATGTAGTGCTGTACAACAGCGGAACAAACAAAACAAATCGTCTTACGATATCACAAAAATCATGGACAATCCATAGAAAAGTCGCACCTGACTAAAAGCCGCAGGGTTCAAAGCTTGTGCAAAAAGTAGCGGCTTATAGCCCGACAATTACGGTATATTTGCATAGTATGACTGGCAGCAGTGACACTCCGAGGCACTTCAAGATTTCATTATCGATACCACTTATTAATTCGATTCCTCTTTGATGGGTGTCCTTAGCTCCGCTTTGTGAATCACCACCATCATTAAACAGCATGTCAAAGGCATTACATTCATGCAAATTGCATTGTCTGTGGTCAAATGTGTTTGCATGTTGAAGGTATTTCCCCTCTTTGTTGTGATCGGGGTTGGGGTTATTGCTAAAAAAATATAACATAACATTTGTGTGTCTATGCGGTATGCTACTTAATATTAGTTACACAACTCATTACATCACTTTTACGTTTCTCTGTAAAATGACGTGAAACTCGTTATCCTAATGAGGACACATGCGGACACATCCTTTAGTATTTAGGTGTGAAAACTAAGCAAAGATGAAAAACGGCACAAAGACACTTAAAAGCAATCGCCATGGTGATTCTACTATAGAAGCATGAGCAGGTAGAAACGGAGGCTGCAGCCTGACTGCTCATCACTTTGTTACCTGTTGAAGTTCAGGCTCTGGCTGCTGGGCTGGGCTCAGCATTCGCTCAGCTTTAACATCAATCGGCGAGCTTAATGTTCGCATACTGTCTGTTGTAAAGACCCACCTTTTAGCACATCCCAGCACACCCACTCACTTCACCAGATGCACCTTGTTTAGTTCTCTCACCTTTGATTGGGTGTGGTGCTTGTCCTAAGGACTGCATTCACTTTTGGCTCACTTTTTTCTTCACTCCCACACGGGGCGGCAGCAGAGCATTGGCAGTCGATGTGTGTCTTTCCTGTATTGATTTTGAGAATAAAAGGAGAACCCTGTGAATGATTGATGACTGCTTATTCTCATTCTAATCGGATGAGCCCATGATGATGACTACTTAAACCCTGAGCCTTCCTTCCTTCATAACACTGTCTGTGCAGATGTTTGCAAATAACAACTCCAAAGAGTCATTGTATGAGTGTGTGGTGTTTAAATAGATGGATTAGAAACTGCAACAAAAAGAATAAGATGCTGACAGTCAAAATGTAGAACTGAATAGAATAGAATAGAATTCAACTTTATTGTCACAAGTACAAGGCAACAAAATGCAGTTAGCATCCATCCAGAAAGTGCTTTAGCAATAATATAGATATATTACAGAATATGGATCTATTATAGGTATGTTACAATGTACGTGGTATGAAGGTATGTTATGAATATGCTATAACTAGTATGTACAAGCTAGCTATGCTATGAACAGGTTATACATATGGTTAAAAATATGAAAACTATACAGATTGTAGATATACAAAGTATTAATAAACAGTTGTAAAACTATAATTAATGTATTGTGCAGTAGGGCTGTTCGATATAAGGATATATATCGGATGATATAAAAACGTCTATCGTTTCATTTTACGCTATCGTTTGTTTCGTGGTGTCGCAAAATAAACTGTTTACGGCAATATTTTTTCATCGTTTTGATGGTCACTGTAGTGGCTATATTAATTTCTTAAAGTTCTCTCTTTCTCTTATATTTAATATAGCAACACTACAGACGGACAAGCGTTTGTTTTTATGCGTTGTCGTTAGCAACAATGACGGTAAAACCACCGCGTGTCCGCTTGTTCCACATAAACCTTTCACAATAAAGCTCAAGATCCTGTTGAGACTTTTCAAAATAAACTGAATCACGTGAAAGATGCAGAGTGTTTACGGATGAGAAGCAAAAAAGAGCCACCAGGTGCTGAAAAATAAACCTTAGACTCAAACGTTAGAACAGGCTTTTCCCCGCAGCACGCCGTGTAATAAATACTCACAAAGAAAACGGCGGCCGTTACAACTTATGTCTAAAAATGTATCGTTTCATGCATCAGTTAAAACACTCGACTCCAGGTACGGGACGCCCAGCTGGAAACACTTCCCGCAAGTCGAGCTGCCCGAGATTCACAGAATTTACAGAAAATGTTACATTTTTGTGATTTATATCGTTATTGGACGATAGAATTATTATATCGGGATATGAGATTTTGGTCATATCGCACAGCCCTATTGTTCAGTATGATTGTCTATACAAAATTCACAGTAGGCACCAAAACAGAACCTCACTGCACGCTTTGTATTTTTTCTTTTTTGTAAATCCAGTTTAAATAATTAATTCCTAAATATAGTTCAGATCAGTTTTATTAATTTTAATAGCCCTTTTTCTGAGAAATGGGCTTAAGTAACATAATTGATGGGACATGTATGTATGTATGTATGTATATACTTGATATCAAAAGCGCACATCCACACATACAATGACTGTAATCCATCATAACTGTGATGTGAATGATATTCATTCAGGAGCTATACTATAAATGCATGTCATGCACTTAGTATGAGTTGGTAAATCAGACGAGGAGGAGCTGAAATGTTTCCAGGGCACGAGTCGCTCCACTGTGTGATGAACAAATAAGTGTGGTACAGAATGGTGTATGTGTTTGTGCACCACTTCAGATATTTCAGTGTCTCCTGACCCTGACCGGACCTACGCAGATAGCTGGCCAGTGGCAGCAGCATCACTGAACAGAATTACGGCTGCAGGCAGGAAAAAAACAGAAAAGCAAATCTGAGCAAAGTAAAACACAGCTCTGTTTAGAAGAGAGCAGCTTTTCCAATAGAAATAAGACCTTAATTTATATCAGACTTTCCTGTTATTGCTCTAATTATCAGAGACTTTTCCATTAACATTAAGCAATTTTTCACTTTCAGTTGGTAATTATGTAATCAAACTGCTTCCTACAGCAGTAATGACCAAAGCGATTCGAACTGACCATCTTTAGCTTGCTCCAGCGACTGAACGTGCAGATTAGAAACTGACTCAAATAAATTCAGTCAGTCCAGGCCTTGTTCGTCAAATGTGCTCGACGTCTGCTTCGTTGACTCCTGTCTGTCAGCGGTATGTTGTGGTTTCACTTCTGCTTCAGTGTTGCCATGCGCTGTCTTGTGGTCTAACTCTCTTCCAGTGTGCCTACGTTTTTGGTTTCAGGGTGTTAGTTGCACTCAGGAAATTGGACAAGGCTTCAGATGAAAAATCAGATGAAGGGAGATTGGCCTTTGAACCGTGTGGGATTTAAACATAAAATGTGTCTGGCAGAATTTCTTTTAAGTAAAGAAAGGTAGAATATGCCCAGTATTTGTCCAGGTTAAATGAATTTATCAAAACCAAACACATTTGAAGTGGCACAGATTTATGGGAGTGGGTGCACAAAAGTGAGAGACAATAGGAAAAAAGTTGCAGGTACGCAGGGAGGGGAGGGGGGGCAGGAGAAGAGTACAGAGGAACTCATTCATCACAGCCAATCTACCAGCCAAGCCAGCTTAATGGAGACAGATAGCGGCTGTAGCTGTCAACACAAGAAGCTTATCTCTATATTAAGCAGTCCCATTGTTAGGACCACACCGGCCACATGTTGGGAGATTGATCTGGAGCATTTAGCGACGGGCCAAATATCCTAATTAGGCTCAAGTTTGACACCAGGTGTCGTTTTTCTCTCCCTATTTTCTGTCACTGGTGGTACGACCTTGTCACTTCGTTTAAAATATCAAAAGTAATCCTCTATCTTCCGTGGAAAACTCAGACTTCAGGAAAATCTTCAAAACCTCTCTCACCTACTCAGTAAGCCTCAAAGTAATCCCTTTTCCTTCTCTCCTTTTATCTCGTCTCATTCCTTCTCAGAGTGTTGGTCTCTTACGGGATGTTGCTAGGTCAGGATTATTGTCAGAGGACCAGCGCAGTCGCCTTCAGTCCTTACTGTTGATTAGCTTATTTGTCTAATTTATACACTGTAAACTGCTCTGAGTGAACTCAGACTTTAAGTTTTCATTCAGATTCCTGAGTGATGAGAGCAAAGATCAAAGGCAGCAGTCTTGTTGCAGTGGAAAAATGTTAGAAAGGAATCAGACAGCCGTCTTCTGTCACCGCACGGATCCTTGCTGTCATGTGAAACTGTATTGATCCACAGAGAAAAATTCTATTTCAGCTTTTCCTTCCTTTCACAGCGAGGTGAGAGGTCAGGGTCAGGTACACATGTAGCTGTCTGTAGAGATAATAGTGATAATTCTCTCATTCTCTGCTCAGACCTTTCTGCAGAGGGGAAAGGGAGACAAGTCTCTTCCTTTGGTTAAACACAATAAAATATTTTTAGCAATGATTATTATTCTGTGTGGAGAAAACCACATTACTTGTAATTTTGTATTCTGGACACCAATACTTTAGAGTTAATGTAGCGGGGGTCACACTAGAGTTTTCTCTGGCATTCAGGAGCAGCAGATTGGGATGAATTACAATAAACCAAGCAATATTTTCTCTGCTCGTGTTAGTTTACATTGATGTTAATATTAACTGTCTCTCTAATTCAGACTTTTTGTGATGAGCAAGAATACAAAACAGGAGGCTGTCACGGCACATTAGGCTGATGCATGCAGGCAAATGTGCATGAAGATAACTGATCCCTTTCTATATCCGATTGTTACGCTGTATAATACATGTAACCTCTGCATAGTTTAATGTGTTTCTAGGTTTCTTTAGGAAAACATATTTTTAGCTTAAGGTTTAAATGCCAGGTTGACACCTGAGGCTGGCTTCCAACACTGAGACAATCCCTGTAGATGCTCATGCCAAAATAGGCTATAAAAAGCAATGAAATTAACATATTGGAGCCTAGTCGAAACATTATTATGACGTTATGGTGGCAGTTTTATTTAATTTTATTTTTGTTTCCATATATAGTCTATGGATTCAAAATTAGACCTGCTAAGTGGCAACATAAGATTTGATGTACCTGACAGCTAAGCTTAGTTAATTAACACCATTTCTCATTATCCTGTTTATATGAATAACAATATACAACTTTAGCCTTATTAACAGCCAGCGAATCTCCCACATATTGTTATTGTGGTATTATAACAATTTTTAAGTTGTGGTAATGCTGTAACTTGTTATTTTCCCAACAGCCTCTATTCTGTTATTTTCTTTGATGGGATTAATGAGTGACTTATTGATATTTCACTTGTAAAGCAATAACCGGACATTGCTTTGTGGTGAGCTTTTTGTTATCCTGGTCCTGCCTCGTCTCTTCTCATCTAACTCCTACTTTCCTCTCCTACTGCTTAAATGCATCACCTCTTCCTCGCAGGCTATCAGCTTTCTCCTTTAGGATGTTGGAACCAGAAAACGATGATTATTCACTTCCAGTCACTCCCTCCACTGCTTCATTTCCCTCTTTACCCTGCAGGTTGCGCTTATTTCACTCAATTTTCTTTTCCATGCCACCCTCATCCTATCATTTTTCTTTTCTTTCTACTTTTGTCTCATTCGTACTACTGGTGCATAAATGGGCACAGTTGTCTTTGTTGCAGAAAAACCAAAGTCAGCCTCAGATTGTAGACAAACGAGCACAACTGAGATCAGTTGAAATGAGACTTGCATAACATATTTTAATATTTTATTCTCTAAGAAGATTATTCGGCAGACGTCTTTCCAGGGTGTGTGTGCGTGCGTGTGTGTGTTCGTGTTCTCCTAAAGACATTTTGTCCACTAAAGTTGAACTTTAAGCAAAAGAGTCATGCATATTTCCTTTGCCCCCTCGAGCAGGTCGTCTTATTATAGCTATTCCTTTTAAAGCAAATCGTTTTTTTGTCCCGGGATTGTTTCTTTCTTTTAATGCTCGTATAATATAACCCATTATAGTAGCTTAAATGTAGCATAATTAAAGCAGTTAATGGCAAATTTGTGAAGTAATTGCGTTATCAAAGCTCTTTAAAACCACCCACTGACATTTTTCACTTTGCATTAACATGTTAATTCTCAGCTTTTTCCTCATTTGCTGGCTGATGCGTTCAGTTTACATTAAACGACTCAGGACGGGCGAAGGAGATGGTTTTCCTGTTGTTGCGGTGAATCATGGGAGGAATTCAGAAATGCGGTGATGGTGAAGTATCAAAGAAATGTACTTTACTCGTGCATTAGTTCACGTCTTTAATGCTTTGTCCACTGCCTTTAGTGTAATGATGAGATGATGAGATAGCCTTTATTTGTCAGTTGCAGGTCTTTTGCCCACAACCGGGATGACAGACCTTGCCGACCGTACATACAATACACAAACATCACATTGGGGAGACAGGTCAGGCTAGGTAGCGAGGAAAAAAACATCGAAATGTGTAACACAAAAGGATAATACAGGAATGCACAGATATCAACACACCAGAGCACAATAAACACAGACAAGCAACATGGGAAAGAGTTCCAGTAAAGCGATTGATCCTCTTATCCACTGGTAATTCAGCCTTCCAGTAGCTGGAAGATGTAAAATACGATTTTTACAGCCACATTTCTTCGAAGTGAAACTTAACGGCCCTGTAAATATGGGAAACCAAGCAAGTTGTCCAGGAGCGATGTCAGGAATTTCCTCTTAATGCTTTTAGGCTACCTTCTCTTTCCCTGGCATAACATTAATCCAATAAATCTATCTGGACTTTCTTGCTCATTGTCATTACATTTGATAAAATATGAATGGAGCCTCTTGTGCAACCATTGCTCCTTTCAAAGAAGAGAGATGCACTCACACTCATTGCCTAAATGTCAAAAAGGTTATTGGATTTGATTAAGTTGGAGTTATTTTTTAGTGGCAAATGATTTCCTAAATTTTCTGTGAAGAAAGCTGGAGGGCGGAAAGTACACTCTGCTGGCCTTTGCCTTCTTGAGGAAAGAGAAATGTGTGGACTTCTTGGTCTTGATGCACACACAGGGGAAGAAGGTCATTTTCCTGGATGCTCCGTACCCCGAGAGCTGCAACATAAACACACACCGTCATTAATCACATCAATGAGGGATCACCTGAAGTCCACATGCTTACTCTCTTTCACATGTACACACAGGGGCTCGCGCATTACTCATCAAGCATATGCAAAGGCACCACAATTAGAAGTGTTATTTACATTACTCAGTGGAGTATGTTGTTACTGTGGCCTTGCTTTTGCTGAACCTGCCTGGTGTCTGACTCACTGAGCACGTGCAGAAGGCTGAGGTGTTTAAAAGAAAGCAAGTATGCTCTGATTGGCAGTTTTGAGAAAGGAATGAAACTGAAGAGGAGGGGAAGGGCAATTTATTGCCATCCATATCTAGAAAGTAGAAATGTGTTAAAGGTGGAAAATATAAAATTATAAAATGATGCATGCTTACAGTGGAAGGTGATGTTAGGGGGAATTGGTATAGGTCACCTGGTTGAGCCATATATCCACAGGCTGCAGAGGCGGCTTGCTTAGTCTCTGCTTTGACTGTCTACTCTGCATATTGTCCTGCTGAATAATATATAAATAAATAATAATAATAATTTAAAAAAACAACACCTGTGCGATCTCCTCTGTGCAAAGATTTTGTGGCTGGAAAAACACAAACAGTGGTTACTCTGGATGTGAAGAGAAGGGGAGGTTCTGACTGTTAAACTGCAGGTTCACTGGCTAATGAGTTGTGATTGACAACTTGTGAATATGCAGCTTCACACCACAGATAATCCCCCGTTTTGAAACATGGTGTGACTAATATTTACAAAATGAGACTTATGAGCAAGACCAAGAAGCTGAAGTGCGGTGAAAATGTGATTACACAGGTCAAGACCCAAAGCTTCTACACAACCTGTATTCTTTTTGCAAGTCAAATTTATTTATATAGCACATTTAAAACAACTGTTGACCAAGATGCTGTACATTTAAGATAATCAAAAGATATAAAAACACAGGAAGACGTGATAAAAATGAAGAAAAAGAAGCATAAAATGATCTAAGTAAGAAAAAAGACATAAAATTAGTAGCAACTCATTCTGATTTAAAAGCCAATGAGTAAAAGTGGGTTTTGCAACCATAACCTTCAGATAGAAGTGAAGCTGCTCGATTCTAGCTGTTTTTATATATGTTAGCATTAGTTTTGCATTTCTATACTGCAGCATCTTTTTATTTATACAACGGGATATAGGTTTGTATATCTGCAACAACCTAGCCTGAACATACGCGGCTCTCTGTAATGAGAGCCAGACAAGCTGTCTGTTGCTTAGATTAGTGGAACAGCAAATCAGAAATGCTTCAAATAATTTAACCTAATACAAACTTATAACTGCAATAAATATTACAGAGCTCCATTAAAATTTGTAAATTGATGACACCTGTGATGTGAATTATGTCAATAAATCTGGATTATACTGACACTACTGTGCTATTCTACATGTAGTCACCTTGAAACTGTGAATATCTTCAAACTCATTATTATAAAATGTAATTTGATCTTTCCATTTTTCACAATAAGAAAAGTTATTACGAGTCATTTTATTTTACAGTGCAGCTGTTATTTCATGAAAGCTCCTTTCTGTATAAATGTCATTGTCAGCGGCAGCGTTTCAGCTCTGCTCTGCAGCCGCTCACCCGATGCAGCTAACTACAGCCTTTTTAACACGCGTGTAGTAAAAACAAAGATAACATGCATTTATTATTTATTTTAGTCCATTTAGTAAGTTCTCAGTAGAACTTACAGTGTGGCTTATTTTCATTATTGTGGCAGAGAATACATGGAACTGCTTACTGTGTAATGCTGTAGAATAGTTCTGTAACTGAACTTGAATGCAGGAAGATTATTACACCAGGAAAACAATTTATTGGCGTGGCGTTTTCCTCGGGTCATGCTGCATACTGAGCCATTGACATTTTGAGTGAGGACGCTAATGAGGAGACTGGGGGACCACACATGCAGGCACAAACACACAGGCATAATTACCATAAAAAAGGGCCTGCGAAATAATGCACACAAATGGGGACAATATGTTTGGCCCAGCTGTGGCCTGGGTATTGATCCATTGATCAAGATATAAATGTGTCCTGTGAAACTCCTCAGTGCTCCTGCTGAGTTATTAATAGACACTAATTTGGTCGATACAGGAATGGGGGGGGGGAGGCTCTTGGTGTCATGGCTACATGTTCACATGCCTGTACCGTCTGTATGTATATTAGGGCTGCCACAAACTATTATTTTGATCGTTGACTAGTCACCGATTATTTTTGTGATTAGTCGACTAATCAGATCATCATCCATTGGACGTAAAACTTATAGCTTATTGCACCAGCAGCATCTGCTCTTATATAACTATCATTA
Organism: Neolamprologus multifasciatus; assembly: GCF_963576455.1. Classification (NCBI taxonomy): domain Eukaryota; kingdom Metazoa; phylum Chordata; class Actinopteri; order Cichliformes; family Cichlidae; genus Neolamprologus; species Neolamprologus multifasciatus. The sequence goes on along the minus strand of NC_140444.1, from coordinate 4,387,444 downwards.
GCTTACAGCTTTAAGTGTTTAAGGTATGTGCTAACTAAAAATAAAAACAAGATGATAGTTTATTAAATTTTAATGAAATTTGCAGATTGTTTTGGTGAAGTTTAATAAACTCCTTGCTATCTAAAATATAACAGGACACCAGAGTATATTCTCGAGCATCTCACACTTCTGATAATCAGTTGTCTGCTTGACGTTTATTCAGCCGTGTAAAAACTATAACTTTAATCTCAGCCAAACCGATTCACTCGGGAACAAATAAAATACTAAAAAAAAGCCAAACAATAACATTTTTAAGTTATCTAAGTGACTTATATATGTTTAACCTTAGTAGCGAAAGACGGCGGTGGGTTTGAAAACGATTTGCCGGGAGTCCGGTGTTCTCACGGCTCTAGTGAGCCTTGCCCCCAGCTAGCTATCGAGCTAGTGGCTAACAGACGTCTCCGAAAACGTCGGAGCACTTTTGAAAATATGTGGTGTCTTGATAAACTGAGCAGATATTTATTTAAACGTTTATTTTGTGACGCAGAAAGAATAATAAGAGTAATATTAAAACTAACTAGCTGCCGCCATTGTTGGAAACTGAGCTGGGCTGCGCTATGAATTCTGGGACACAGCTTCTTCTTCGGGGTTTAACGGCAGCTGGCATCCTTGTACATGCAGTGCTGCCATCTTCTGTTTCAGTCCGTTATTACACTCTTAAATCCTACTACTTATTCCTGCGTCTTTTGTGATGTTACAAAGCTTCAAACGACGCGTCGACTATTAAATCAGTCGTCGACGATTTTGATAGTCGATGTAATCGTGACTAGTCGACTAATCGTGGCAGCCCTAATGTATATGTATCTATGCACGGCTCAGTATCAGAAACTCTACCCTACTCCAGCAGACTTGAAGCGTTCCAGCCTCCTCTGTGTGTTTCCTATAACATACGTGTTTGTGTGTACATGTAGGACATGAATTTGTGGTGCTGTGTGCTGAACTACCATCTATCACAATAAACCCCAAAACCCATATTTTCACTTGTTATTTTTTGTGATACTGATATCAACACATATAAGTTAGGAGAATAACTTATACTAATATGTATTTATTTATTTTTTATCCCCCTAGTGATTTTTCTGTAAATACCAATTCAGTAAATTTATATTGCTGTATGTATTTAATGCATTAGACAGTGTACGGAGAAAAGCTTAATTCAAAGCTGATGTTGGTCTGTGTATAATAATGTACATAATACTAACACTGGTATGAGATTAATGGTATATGCAGATACCTGAACCCAGGGTTTAAATATTGTATCAGAACTGGAAAAAGTTAGATTCTCATATTTGAAAACCTAGAACTACCAGATGTTTGTTGCACAATAAACAAATTAAGCAAACTGTCCAGTTTTATGTAGATTACATTACCCAGACAACGTATAGTTTCTTATGTTGTCTGCATTTCTATTCTTTGTTAGGCTAACGAGAAAACGAAGCAGGAAAAAGAACTGAGTTGAAACATTTTGTTTTCCAGTAAACTGTATATGTGAACGGGACCAAATTAGGACAAAAATATAGTGACCTTAAAGTTAAAGACACAATAACAAAATACCAAAGCAAAAAAGTGACTACATTTCAGAAGGCACTATGACATTTCAGAAAATACATTGTTGGTCCACAGACGGATTAAAAAAGAAAATCCACAACAAAACAGAAAACTGTGACATTTCAGAGCTAGAAAGTGTAGCGACGCTTGTCCATCTAAAGCCTGTTTGCTTCTCAACCGAGTGGTTCTCATAACTCGAGAAAGTAGGAGGCATCACAGATGACTAATAAAAAAATGTTTATTTGACCTCTCGTGTCTCTCTTAAACTTAAAAAAAGAAGAAAAGGTCGGAGGTCACCTATTGTGAGTATACCCTTAAATAACCTATAATGCAGCATCAACAAGGACTGCTTGGATGTTGTGTCAGATATGTGGCCGTGCCACGCTACGCATGGAGAGTTAAGGAGGACTTTAGAGGTCTGGCCTTTCTAACTCGATTTTATTTTCAGTCTGGTAGTTTAGAGACTGAATGTATCACACTGGAGACGGGGCGAGCTTTTGTTTTGTTTGTTTGTTTGTTTGCTTACAGCTTTGTTTCATTCTCAGTACTTCCCAGAACACTTAAACATGCTTTGACAAACGAATAAAGTTTTGTGATGATTTTCTTGGAATATATTTGAGCAGATATTTGATTTTCCTTTGTAAATCAGGAAGTCCTGGTTAGAGGATAGATGTGTGTGTATTTATAGGACTTTAATTAGAAATGGTCGGCTGACGGCAGATTATTTGTTTTCTTTGTTTTCTTTTTTTACCTTGCTCACTAAAGAGGTATTAAGCCGGATTTTTCCTCTACCACAGCACAAATGACAGTAATATGTCTTTGAGGCTTTGTTTAGCTTCCTGATCAATACTAATAAGTCTTGACTCAACGCGCTGTTGTAATTTCTGGTTAGTGGTGTCTGTGACCAAGCAGCCAGCATCATAAGACAAATTATTTCCCAGCATCGTAAATGACTAACACTTATTATTATAGCATTTGGCTTTGTGACATTTTTTCTATTCAGTAGACTTTCTAATGACTTGGCAGCCAAACTCTGTAGGTAATTCATTTCTGTGAGTAAGATGTAACAGACATCGGTTACAGGCAGCCTTTGAAATCAGGACTCCAGGTGAAGATGACGTAAAGGCTTGAATAAAACTGAAGTGTGACTTTGTTGTGTCGTAACTATGTTACACACACAGAGACAGACACACAAAGAGTCAAAGTCAGTGGTGTTCCCTAAGCTCGGTCTCCTGGCTAATGGTTTGTGGCACTGTTGCCCGCTTCAATCTTCAGTCCCTCCTCAATCACCAACCGGTTCCACTTTCCCTGCAGGTGGCTGGAAATGAGGGCAGCAGTTGATTAGAGCAGAGGAGAGCGCTGTAATAGTCGGGCGGCTGCTCGGGGATAAGAATAGCTGCTCAAATCCATCTGTCAGACCACAGGTTAGTTCGGCTATTGATGCTTTCGCTGTATCCCTCAATACTTCGAAGCAGATAGAGTATCTGCTGTGTGACGCGTTGCACCAACTGTATTAGTTATGTGTCATCTAAATCACAAGTAGGGATGGGTATCGTTTAGGTTTTATCCGATACCGGTGCCAAACCGGTACTTTTGAAACAGTGCCGGTGCTTAAACGGTGCTCCAACCGGTGCTTAAAGAATGGAGAACACAAACTTTGTCCAAAAACCTCTCATGTTCAGCTGTTTTTTTGTAAAAAGATAACAATGTTAGCCTTTTCTGCAGCTATAGCACGTATATGGTATCACTCTTGGCTGGAAGCAGTGCTTAAACAATGGAAAAAATACAAACTTTGTCCAAAACTCTCACATTTTTAGCTGTTTCCCACTTTTTCTTTGGTCATTTTAGCCTTTTTGGCCAGGGTGAAGGGAGTATCTGCCATCAAACAAGAAGACAGCCGCATGTAGCTATGATGATGTTTGCTAGTTCACCTTACATGCATTAATGTAATAACGTGGTTAGCCTACTCAACATAAATTACACACGAACAACATTAAGCTACTCACGCAGAGAAGAACGGCTGCTGCTGCATCATCATCCTCATCATTTCTGCTACACTGGCAGGGCTAGGGGCCAGGACTCTCCTCTTCGGGTTTTGGGGGATGTTGCTAACTCCGGGTCAGATAACAGGCACCACACCCGCAGTAGATGTGCTCGGTGTGAGGTCTCGCAGCAAGCTATCAAATACGGCGCATTTCACGGCTTTAAAAAAAAAAAAAACGCTATGCGTCGCCAGGTGTTTCATCAGATTTGAGGTGTTACCTCCTTTGCACAGTATCACAGTATCACCTTAAAGCACTTGTTGCAGCTGCTGAGTTTGCATCTATTGCTGTGAAGTACAGCCAGACTTTTGTCCGCTTCGCCTTGGGAATTTTTAATCTGTAGCTCTGCTCTAAAAGAACGTACGTACCTGGACCCGCCTACTATCCTCGGAAACATAAAACGATTGGCTAGAATCTAAAGTGTATCACCGCTCAGGAAAAAAAAGCACAGAAATAAAGCACCGAAATGTGTGCTTCTTTTCCGTCTGGTTACTACCGTTTATGTCAGAACCGGTGCCATCATGGCACCGGATACCGGTACCCATCCCTAATCACAAGATTACCTTCTTTCCTGAAGGACAGAAAACATCGGTGTAACAAAATGAAACCTTAGATGAATGTGGACCTCTGTAAGAGTGACTTGACACACTAACACAGTTTACAAGTCATTTTGTTTTGATCATTACGCTTTCATCGTGTTTCTGACTGACTTTTGTTTAGAGAAACTAGAGTGTATGAAACCAAATGTAAGCATAGTTTAAACAGCCCCTTGCTGTTCCCAGGGAGTCAATTAGTCCCATTCTGTCAAAGCTGCTGGTCTCATTTATGCACAAGATGACTTTTTGCCCTGAGCCACTGGGTTATGGCAGTTGTGAGAAGAATGCGTCACTCCCAAGTCATCTTACTGCAGCATAAGCCACCACTACCTCTCTGACCTTATAAAGCTGACTTCATAGGTCTCTGAAACTTGACTGGTGTCTCTCTCTTTTTTGGGGGATTTTGCTGCAGAGGGTGGATCAGAATACCAGCACCAAAAGCATATGCTTTGGACTATTAAATCCTAGCAAATTTAATCGACATTAAATAAGAACCAGAACCAATTCACAGAACTGCACAGAAACACTGCAAACCCGCTTTATAACAAACTTTAAAAAGCAGCCGACTAGGAAGTAAATAGACTTTTTTTTTGGACCTGTGCAGCCTTCAGTTAGAAAGTGACATTAGAAGAAAGATGAAAAACTCCCAGAGCAAGGCAAACACAGGCATTCCTTTGAGAAGAAAATCCATCAAACCAGCAGGGGTCATCACAAAAAAATGACACTACAGCAATATTGTTATAGATGTTTTTGGATGGGATCCACCTGCTTTTACCTGTCGCTATGCTGCGTTTCAACACAAACCTTTTGTACTCTTTCAAATGGAGATCTCATACAGACTCAGAAGCTCTCATTGGACTTCTCAGGTAAGACCAGGTGACTGAACACATTCCTCCATTTCAAAAGGGAGATCAGTACAAATAAAGTTTAGTTTAGTTAGAAAACAACATTAAAAATTGAAAGTTATGAAAGAAATCATGAGTGGAAACTAATATCAGTAAGAAACAAAATCTAAATAATAAATGACATATCAGTTTTTACCCGTCAGCTTTAAAAGGCTTATGGAGTATTGTCAGCCGGCGAATATGTTTGTGAATATAACTCGAGAAGGATTTTGAAATTCATCACATAGGTGCATCTACCAGCAGGCTGAGGGGGGGCGATGGCACCCCTCAGGTAATTTTGCATCCCTTTTTCTGCAACACGTCGGAAAATTAACACCACCTGATGATGTTTGTGTGATGTCAGTGGATGGAGGCATGCATGCTGTTATGTTTTCCTTTTTCAACTTGTTTTTCTATATCCTGCAAAAACAAAAAGAAAAGAAAAGAAAAAACATGACTTGCTTGCAGCTTTTTTGCGTTATAGCTCTGAGTGCCTTCTTCTCTCCTTAAGGTAAAATGACTTAATTACAAATGTTGCTCCAAAAACAGACTTCTGAGCTCTGCTCAGAACTGAACTTTTAATTGGACTGGCGCTTTGAGGTCTCTCTGCGTCTTCACTGTCACAGGTCTGCACAACACATGTACATGTGCACAAAGACACACAATCATGGATGGTTCTAATCTAATGGAGCCTATTAAAGCTCCTTGAGTCTAATAAGGATTCAGGCATGTTTGCCTAATTTAAGCACATCTGCTTATCCATTGTTTTTAGTTTTGCAATTTTAGTATCTGTAATGACTCCAACATGAAAGCTGAATATTTCTTTGTTTGCTGTGTCTGACTAGCTTAATTAATGCTTCTGTCGTGCATACAAATAAGGGCGTTATTAAGAAATCCCACAGAGAAATAGGAAGCAAAGCATGACAAAGAGTTCCTCAGTGGAATTTAATGTAGAATTCAGTTCATAACGTTTTATTCATATAACACCAATTCACACCACCAGTGACCTCAAAGACCTTACAATACCCCAACAGTCACACAGTGCCTACTGAATATCACTTGGTGACTGTGGGAAGGAAGAGCTTCCTTTGAACAGGAAGAGACCTGCAGGTCAGGTTGGGGGGAGGGGAAGAAAAACAGAGTGACATGAGGACAAACGAGCAAAAACCAAACTAGGTTTGATTGCATATAACTTATATTTCAGCTGTTTCGTCTGTGAAATGTATTTTGTTATTATATCACCCTCTTCAACACCAGCACTTGGTGCAGTTGGACCTTCTGCCAGTTATATAACCCATGTCGCTTAGTCAGCTGCAGCAGCAGTGTTCTGACTCCGGCTGCTCTCTTCCATCATCCAACGATATCAAGTGATGGGTGTTGCTGTAATATCACTTATTTTCTATTAGGAACACGTCGTCTATAAAGTAGTTAGTTTGTTCCCTTCTACAGAACTTTTTAAAAGTATCCTTATGATGATTTTTCATAGTCTGTTTTATGTTTCAGCCATAGAAATGTATTTGAGGAACAGGCGTGTAGGTAATTTAGTCTTGACAGGAGGTGTGTGCTGGCAGGATGAGAAGATGACGTGTCATCTCTCCCTCTGCTCCATCCGACCTGCTGTGAACTGACTCAGCCCGGACACATTGGCCCCAGCAGGACTGCTGTCACTGGGGAAATGACTATCGCCTCAGCTGTGTGCGATTTGTCAAACTACGCTGTACTTTTCTCAGCTAAACTTGAATTAGTGGACTTTATTAATCCCTGAAGGAGAATATTCATTATGTCTTCCCCAATTCCAGCTCTATATGTTCACTATCATATCTCTGAATGGTTAATCTTGTGAAACATCAACATTTTCATGTTTTCATACCAACTATTTGTTGCTGCTTCTGCAGCTTTTAGACTGAGAGCTTGTAATCATCCCAGGTTATTAAATAGTGTCTTTTTGTCCAAGATGCTCTCTAGGTCTCTCTAGGTGTTTATTATCAGGTTATAGGATTAATCTCTCCCTCTCAAACATTTAAAGCCCCAACCTTTTTTACGCCTTTTAGGTCCGACAATATTTTCACGGACCGGCCTTTAAGGTGTCGCAGATAAATACAACAAAATAAAAACAGTACCGGTACCAAAAAAAGAAGTATTATTAACACACGGGAAAAGACCCAGGGAAATTGAGTTAACGATAAAAACCCTGAAAACCAGAAAACGAGCCTCAACTCTCCCGGCCCCACACCAAACAACTCACAGACCCGTACCGGTCCGTGGCCCGGGGGTTGGGGACCGCTGATTTAAAGGACACAGTAGTGTCAAAAGACTGTTCTCGCTCAGCATCCAGCTTGGATGTGGCCATCATGTCAAATCAGGGACACCACAGGAATCCATGTGGATGTCTGTCACCAACAGTTACATAACAGCAGTATTTGACGCCTCACATCCACAGTGCCATTTGAGTTATGCAATAGCTCAGACGTATTTCTTCTGTTTGGTCTCCGTAATAAAACATTTAAGGAACATTTCTCAAGGTAATTATCCAATTTGAACACCCATAAAAGCACCTGAGTTTATCTCTTTCATGCGTCTCAAAAGAGCTCGTCATTCTCTAACGTTGAACCACCTTGGGAAACTCTCACGTTGAATGCCTCTATCAGTGACATAAGTGTTTGAAAATGGAGCAACCAACCAATCAACCACTCCTTACCATGGCTGTCTGGTACATCTACAGTGATACTGATGCATTATCAGTCTTACTTGAAGTTACTCAACTGAAAGGGAAAGACTCACTTTCTAAAAGAATAACATGACCTTGATCCAACTACAACACATTACCTGCTGAAACCAGAGATGAAATCTTGAGGTCTCACACATGCTAACTCTAAGCTTTGCCTCAAGATTACCTTCCTTTAAATCAGAAGTGAGGACAAAACAAAGCCCTGGTAGAGCCAAGTATGGGTTTTTGCCATGAAAGTAGTCCCAGCTCTCACTTCAGTTTTACCAGAACTCCTGGTAAAGGCCTCCAAACCCCATTTAATGGTTAAAATTGTTTCAAGTCTTTCAAAAACACTGTGTCAGAATGGGCAAAGCTTCATGACTCCTCTAGGTTCCCAACGTGTCCTTACAAAAACATGATCCCCTAATGCTCCAAGACGAAACCTGGTTTGTTCCTCGTGCATTTGAACATTGGCATGGTAGCACTTTAGCTATAAGTCATATGAACCTCAAATATATGGTAGCACCATAAAACCAAAATATGAAATGAAGAAATCTAAAAGTCTTCTAAATATCGGTGTTAAAGCTTTGGAGGCAATTGTTATTGGAAGATGCAAATAGATTGACAACTTCTGGATTCATTCACACATCTGTATCAGGGTGTGTGCTGTAATAGGAAAGTTGTCTGCCTGTCTAGTTGTCATTGTCAGCCCCGGTTATGTACCGTTGATGCTGCTGCTGCAATTTTTCTCTTAAGCAAGAATAGACTCTGCGTCACACGCCGTCATCGTTGACGTCACATTGTTGACTGTTACACGGCACTGTGATCTACCACATCCGGTACAGTGCCAGCCTTTTCAAGTTTGTGTTAGGGGTGATATAAAGGTGATATAAAGGTGTAATAACATGCTGTTGGTGATAAAAGCCCAGACATGTCTGAGGACAAGAGAATTCATTCTCCTGAGTTGTGAAGATGCTTTAATAAAGTGAAGTAATTTTCCATGTGTTAGTTTTTTACTTGGATAGCTTTATCGATCCCACAAGGGAAATATATTGCAGCTTTAGTGTGCATCATTTCTTATGAAAAATAAGAAATGATGCAAAAACTAGTAGATATTTAAGTGTGTACTGTAAAAGTGGTGTATCCTCGGTCTTTACAGAAAGGAGGCTGTTCGTTTATGGCAAAAGACATAATTCATCACCACAATGTCTTTTTTCTTTAAAGAGTTTCCTTGAGCTTTAAATATAATATAAGGGAGAAAGACTAAGATAAACAGGTATTTTTGACCAATAAGCCCATCTTTCATTGGTCCATTCTGGCTCACAGCTTCCATTGTGTGATGTCTGCAGGTGCAGGCAGAACGAGGCCCAGGCGGCATTAAGTCCACTCTATTAGGTAGTCTGACACACTAGCCTCTGGATGAGGCAACCCTCTGAGGTCCAAAGACAATGATGGCTGCAGAAAACATAAAAGCTCATTTCACAAAATCATCTTGAGATAGTTTTTATGAGTTTTGTCTCTCCTAGGTCTTGCTGAGCAGAGGCTCTCTGTCATCTTGGTTATATTTAACTACTTTATGCTTTTGTGGACACAGAATACCCGCTGCTGTAAAACAATCTGAAAAAGTGATTATTTTATCCGGGTTGTCGTGTTTTTATAACAGCTGAAAGCCGTCATTATTTGTCCAGTACAGAGGAGTCACTGTAAGTCAAATAAAATACATTCAGCATTCCTCAAAGAATCGCAACGCCATTGCTCAAAATGATTTCAAACAATGTGAAAGGGTTAACACACTGGTGATGGCAGCTACATTATAGCCACAGCCACCCTGGGGCGCGCTGACAGAGGCGAGGCTGCCGGACACTGGCGCCACCGGGCCCTCTGACCACCACCAGTAGGCAACGGGTGAAGTGTCGCCCAAGGACACAACGACGAGACTGTCCAAGCCGGGGCTCGAACCGGCAACCTTCCAATTAACTCAATTCAATTCAATTCAATTTATATAGCGCCAAATCACAACAAAAGTCGCCTCAAGGCGCTTCATAGATACAGAGAAAAACCCAACAATCATATGACCCCCTATGAGCAAGCACTTTGGCGACAGTGGGAAGGAAAAACTCCCTTTTAACAGGAAGAAACCTCCAGCAGAACCAGGCTCAGGGAGGGGCGGCCATCTGCTGCGACCGGTTGGGGTGAGAGAAGGAAGACAGGATTACAGAATTACAAGGCGAACTCCCAACTCTTGAGCCACAATCGCCCCAGCGATGATATAAACCATATTTATGAAACTAAACAAATGCGTCCCATCTCTTTGCTAATCATGGTTATCGTAGGTTACATAATATTTTCCCTTTGACTCCGATTCTGAGACGTTCGTTGTTTTTGACAGATGAGGTCTAGTTAGAGTCCCAACTATTCCTCATTTCTACCAGCTCTCCTCGTGACCACGAGACAAGATAATTGCTTTCAGTCGCTCTGAAGCTGAGCGCGTTTTATTGTCAGTCACAAGAATAAACTGTCGTATTTTCACCTTGTGTGTAAAGCTGCTGTGATACTGACGGATCAGTAATTGAAATTTTGCAGGGATTGAGTTGTCTGCAGGTCCATTAGACATCAGGGTTTAAACTTGGTGTGTGAGTGAGAGAGAGGGGGAGAGAATGAATGAACTGGTGTGTCTGGAATGATACTCTTATGCTACGTATGAATTAACACAGCTGTAGTTTCAGTCTAACCCAGTGGGGTTCGATATGACTTTATTCTTTGGAATGATTTTGAATTCAATTTAAAATCTAATTAGGTTTAATGTTTAACGTTTGCAAGGAGCCAGGTTTATAAATAACTAAACATGAATCATTCAAAAACCCATTGTTTTGGCTGAGGCAGAGATGCCGTTATATCAAGTTGGCCTAATTATTGTTTACAAGCTTTATGTGAAAATGAGTCACAGTTATGAAATGCTGATGAAATATGTATTTGACATATTTAAAAAGATGGGTTAACCCCGTCTATTTTTTTAAAAAATAATCTACATTCTTGGAGTCACGACTATGAAGTTGATTTATTCAAACGTTCATTCGGTTTTAATATAACAAGATGGCGTCGCACACGTTGGTCGGTGGCTGATGCGTAGAAACGTATGAGCCAAGTCATCAGATGATCTGCTGGGATTGTGGATGAGCTCGACGAAACAGAATACGTTATCTACAGAAGCATTTCTCATTTCAGCTGGTAAAAGCGATAAATGCAGATAGCTCTTTGTTAATAAAGGAGAATAGATGAATATATAGTAAATATCAGAGCTTTTTATTTAAAAGCTAATAAGAATCGGTGACGGCAGAAGACGTGAACATCAGAAAAAGGTTTGGCAGCTGTGCCTTTTGTAGGTAAAGGCATTGAGAGGATGCCTTCAAACTAGGGATGCACCGATACCACTTTTTTGGAAACGACTACAAGTACTTGCATTTCAGTACTCGCCGATACCGAGTACTTAATAAAAACATGATTTAAATTTACAGGTAACAGCTTTAGTCCTATAATTTAACAAAAAACAAACAAACTAGCGACTAGTTTGGAATTAAGAACATTTATTTAAAATGAAAAGCATGTTGTATGCAACATATTACAGAATAAATAATTATAAAAAAACAAAATTTAATTTTAAATTTGTTCGTCTGTTTCTCTGTTTAGAAGTCTCACTAGCACAGTCACAGCTGGGATGACATCAGAGGCTAGTGCGTCGTAGCTGCTCACTTTTTTAGTTAGTTCCTCAAAGGGGGCGAGGATGGCAACAGTCGTCTCCATAAGAGCCCGTTGGTGAGCGGTGAGATAGTCAGGGAGTTCGTGCTCGGACACGCCCAGCACTCGCTTTTGCTCAATGAGGGACTGGAGCATGTAATACGTGCTGTTCCAGCGCGTCTGTACGTCCTGCTGCAGTCTCTTTATTGGCTGGTTGAGCTGTCCCTGAATGTCCTCGAGGCGGGAGTAGGCTAAGGCGGACTGTTTAAAATGCCCAACTATTTTCCGTCCCACTGCTATAGCATCAGCTATACTCCTCTGTGCTAATAAGCGTGGGTAAATAAGCGTGGGTAAACTCTTTGTACTCGTTGTCGTGTTGGGATTTTAGGTGCTTGATTAAATTACTTGTGTTAAATGCGCTACCTTTTGATCCTCCTCTGGACAATTTCGCTGAGCACAATTTGCAGTCCGCCTTTGTTTTCGCGTCTTCGTTCACTTTGAAATAGTTCCACACGGCTGACTTGTCTCGCCTCGCCTTCTCCCCGCTCTGAGCTGCAGCCAGGGCCTCGGCGCCTGTGATTAACCCCTTACATGCCGCTCAAACATAGACAGGTCTCAGACCGTGGTATCGGTCCTCGGTATCGGGGGACTTTTAACGAGTACTTTAGAAAATGTGGTATCGAGGCCGATACCCGATACCGGTATCGGTGCATCCCTACTTCAAACAGTTTTTTATGTTTCTACTCCTCACCAGGGTTTTAATAGTTTTGCAATTTTCATTAGTTTTTATTTTTATTTAGTTTTGACTTCAGATTTTCAATTTTATATCAGTTTTAATTAGTTTTTACCAATTGTTTGCTAGTTTAGTTTAGTTTTTATTTTTTTGAAAATCCTTAGTTTCAGTTTAGTCTTGATTAGTTTCAGTTATAGTTTTAGTTGTGTTTGCAATAATTAAGTGTAACAAAATCCCAGTTTCATCATATCAGTCATTCTCTTCTGCTCATCCTTGGGTGTGTTGCTATTCCAGCTACCATACTGCACCCTGGACAGGTCGCCTGTCTGTCGCAGGGCTAACACGCAGAGACAGACAACTCACATTCCCACCTATGGGTTCTTTAAATAAATAAATAAAGGCAGATGAACAACCATTGATACCAGGCAACTATAAAATGTATATCTTGGCCCCAATGAGACTATTAACTCTCGCAGCACCGGGTGTTCGTAATTTTGGTTCAAGTGAATTGATAAACTTTTTGAAGGTAATTGACTCACACAGTTGTGTAGATATCCCCGTCCTGTTGTCTCGGGATGCATCACGCTGCCTTGCCTGGGGTTAGCTTCTGTTTTCTGGGGATGAGGGTTGAGTGTGCTCCCTTACCTTCTCAAGCTAAGCTAGGTTAGCCTTCTTGTGTGAGCTTTTCAAGTGCACTTTAAGGTTTGTGGGATTTTTTTCCCTTTAGAAATGTTCCTCATAATTTGTCTGTTTCCACTACAAGACACTTGCTTTATCCAAAACACAGTCATATTCAAAGTAATCCCAAATTGGACTCTGGCGCTTTCTTCCGACTTTTCCTGACATGATTCTGCGCGTGGACGGAGCAGCGACACAGACGACTCGACTAACGTACTGCCACCTGCTGGCATAATGAGACACAGCAAGAAAAAAATCTGGAAACTAAACTTCATTTTCACCCTTGACTCTTGTATGACATGCACACATCAATGAAAACTAAACACATTTTTGCTATAAATTCAGTTAATTTTAGTTAGTTTTGTGAACACTCATTATAGTTTTAGTTAGTTTTCCTTTTTTTTTTTTTTTTATTTCCGTTAACGAAAATGTTTTTTCACTTCTAGTTTTCGTTATTTCGTTAGTTTTCGTTAACGATAATAACCTTGCTCCTCACTTGTTTTAGTTTCCTCTTCAGTCTCAAACATAGACAGGTCTCAGACCGTGGTATCGGTCCTCGGTATCGGGGGACTTTTAACGAGTACTTTAGAAAATGTGGTATCGAGGCCGATACCCGATACCGGTATCGGTGCATCCCTACTTCAAACAGTTTTTTATGTTTCTACTCCTCACTTGTTTTAGTTTCCTCTTCAGTCTCCATATTTCTTTGGCGTATTTCACTTCTAAAAAGGCTGCTTTTGATGCTCAGATGCTGATTAGTGGTTGAGAGGACAAAGGTTGCCTTTGCTCATTTCCTCCCTCTGACAACAAGTGGCTGCTGCTGTCACCTTCATCCGGCTTAATGCATCCTTTACTTTAATTGTTTTATTTATTCAGATTTTCATTTGGGGCTTGAAAAGATGAGAAGCCTTTTCTTTAATGGGTAAAAGACATTACATTTCTTATTTCTCTTATTTTATTATTTGTTTTATAAAAACCATTTTGTGTTGCTTCGGTGTTAATGATGATGGATCAACACAGACTGAGTTTTACCCGTGCCCAGCAGTCATCGCCTGTTTTATTGTCTGCACAGTATGCTGATATTTGTCACAGAATAGTTCACCGAGTCTTGCAGCTAAACTGTGTGTGTTTAACTTCATCCTGAATGCGTACGGTGCTTTGAAAAGGTTGCCTGTTCTTAAGAGGTGACATGATGATGAATGGCAGCAGGGCTGGCACAGCGCACGCCTTTACAAAGAGTTTGTTTCCTGTAGCCTTGATGGAAATGGTGGAAGTGTTTTGCAGCGGTGGTGAAAGGTGGAGAAGCAACAGGCGAACAGCTGCAGTTTGTCTCAACCTCTGGAGACGGTCTGTCCTCACAGGAAGCTGGAGCTCCCCCTTCAGGTCAAGGCTGTTAGTGAGTCCATTTCTTTGCACAGGCACACTCGCGTCTCGCTCTCCAGGAAAACTGTAATTGGTACATTTAAATGGACTCTCCTAGGTGTCTTCCTCATACATATGAATTTGTCTTAATCTCTTTGTGCCACTTGAATTTTAAATGCTCAGCTGTCATGAATGTAAATCAGCAGCTTTGCTGAAGCATCTAAATACAATTGGGAATCATGTGAAATAACAGCTACAGAAAGTGTAAACACTTGTCCCACCTAACACTCTCGCCTTTCTGCACACCTCCCCCAGTTTCCACTATGAGTTCTGATTCCAGGCGCTGCACCTCCATCACTGCAGCTCCCCCACTAACGCCATTAAGCCATTCAGATACCACTTGATATACGTCGGGGCGAGCGCTGCGCCTCTCGACGTTCAGACGCTTTTATCCGATTATGCCCAAATTGAATCAGCCTGCAAGCTTTCCTCTCGCACTGCAAACTCTTCCAGATACGGGAAGTTGAAATGTTGGCATCTTTGATGAAGGTCTGTTCAGTCTGGCCGCTGTATGATGTGACGGAACAATGAGCAAGTGGTAATTTTATTCTGCAAATCAAGAGTACAAATCACAGCTCCCAACTGGGATTACACCATCCAGCGCCGTTTAATTAAAAATCACACAGCTGTAACATTTAAACACAGAGGTTCATAAATAAGTTGTATAGTTTAATGAGTAATGAAGCCTACATGATACCAATAAATCAGTGATTCTACATCTGCTTGTTGTCCGGGTACATGAAGAGTGCAGGAGTTTTAGAAACAGGAGTTCTGGTGGAGCTTTTATACTGAAATTCGTATTTTCTGTTTATCTAATTTTGGGTCTTCTCACCCTTATAGCAGAGCGGTGCAAACAATAACTTAATGTTGCACTGTAATAGGGCTGCCACGATTAGTCGACTAGTCACGATTACGTCGACTATCAAAATCGTCGACGACTGATTTAATAGTCTACGAGTCGTTTGAAGCTTTGTAAGATCACAAAAGACGCAGGAATAAGTAGTAGGATTTAAGAGTGTAATAACGGACTGAAACAGAAGATGGCAGCACTGCATGTACAAGGATGCCAGCTGCCGTTAAACCCCGAAGAAGAAGAAGCTCTGTCCCAGAATTCATAGCGCGGCCCTGCTCAGTTTCCAACAATGGCGGCAGCTAGTTAGTTTTAATATTACTCTTATTATTCTTTCTGGGTCACAAAATAAACGTTTAACATATTTTCAGGCGAGAATGTAGCTGTGTAAACCTCAAATATCTGCTCAGTTTATCAAGACATCACATATTTTCAAAAGCGCTCAGACGTTTTCGGAGACGTCTGTTAGCCACTAGCTCGATAGCTAGCCGGGGGCTAGGCTCACTAGAGCCGTGAGAACACCGGACTCCCGGCAAATCGTTTTCAAACCCACCGCCGTCTTTCGCTACTCAGGTTAAATATATATAAGTCACTTAGATAACTTAAAAATGTTATTGTTTGGCTTTTTTTTCAGTATTTTATTTGTTCCTGAGTAAATCGGTTTGGCTGAGAGAAGTTATAGTTTTTACACAGATGGATAAAGTCAAGCAGACAACTGATTATCAGAAGTGTGAGATGCTCCAGAATATACTCCGGTTTCCCGCTATATTTTAGATAGCAAGGAGTTTATTAAACTTCACCAAAACAAACTATCATCTTGTCTTTATTTTTAGTTAGCACATACCTTAAACACTTAAAGCTGTAAGCTAATGATAGTTATATAAGAGCAGATGCTGCTGGTTCAATAAGCCGTACGTTTTACGTCCAATGGATGATGATCTGATTAGTCAACTAATCGCAAAAATAATCTGTTGTTATGTTTACATACACTGCTAAGATGGTGAAGGGTTGCTTTACAAGAGGGACTGAATATGAACATATACTCAGTTATAGGGTTGCCAACTCCCTGAGAAATAAATAAGGGACACCTCGTGGCCAGGGCCGGGCGACCCAGTTGTCTTCACCCTTCCCAGTGTGGTGAATTTTTTAGCTCTTTTTTTGTGTGTGAAATTATTTTTTTTAACCATTTGGCTTGAATTTGATTTAAGTAGATGCGTATTCTTTATGATATCAACACATGGGAAACAAACATCATTTAGCCATTTATTTTTAGCTCAAAATGACAACATTAACACAATAAAACAGGTCTCTTTCTTAAACAGAAGCCTGTCATGCTTAACTTTTGAGAATAAAAGTAAATCTTTCTTTAAAAGAACTCTGTCCTGCTTAACTTAAAATTATATAAATTAATAGAAAACAATAGAAAGAAAAATATTCTTGTAACAGTGCACATTTAGTGCATTTAGTGCAATTGGCTTCAGTAGAGGCATTATTTCAGCTTTTGCTCCCGTTTGTAAACCCACTTGTTCCCATGATTACGCATCATAACTCATCATCATTATTCATCTATGTATTACTTTTATGTATTACTCATCTATTTGTTGTAATCATCTATCCTTGCAGTTGTTTATTACACAAAATAAATTATATTATCACACTTCTGGCCACATAGCGCTGATATTCACTGCACATGCCCATTTTAACCTTAACCAGAGGGTTTAAAAACAAACAAACCAGTGTTTACCATATCTGCTTCTGCCGTGGCCTGGTGGACAAAAATTGGTTAAGGGTTCCCCGAGCTTTCACGCCCCTCATGTTCTTCATGTGCCCACCATTAGAAGCACGCCTATGGAAAAAGTGCGCCGGCACACAGTGCAGTGCGCTTTATAGGTGTTATCGTGCACTTTTCCAGCCAGGTGTTTTCCTTTTCCCATTCTTCCCTGTACTTTTGCGGCCTTGTTTTCTTTCTCTGAGAGGAACAAACATTGCTGGTCTAATGCTGGGCTTACACTGTGCGATTTTTGGCCCATTTTGAGCCGATTTTTGAGTCGTGCGACCAATTTGGTGATCGGCCCGATTTTGGGTTCATCGTGCATCGTGTAGTATACGTGGGGTAACGAGAAGCGATTAACACCTCACGACCAGCTCCCGATCATCAATCGCTCGTGAGGGTGTCACCGCAGCCGCTCACGCGCAAACACGTAAACGTCGGTGAAAAAGACGGAGCAGCAGTGCAGCGTGTGATCTGGACACAAGCGATGGAGGCACAACTTGTAGAACTTTGGAAAGCTCATCCGAGCCTTTTCGATGTGGCATCACCAAATTATCACGACCACAACAACCGTGAAAATAGTTGGATGGACATTGCTGCTCAATCACAGCTGCCTGATCATGTTTTTCATTAGCAGTTTAGCAAAGTTGATGGTGGTGTGTGTCTGTGTGAGTGAAAGACAGAGAGGGAGAGCGAGCGACAGATTTTCTGTTATAACCTTCATTTTATGGAGGCACAGTGTGAGCACTCAGGTCGCATCAGAGCATCGGGCGGTATAGTGTGAGACCCTGCATCGTGACCTACGAACTTATAACCCATGCGAGCCAATCGTGCAGTTTGAAAATTGCACAGTGTTTGCCCAGCTTCAGGTGTACTGTCGTCTGAGACTTGCACCGCAGTGTCGGCGTTTGTTTCCCCGTTGGCCATGCTTTTTGTTGTGGTCATCTGTTGTCTTCCGGTATTTTCTCCGCAAGCGACCTTTCCTCAACCAATGAGATGAGCGGTAATCTGAATTGTCATACTCGAATTGTCATAAGTGCGCTGTCAGCTCATTGGTCACAAAGCAGGAGCGGGGCTGGGAATTATGTTTTCAAACAAAGCGTTAATTACATTAAAACTTATAGACTACTTTTGATTCTCACTGTATTACAGGACAAAGTGCGTCCCTTATTAGCTCAATACGGGACGTGTACTTTTGTTTCTAAATACGGGACGATTCCGTTTTTTAAGGGACGGTTGGCAACCCTACTCAGTTACCAGTAGGGGGCTCTGTGACTAATAGTGATAGAAGGATAGAAGAAGAGAAGTGTATGGTGATACGTTTTGGATGGCTAACTACTGCTGAATACACGTTCCATTCTAAACCAAGCCGTCTCCGTTCTTCTGTCGAAACACCACAAATTGGCGACGAGGATGAGTGCATCAGTTCCGAGTCCACCATCTTTTCTTCCACATGTGGGTGAGCCGCCAATTCCATTTACTACATGGCGGAAAATATTCGACAATTACATGCTAGTAATCAATGCCACGGGAGACGCATGGCCGGATGCTAGGAAACGCCCTGTTTTGCTACACTGCTTGGGCCCAGAGGGACAGCGGTTATTCTACACGTTACCGGAGCAAGGTGATACATATGCTGACGCCATGAGCGCACTGGAGAAGCACTTTGTGCCAAAAGTGAATGTCGTGGCGTGCCGTCATACATTCAGACAGCGTATTCAACGAGCGGATGAGACTGTTTCTCAGTATGTGGTGGCTCTGAGAGCGTTAGCTTCATCTTGTAACTTTGGACAAATGGAAAGTGAAATGATAAGAGATCAATTAATCTCCAACGCTCATCTCAGCGCTGTGAAAGACAAACTGTTACTGGAGGACGATCTCACACTGGATAAGGCTCTAACTATTGCAGGTCAGGTGGAAGCAGCAGTCAAAAACGCTACTCTACTCTCCACACCCGGCTCGTTTCCGACCGCGCCTGTTCAGACAGTCGACGCGCCAAATTTCCACTCTCACCAGAAGAGAGGACCTCGCCCTGCTAAAGGCTGCACTCCAGACCAACGCAAACGGGGAGGTTCAAAGCAGCAGCAGCGGAAGTGCTTCAGGTGTGGTTCTCACAAGCACTTAGCTAATGATAGAAACTGCCCGGCTGCTTCTTCAAAATGCAACAACTGCGGGAAAAAGGGACATTTTGCCAAGGTATGTAAGTCGTCAGTCAGTGAAGTGAGAGAAGTAGTGGTTCCAGAATTGGCAGTACTGTGCGTGCAAGATGCTAAAATGATGGCAGCTATTCAAGATAAGCTTACCTGCACTGTCGACATTGAAACTGTACAAAGTGATTCTAAGACGGTAGAGCTGATAGTAGACACTGGAGCTTCTGTGTCTATTCTGCCAGAAACTATCTACAGACAGTATTTTGCAGACTGTTCACTGGTGCGACCTAAAGTCAAACTAGTTACTTATGCTAAAGATGAGTTACCTGTGATGGGTTGTCTGCCTGCATCAGTTGCACTGCATGCACAGAATGAAAAAGTTCCTGCTTCCTTCTACATTGTCAAAGCTGGTTCCCCGCTATTAGGCCTCGACCTCATTAGAGCACTGAACGTCTGCATCGTCGGAGGCAAAGTGGACCGCATTCAGGAAGAAACTGCAGATGAGCCGGATTCTACTAACTGGAAGTCTGCTGTATACAATGTTGATCCTATTCCACCAGCTCAACTTGGATGTGTTAAAGGGTTCATCCATAAAGTACAGGTAAACAACAATGTGCAGCCTGTACGTCAAAAGCTGAGACGCCTGCCATTAAGTGTACGTACAGAGGTATCAGCGGAACTCTCTCGCTTACTCAAAGCTGGCATAATTGAAAGGATCGATGCAGCTGAGTGGGTGAGTCCTCTGGTCGTGGCCCGGAAGCGCAAAAGGGAGTTGAGACTGTGTGTTGACCTTCGTGAACCCAATAAGAGCATCATTGCTGACTGCCATCCTCTTCCTCATATGGAGGATCTGTTTTCTGAGTTGGCGGGTGCCACTCACTACAGCCAGATTGACCTGAGCTCAGCATACCACCAATTACCTTTGCATCCGGAGAGCCGCAAGCTGACTGCTTTCATCACTCATGAGGGACTGTTCCAGTTCACACGTGTTCCATTTGGCCTAGCATCAGCACCTTCGGCTTTCCAGAAAATGATGCAAACGGTCCTGAAAGATCTGCCTGGTGTTCGCAACTACTTGGACGACATCATCGTCTATGGAACATCAAAGGAGGTGCATGATACATGCCTGCAAGCTGTCCTCCAACGTCTCAGAGACGTCGGCCTGCAGATTAATGCTGGGAAAAGTTCCTTCTGCCAGTCACACATTACATTTCTGGGCCATGTAATCTCAAAGGAAGGCCTGCGTCCAAGCCAACATCACCTTACTGCTATTGCTGAGGCTCCTGCTCCAAAGGATATGGCTGCATTGCGCTCGTTCCTGGGTTTGTCATCCTGGTTCAGTAAATTTATTCCAGATTATGCTACACTGGTGGAGCCACTGCGACAGTTGCTGAAAACAGACATGAAAGTTGAACTCCAGTGGAACGAGGCAGCACATGAGAGCTTCAGTAACCTGAAAAAACTCCTTCTGGAAAGTCCTGCACTTGCCGTCTATAACCCTGACTTACCTGCTTTTATCACCACAGACGCATCAGACTACGGGCTAGGCGCTGTGTTGACACAGTTACATCCAGATCAAGTGGAGCGGGTTGTGGCGTTCGCCTCCCGAACACTGTCTCCTGCTGAAAGAAAGTACTCCACCACAGAAAAGGAGGCGTTAGCCTGTGTCTGGGCGGTGGAAAGATGGCGTACATATGTATGGGGCCGCAAGTTCACGCTTCGTACTGACCACCAAGCTCTTACTACCCTTCTCAGCACCAAAGGTATGAACAGAGCGGGCATGAGAATCGCACGATGGTCTGCAAGGTTGATGTGTTTTCAGTACGATGTGCAGTACCGTCCTGGTGTTCAGAATGTCATCGCAGACTGCCTCTCACGGGTTCCCCTGACGTACTCCAGCACTGACATTGATGCTGAAAAAGACCTTCTCTTGGAGATAGCTGAAGTTTCTCCTCTCTTGACAGCGACACCGTTGGCGGATTTTAAAGCTGAATGTGAGGACTGCCCTGACCTTTCTCTGCTGCGACAGGTTATCCACTCAGGCTGGCCTAAGGTGAAAAGGTCTCTCCCACCTGAGATGCAGCCGTATTTCCTGGTGCGACATGAACTTGCTGTGGAATCACCGTTGGTTTTCCGGGGGACACGTCTGGTGGTCCCAAGGTCCCTGCGAGAAAAGGTGATATGCCTCGCACACGAAGGTCACCAGGGCATAGTTCGCACAAAGCAGCGGCTCAGAGAGCTTTACTGGTGGCCATGCATGGATACTCAAGTCCATGCGATTCTGTCATCATGCTCAGTCTGTCAATCGTGTGACAAAACGGCCAAAACTGCTCCTGCTCCCCTACAGCCGGTTCAGTTTCCAGATGGTCCCTTTCAGCATGTGGCCATTGACATTGTTGGACCTTTTGACCGTGGGTCGCAGGACTGCAGGTTTGCTATCACACTGGTCGATTACTTCAGCAAATGGCCAGAAGTAGCCTTTACTTCATCAGCTACTACAGACACTGTTATTAGGTTCTTGTCTTCAGTTTTTGCACGGGAGGGAAACCCTTGTGAGCTTACGACAGATAATGGACCACAATTCACTTCATCTGCCTTTGCTGATTTCCTGAAGGAAAGGGGCATCAAGCACATTAGAACAAGTGTGTATCACCCTCAAGCGAATGGGTGTGTTGAGAGATTCAACAGAGTACTGAAGGACTGTGTTCAGGCTGCACAGGTGTCCCAGAAGCCGTGGAAGCTCGCCGTAACAGAGATGCTACAGAATTACCGTGCTACAGCTCATTCAACAACTGGAGCAGCTCCGTTTCAGCTTCTCAGAGGGAGACCAATGAGAACAAAGCTAAATGTCCTGCCATTTCCCAAAGACACAGGACAGTATGACCAATGCAGGGCCAGAGTCTTTCACCAGCAGCGTAGGAGTAAACGCTACACTGATGCTAAGAGGGGGGCAAAACCTCCCCAGCTTGTGGTCGGTGACAGGGTGCGGATACGTAAGCCTTTCCGAGTGGGGAAGGGAGAGAGACAGTTCACTGATCCATTGTCAGTGCAGCAACAGACTGGACTGAGCACCTTCATCTTGAGTGATGGAAAGAGATGGAATGCAGCCCGTCTCTCACTTTGCCGAGCAGAGAATGCTGAGCTGTTGCAGGCTGGTGAAGGGGTTGAAAACAACACAAGAGAAACTCCTAAAAGACCTTCTGTTCCTAACAGACCGAGACAGTTACCAGCTTGGACCAAGGATTATGTAATGAAATGAGTTAAAAAAAAAAAAAAAAAAAAAGTGGGAAAATAACACGCTTGAGCTGTTGGATGCTAATGTTAAGTTCCATACTGCTAGTTCTGAGGTCCAAGTATAATAGATGATTGATTTACTGTGATTTATTTGTGAAGTTTTGTGACTTAAGGTTGTTAAGTTACTACAGTAACCTTAAACTGTACAAGTATTCATTATAAAGGACGATTTAGGCACCATAACAAGATGGGTATGTTAAGATCACAGGTATAGTTCAAACACCCAGTAGTGTTATAAGTGAAATAGGTTCAGCAAGCAGTATTGAAAATGCTGTCTGGTTGCAAAGTTTACTACTGATAATGTTATGTGCAAATAGTAATGTTACCATGCTAAGTAAGTAATACTGAGGTAGTAGAATTCTGTGAGAATGAGGAGAGATGTTATGTTTACATACACTGCTAAGATGGTGAAGGGTTGCTTTACAAGAGGGACTGAATATGAACATATACTCAGTTACCAGTAGGGGGCTCTGTGACTAATAGTGATAGAAGGATAGAAGAAGAGAAGTGTATGGTGATACGTTTTGGATGGCTAACTACTGCTGAATACACGTTCCATTCTAAACCAAGCCGTCTCCGTTCTTCTGTCGAAACACCACATCTGTGAATAGTTGACTATCAAAATAATCGTTTGTGGCAGCCCTACTGTAATATTAATAAAGTCTGTATCGATGGAGGGGGAGTGTTTATGGTAAGAAAGTTTTTTTTTTTCTGATTCTGACACTTTTAAAAATATTCAGGTTGAAGAATAAAAGTTGTGATAAAAGCTAGAAGCTGGAATAATAATGTGGTACCTAGAAGGGATCCCTGGGTGTGTCCTAAAGTTGGAGAACCCATATCTTACATGGTTAGTGACGTTTGTGTTGGGAAGTAAAATAATCAGTCTGCTGCAGGGTTGGGTACAAAATTGGCTGCAAAGCTGTACTGTTTTTTTTTTTTTTTTTTGCAGTTTCTTTGATCTCGGTGGATGCCATTTGGTTGATTAAGATACATGTTGCATCTTGTGATTGGGGAAAATGATTTGGCTGTTTATTTTTAAGCGTCAGACGCTGCAGATTAATGCTGAAGGCAAAATAAAATTTAATGGTTGCTCACTGAATATTAAAGGCGGCGATCAGTGCATGAATGTAGCGTTTTTATTTTTACATTTATTAGATGGCAACTTTGCAGGATGGAAAGTGAGAGGTTGACATGTAGCCATGAATCCAGGTTGGGATCAAACACTTGATGGTTTGGTAAGTTGTAGCTTTGGTGTACAGGACAATCATTAGTGTTGTGGGACCAAACAGAAAACTGGCAGAATGAGTGGTGGAATATGAAAATAAAGACTACTGTATAGGTCTGTTTTGAAAAATAGTATTATTTTTTAATATCAAGTAATTAAAAGTTGATATTTGTGTTCTATGAAGAGGATCTTAAATCAGTGGTAAAATGAACCCTGTGCAGATCTGATTTGGTGTCTTGTTTTTTGTTTTGTCAGCTGTAAATTTCGCAAGAAGTTAAAGTTGAAATGTGACTTCTTCTGTGATTCGAAGCCATTTGGCTGTTTGATAAACGGCTGGTTGGTTGTGTAACAGAAGGACCTTGGTGAGTGTGATAATGATTCAGACTGGTCTAAACGGGTGCTTTTCTGTTGCATAACTAGTTGACACCTCTGTGTCCTTTCATGCATGCACACAAACATTTCACTTAATGAGCTGAAGGAGCGCCAACAATGCACATGTCCTCTGTCTCCTACCGTTAGTCCTTTAAAGATTCTTGAGTACCTTTTCCGCGCAGGCATGAGCTTCACGCTGGTTTGCTCCTGCAAAATGACACAGCCCAGTGAAGTGTGGTCTAAAGTAAGCAAGAGGTGACAGCAGTGAAGCAGCAGCAACACAAACTAAGTGTTCTGCTTTTATTTTGTTTGTGAATTGTATCTACTGCTTTTGTTTTCTTATTGTGACTGCGCCTTATTCAAAAACAAGAGATTTCCAGAACCGGTACTATATATGTCATGTTTCATACACTTACTGCTATCAGCAGCTTGTTTAAAGTTCACACTCAGAAGTGTAAAAGCCTCCTTGTTTGCTCACAAATTGCACTTGCTTTTGTACCTTCTGTGATTCACTGTGTTAAAACCATTTTTCACAAGACGTCTATAAGCGTTGCACTTCGTGCATACTTTTTTTTTGTTTAGCTGAAATTATTATTGTTCGATAATGTGAAATGTGAAAACTTCTCTTAGGTGTTTGGCTTCCTGCAAAACAAAAACGCCTTTGTCTGAGTCAGTACGGTTTTGGATGCTTGTCTTTGGTCTGCCAGCTGGTTAGTCACTTGTCAGCTGATTCAGATCCTTATTTTTGGTTTGGTATTTTCAAATGTGAACGTGGTCTTTCTTAAATGGAAGAAAACATTCAGGTTCAGCTTGTGTCCTCTTCAAAACAGCACGTGAAAATCTACTATCACGTGTAGATATTACAGTCTCACTGTTACCTAAAATAGTCTCTTCAGTTTTCGTGGATTCATTTTGCTTTTCTGGCGATTCACTTGTTGATGTTAGTTCTCCATCAACAGCTTTGGCACCTGATAGCCACCAGTCTGCCATTAATATTGGAAGTTTTCCCAGGACAAAGCATCTTCTCTCTAAAAAGAACATGGCTTAGGTTTGCAAAGTTGCATCTAAACGAACCACGGGACCTCAGGAACAGTTATATCGACACAAACACCTCATACCAACAGTCATGTTTGGTGGTGAAGAGGTGGTGATTTGGACTGGCTCTGCAACCAGAGGACTTGAGCATTTTGCTAAAATTGAGTCAACCATGAATACCTCTGTATACCAATATATTCTAGAGTGAAATGTAATCTCACTGACAGCTACAGCTTGGATGAAATTAGTTCATGCCACAGCATAGCACAGATCACAAGCAGAGCATTAAATCTTTAACAAAATGACTGAAAAAGAAAAGAATCAGAGTCAAAGTCCAGACTTCAACTTGATTAAATTGCTGTGGCAGGATGTTAAGAGAGCTTAGCATAAATGAATATCCACAAACCTCAATGAACTGAAGCAGTGCTATGAAGCAGAGTGGGTAAACGTTCATCTGCAGGAATGCGAGGGACTGATAGTCATTACAGAAAACAGTTATTTCAAGTTATTGCTGTTAAAGGTGGATCTAAAAGCTACTGAACCATTGGAGTTCTTAGTTGCTTGCTTTTGCATTTTGGCTTAGTTTTCATTAAATAATGGCATCCCATAATAAGTCATCTGAGGTTGTATTTAAATAATCTTGCCGAGGACCAATTTTTCTGAAATCAGAACATCCTTTTTTCTTCACTCGTCCACTGTTCACTGATCTGTTTTCAGTTAAAATGATAAATACTATCCTGTGTGATTTTCCAGTTTCTTTTTTCCTTTTTATAACATGTTTCTGTGTCTGAGAGGAGAGCGGAAAGACTGCACAATAGGGCTGCACGATTAATCGTTAGAAAATCGCGATCTCGATTCATACTTATGTGCGATCTCATTTCCAAATGACAACGATTTTTAAAAAAAAGAAGAAAAAAAAAAGACGACGACGATTGTACCGCATTTTGATCCGGGACGTAATCTGCATGAAAACAAGCGCTCACTCTTCCTGCTCAACTAATGACAAGGGCGGAGCCTTATACCACGTGATACAGAAGCTGTGCCGTGTGATGCTAAAATTAGCAGGAAAAAACAACGGAGAGCACGTCAGGGATGACGAGAAAGTGACAGGAGAAAATCCGTCCCGGTCAACCACCCAAACATCAATAACGGGAACCTTATACAGCGCTTCCCTATACATGTCGAACTCCCGCAGGCACGAAGAAATTACGGAGGCTATCACTTATCACCTGACCAAAGATATGGCTCCATCAACACTGTGCAAAACGAGGGATTTAGGAAAATGATCAACACCCTAGACAAACGCTACACAGTGCCGTCCCGCAACTATTTTTCTATTGTTGCACTACCTGCTCTATACACGCAGTGTTGCGCAACGGTGGAGACGGAATTTCAAGCAGTACAACATTTTGCGGCAATGACAAAACGTGAGATATTTGTTGTTTTTATGTTTATTTATTGTTTTTATGTTCAGTCTCAACTGTTACGAAGTTGATGTGCAGTTAATAAGCGCAATAAATATTTATATTGGAAAAGAAAATCGTGAGAGAATCGTGATCTCAATTCTAAGCCAAGAAATCATGATTCTCATTTTATGCAAAATCGTGCAGCCCTACTGCACAATATACATAGAGAAACACTCAAACTGCAGATTTATGAAATAAAGACTTCCTGCACTTTTAAATGAGTATGAAGTTGCTGTGGAGGATGTGGACTTTGAAGTTTGGACTCAAGGTCACCTACTTTGTTGAAAAAGGAAGTTGATCTTAATAGTTTGTGCCCTTATGAGTTCTGCAGAGTTCCTTTTACATTTCTCCCTTTCAGAGCACTTGAACATGAAACATGGCGTCTTTACTTCTTAGTTACACGGAGTTCAGTTCATCTTCAGTAATTATTACTAAAAGTCTAAACCTGACTGCAGTGTAAGACACACTGTCCTTGAACAGTTTGGTTCTCATCCTGTTTACTAGTTGTCGATCATAAAAATATCTCTAATTAAAATGAACACAAGTAAGCTTCTGTTTAAGTATGTAAGCCTGAGGGGACTGATTTTGAGAGTTGGTGCTATATAAATAAAACTGAATTTCATTTCATTTTCTTGACTCAATGCACTAAAGCCATACCATGCAGTAGGTGCATCTACTAAAAATCTCGGATGAGTCCCAAAATCGGTGATATGCTTGTGAAAACAATAACACGAAAGATGTCATATATTATGTTCAATTTTATAACATTTACTCAGGGGTTGCACTGGCAGCTGCCTGTATTTTTGGATAAGTGGATTTATCTCTGTCATGATCCTGGGTCTTTTGACCCAGTGTTTTAAGTTTTAGTTTATTTGGATGTTGTTTATTTTGAAGTTCATTAGATTATCGAAGTTCATTTGGTTATTAGACTCCTTGTGTTTCCTTCCCCTGTATTTAAGTTTCCCTCACCCTTTGTGTTTCATGCTGCGTGTCTTATGTTATCAAGTTTGTATTATCATGTCTGTCTCATGTTTCCTGTTTTATTTTGAAGGAGTCGTGTGTTCTTTGTTCATTGTATTTAGTTTCACTTCCCTTGTCCTGTCATTAGGCTCATGTCAGTCAGCTGTTCCTCCATGTGTTCCCACTTCCCCTAATCACCTCCTGTGTATTTAAGTCCTCTGTTTTCAGCGTGTCATTGTCAGGTCGTCTGTTGTCCACGCCATGTTTCCTATGCCAAGTTTCTTGTCTAAGTTTTTCTTATTGTTTTTTTAGATTTCCCAGTTTAGGTTTGTGTTAATTTTGCTTCAGTTCGCCCTTTGTTTGTACCTTTTTTTACCAGCCATATTAAACCGCTCGCTTTTTGTTAACATTTCAAGTTCTGTTCCCTGTTCCTTGGAGTCTGCGTTTTGGGTCCTTTTGTCAACCCCTACAGTCTGCCCTCGCCAGACTGTGACAATCAGTCCTTCTGTAAAACTTCAGTCTACTGTATCATCATTATTATTATTATTAGGAATCCAAATTAACTTCCAACAAGGAGGTTAAGGTTTTGGTGGTGCTTGCGTGTGTGTGTCTGTCATTCTGTATTGAACAGCTTGAAAAGTTTTGAATGAATAAAACTTCGATAGAACTTTGTAGGGGTGTAAAGTGAGGTCATGTTAATAAACAATAGAAATTTGTCTCAAGCCCTTCAAGGTCATCATAATGATTTATTGGCTAATATATTGCTCTCCTTTAAGGTAAGTAGAGCCAAAGGTCAAAGTGAAAATAATGCTACATGTAGCTATTTAAATGACAGTGGGTTACAGGAGTGTAGTTGATTAATTTTCTTATAGCTTTGTTATGTACATTACTGTAACAGGTTATAACTGTTTAAATAAATAACTGCCACACATGAGCTACATCCACTTTAAGGGAAAATAATAAAAATAAAAACTTAAAATGAAGTAATTGTATATTAAAATGGGGGTTCGACAGGGCAAATAGGAAAAGTCTGCACTTTGCACTTGTTTTTACTGCACTACAAACATAAAAGTACTTAAAGTATGTTTAAAAAACAAAGAAAATAAACTTCAGTTACCTTAAAAGCAAATGCTGCACAGAGATGACTCTGCCTTGGCGGAGGTTTGTGCTCTCTGAGTGCTTCTTGTTTGTTTTGTTTTCTTGGTTTATGTTTCAAATAGAAAATAATTTCCAATCTTAGCCACTCTCACTGATGGAATAAAGCAGAGTGGTAAACTTGGAGTTCATCCTTCCTGAAACATCAGTCAACAGATCTCAAAAGGTTATTTATAGACCACAGTCCCATAACGATGCAACTCAAAGTGCTTCACAGAAAGATGCATCAATAAAGCTTGTTTCGGACATTACAGGCGCACATTATCCCCCCACATTCCTGCACAGTTTAAAGCTAGACTGAAAATGTTGTGCAAGATTATTCTCAAGTCCAACCTGCACATCAGCCGCCATACCTTTTAGTCTGCTCCGTCGCCTGATATGGAGAGAATTTAAAGAGGTGCCCTGTGCTTGGACACACTGTAAAAATTGATGCAGTCTAGGGCTGCCACGATTAGTCGACTAGTCACGATTACGTCGACGATTGACTGATTTAATAGTCGACGCCTCGTTTGAAGCTTTGTAAGATCACAAAAGACGCAGGAATAAGTAGTAGGATTTAAGAGTGTAATAACGGACTGAAACAGAAGATGGCAGCACTGCATGTACAAGGATGCCAGCTGCCGTTAAACACCGAAGAAGAAGCAGCTCTGTCCCAGAATTCATAGCGCAGCCCAGCTCAGTTTCCAACAATGGCGGCAGCTAGTTAGTTTTAATATTACTCTTATTATTCTTTCTGGGACACAAAATAAACGTTTAACATATTTTCAGGCGAGAATGTAGCTGTGTAACCTCTGTTACCCACTAGCTCGATAGCTAGCCGGGGGCTAGGCTCTCTAGAGCCGTGAGAACACTGGACTCCCGCAAATCATTTTCAAACCCACCGCTGTCTTTCGCTACTCAGGTTAAACATGATATATAAGTCACTTAGATAATTTAAAAATGTTATTGTTTGGCTTTTTTAGTATTTTATTTGTTCCTGAGTAAATCCGTTTGGCTGAGATTAAAGTTATAGTTTTTACACAGCTGAATAAACATCAAGCAGACAACTGATTATCAGAAGTGTGAGATGCTGGAGAATATACTCCGGTGTCCTGTTATATTTTAGATAGCAAGGAGTTTATTAAACTTCACCGTAACAATCTGCAAATTTCATAAAAATTTAAAGCTGTAAGCTAATGGTAGTTATATAAGAGCAGATGCATGCTTTTGCAATAAGCTGTACGTTTTATGTCCAATGGATGCATGATCTGATTAATCACAAAAATAATCGGTGACTAGTCGACTATCAAAATAATCGTTTGTGGCAGCCCTAATGCAGTCATATATATATATATATATATATATATATATATATATATATATATATATATATATATATATATTCAAAACAGACCAATAGGTGCTTTATACACCAAAGGCAGAATTTTCTTTACTTCCCAGCTAAGCTAAGGTGGAGGAAACAGCGTATAACCAAAATGTGGTTGTTTATTTGTTCAAAACCAAGGGTCAGTGAGTGCTGCTGAATCAAAGAAAAGGAAAACAGAAAGTTAGACTGACGCAGGACTACTGAACTGCAAAGGAAAGAAAAAATAAATGCAGCACATCTCCCTGCCCGAAACAAAACGCAGAGCAGCAGTGTCCTTGTTCCCAATTTGACTAAAGCATCAATCATTGTGACATCTTTTCTCCCTTCCTCTTTCAGGCCCGTTACAAGCAGAGTCTGGACCCCACGGTGGATGAAGTGAAGAAACTGTGCACGTCACTCAGACGCAATGCCAAGGAAGAACGAGTCCTCTTCCACTACAACGGCCACGGCGTGCCACGACCTACTGTCAATGGAGAGATCTGGGTTTTTAATAAGGTACCACAAATGCACAGATGATATCGGGCCTTCACAGATTTTTCTAATCAGACCTACACTGTCACGTTCACAAGCCATGATGGTGTTAGCTGTTTACTGCTGTCATTTCCAAGGACGATTTGATTATTTGTCGCTGAAATGTCACAGGCTGTGCTTACACGTGCACTAAACCAAAGCCAAGTAAATAAACATGTTTTCACATGCTTTCATTGGAGTAATGCTGTTTAGTCTCCAGCGGAGCTCATAATCCCTGCATTACTTCAACTTTATTCACAATCTTAAACTATAGGCAGTTCATTTTTGGACCTAATAAGATGTATGAGGTGCGATTGGAAAGTTTCAGGAGCGTGCCTGTGAAAATCAAAAGGCTATACATGATTTAATTTTGGGTGATCTCCCATTCAAGATCATCCTCTTATGTACCCGTGGAGTGACCTCAGCATTTCTATATCAGTCTTTAAACATCCCGTTATGTCACTTCATGCTTGTGCTTTGGCAATAGGTGCTGGAGATCGTTCATTTAGAAACATCCATCCATCTTCATCCGCTTTATCCGAGGCCGGGTCGCGGGGGCAGCAGCCTAAGCAAAGAGGCCCAGACCTCCCTCTCCACAGCCACCTCCTCCAGCTTATCCGGGGGAACACCAAGGCGTTCCCAGGCCAGCTGAGAGATATAATCTCTCCAGCGTGTCCTGGGTCTGCCCCGGGGCCTCCTCCCGGTGGGACATGCCCGGAACACCTCACCCAGGAGGTGCCCAGGAGGCATCCTTGTCAGATGCCCGAACCACCTCAGCTGGCTCCTTTCGATGTGGAGCAGCAGCGGCTCTACTCTGAGCCCCTCCCGGATGGCCGAACTTCTCACCCTATCTCTAAGGGAGAGGCCAGCCACCCTTCGGAGGAAGCTCATTTCCGCCGCTTGTATCCGAGATCTCGTTCTTTCGGTCACTACCCACAGCTCGTGGCCATAGGTGAGGGTAGGGACGTAGATCGACCGGTAAATTGAGAGCTTCGCTTTTACACTCAGCTCCCTCTTCACCACGACGGACCGGTGCAGCGTCCGCATTACTGCAGCTGCAGCCTCAATCAGTCTGTCGATCTCCGGCTCCCTTCTCTCATTTATATCATTTAGAAACACTGATGTTTATTTTCAGGAATTAGACAAAGGCGCACAGAGCAACATCTGGCAGTTGGTCCAGATGATGAGTGACGATTGTGTTTGTTTTTCCAGTGCGAAGTTGGCTCTCTGTCACGCACCACAGGTACAGGAAAAGAGTACTTTGATGTAGTCCAGTCATTTGTCGTAAATGAAGGAGTCCACATATCCCACAGGTTTTTGTAGTGCAATTAAAAGTTTCTGCACAAAGACAGAAACCGTGTATTTGTATCTTAAGGTATGAGTAGATACTGCATGCACCTTAGTAGCTACTATACTTGTTTTGGATCAGTCAGTATGGTACTGCTGGCAGTCAGCGTGTGTAACAGAAGCACTTTGGAGTAGTAACTCCTGAAGTGTTCACCTAGAAGCTTAAAGTGGACCGAGGCTCCTGTGGCTAAAATGCAGGTAAAAAAAAGATGTTTTCAGTTTTCAGTGTAACATTCTCGCAGTCAGAAAATAACTTGACAACCAGACATTAAATCAAATCTCACCTGGTTGCTGTGATCTCAGCATCGCACTGATGCGGACAGACTCGCTGACTTTGGGGAATCAGATATAAAATCTGGAGTTGTTCATCATCTTGTCCTGTAAGTAAGCACCTACTTAAAATGATGCACCGCTGCTGTCGAGCGCTAGCGTTCGGCTCCGCGTCCTCAGTGTACCCTCGGGCCTAATGTCCTCTCCCTCTTTTCTTTCGCATTTTATTCGGTATTCCTTATCCTATAAAATGAAGCTGCAGTGTCGCTGGCTGCTGTAACAGGACATCAGTGGGGGATTTGATGTGGACACGGGCATCACGGAAGGTGCGAAGAACCCAATTTTCCAATAAGTTTAGGGGAGAGCACCTTTATTGCACCATGGGTATTAGATTTATATTCCTCGGTCTGTGTTCCCATCGTCCCCATTTTTCCTCCGCCTCACTCGGGTTTTCTCTTTTTCTCGCTCGTCTGCTCGCGCTCTTCATCAAACAGATGACTGCTTAATAATTAAACACAAATCTATAAAAGTGAGTTATCAGCAATAACACGATGCACCTCTCTCTCCAATTCCTCACTCTGACGTTATCCCCTCCTGCCTTCTCTTTCTCAGAACTACACCCAGTACATCCCGCTGTCCATCTACGACCTGCAGACGTGGATGGGGAGCCCGTCCATTTTTGTGTACGACTGCTCCAACGCGGGAATCATCGTCAAGTCGTTCAAACAGTTTGCCCTGCAGAGAGAGCAGGAGCTGGAGGTGAGGCAAAGACGCACAGCGTGAATGCACGCAGACACAGTGTGCGAGCAAACAGGGCAAAATGATGTGTTGGTATTTAAGAGTTATTAGCAGCAAACTGGGTGATTCATCCGTTTACAGTCACACTGAGCACACACTCACATATGTATACAGCATTTATAAAGGACTAATTGGTGTCACCGAGAGTCGACTCGTGATTCGCAGCTGGAACCTTTTCTAATAAAAATCCAAGATGTCTTCAGTGCGGTGATGCAGCCAATCAAATAGGCAGCTGGATCTAAGTGATTGAGTTTTGGTTTCATCCCCAATCCTACACACACACACACACACACACACACACACACAGCACTACCAGCCCAGTCCTCTCAGCGCTTCATCTTTTTATTACGTTTTTTTCTCTCTCTTTCTCTCTCCGGCTATGGCGTGTTATGTGAATTCGTGATGAGACGGTGCTGTCATTCATCTCAATTATTCATGGAGAAGTTTCAGCCAGACTGTAGATTAGCTGTAGAGGAGAAGGAGAGGGAGGGAGGGAGGTACAGGATGAACAGTGCAGAGCAGGAGGCAGAGCGAGAGTAAAGAAGAGCTGCTGTGCGTGCTGCGTTACCCGTTAAAGTGAAGGCAAAGGCAGCAGCCAAACTGCTGAGTCGCCGCAGCGCTCGTCACAAGTGTCTCTCCATCTTTTGCTTCTTCTTTGCTTCTCCTGCTCTTTTCTGTCAGTTTGCTCAGGTCGAGTCCAAGGTTAAAATCACAATTCTCATTTGGTGTAGCATCACACAGGTTCCTTCACAAACCGCTTAGTTTAAATCAAAATACTCTGAAAATGTTGTTTTTGAGTGATTCAGATTGAGCCGCTCTACTGGAAAGTGCCCCATTCAGTGAACCTTAAAAGTGGTGCAAGGTTTCCTGTTGTTTAATGACCAATTATGATTTTAGCTGTTATATGCAAGGGAATAAATATCCGCTGGATTGCTGGGACTAATCAACATAATTACCCTGAAGGTAACCTGGCTCATAGTTTGGATTTTATTTATTTTTATTAATTTAAATATTATTCCCTTTTCCAAAAGTCGCTGCAAGTTTAACACATTAACCATATTTTTAAGTATTTTTCCCCACTACTTAAAAAAATTATCAATAAATGAGCTTTAAATTAGTTTTTGATGAATCGAAGAGAAAGAGGAGCAGCTGAAATACACTTTCATTAAAGCAT
Organism: Neolamprologus multifasciatus; assembly: GCF_963576455.1. Lineage (NCBI taxonomy): Eukaryota > Metazoa > Chordata > Actinopteri > Cichliformes > Cichlidae > Neolamprologus > Neolamprologus multifasciatus. The sequence goes on along the minus strand of NC_140444.1, from coordinate 4,353,317 downwards.
AGATGCAGTTTTTTTGTCTTTTCTCAAAATAACAGAAGTGAAAAATATTAGAAAAATCAGCTTTTACTTTTTGTTTCCCCCCAAAATGCTTCGAGTATGTGATGCCTTTCTAATGGTGTGGAAGTCGCATGTTAGCATCAATCAGGGAACAATGTGAGCACAAACCTCTCATTGTCGCTTAGGCTACGTTCACACTGCAGGCGAAAGCGCATCAAATCCGATTTTTTGGACCCTATGCGACCCATATCCGATCATGGTGTGACAGTGTGAACGGCACAAATCCGATATTTTCAAATCCGATCTGGGTCACTTTCCTATGTGGTCCTGAATCCGATACATATCTGATGTTTTAGAAAGCGACTGCTGTTTGAACGGTCATGTCGCATTAAATCCGTCTTTTACATCACTGACACAAGACAGACGCCAATTATCAGCGCCAGAGAAGACATCGTGAACGCTTCCTGGCCATCCAGCGTAGATGTCAGTGAAACTGTTGGGAAGACATCGTTGGAGAAACGTGAACATTTTATTTGTACTGTATAATCTGCAGATTCTGACAGAAATCTGCAACTATCCTTTGAAGCACCGCTCCTCTAAAACAGCAATAAAGATAATTATTAGGTTGTTTACATTATTATGTAAATAACAAAGCTTGCAAAATTTCAAAATCTCTGGTAGCCCTTCGGGCAGGCATTCTTCAGTTTTTGGTAGCCCAAAATAAATTTAAGTAGCCCGAATAAAAAAAGAATTTTTTTTTATGTTTTGTTTCCTTTACAATATTATACATTAAAGTATAATATTGTAACGGAAACAAAAATTAATCAAAAAAATTGTTGAAATACAAATCACAACAACTGTATAAAAATTAAAACCATCAACTCAAATACTTGGTTCTAATTGAACAGAAATTTCTATGAACTTGTAAGAACTGTGTAGGACATGAATCAGTCTGTGTCAGATCCTGAATCTGAAATTTTCACTGAAGTCACGGGTAAGAAGCAAGTGGAACCAAGATCTAGGCCATTTGCTTTTTGAAGTTTGCAAAGACTGCTAAATTCTGCCAATGGTAGTTCACTCTTTGCAATATAGCACGCTGTTCTAAACAGATTTTTCAGGAGTTCTTGTTGTGCTTGGTTTATTTGTAGTATGTTTTTTTGCAATTGGTGTTTGTTCTGGGAAAGATACTGCAGACTGAGCAATAATGCATTTCTTGCATTTCTCATGGGTTCTGATGGGGTCTTTCTTAAAATGACTGGTCCCAGTAACAAAGGCGCTTGTCGACTCAGAAATCAAATGAAACTCACAACACACCTGGCAGAACATCATGATATTTAGCTCGTCATATTCCAGCCACAGAAATTCTTTTGTCCATGAAACCAAAAAAGCTGCGCTTTCTTTTTGCCTCATAGTCTGATTTGTCCAACACGTTCTCACTCCCAAAGCGTAACATTTTACGCTAGTGACAAATCGTCAACATATTACGTTTTCGGCTACCCACCACGTTCCTAAATGACGACCTCGGAAAAATGAGGAAATGTGAGAACCGTATGGACTCAATCTACACATGTTCGCTCTTTTCCTTCAAATAGCTTAGAAACACGCTATTTAACATCATTTAAGTCCTGTTTAAGGTGAGGAAAAAGGTTATGGTTAGGGCTAGGGATAAGGTTAGGTTTAGGGCTGGAATACAGGGCTGGAACGTTGATTACCGCGGGAGCGTCATTGCACTGGATTTCAGCCATAACCCGCTGCGTACCATAAGAACGCCGAAAGTCTCCTTTCGCGTTCCTAAGGAACGCCGCGGGACGTGACAAAACATCGCCATGTTACGCCTCGGGAGTGAGAACGGGCTCGATTTGTCATATCTTTTCCGTTTTGTGATCGGCTTTTCTTTGGCTGCCCCTTCTTCACCCTGACCTGTCTTATTTGGCTCTGCAGAACTAAAATACCAGCGTAAATCCTGCTGCTTTTACACACGTACTTACATAATGATCAGCGATTCTTTGCGCACTCAACCTCTCACATGTTTAAGCTTACTGCAAGAGATTTCACTTGTCGCGTTTGAATAGTAAGCTAATGAGTGATAAGACGATGTCAGAGGAATTGGTGCGCAATTAATCGTCACTCACCAATCAGTGCTGCCGCTCTCTACACACCGTTCGCGCGATCGCAAGATGAAAATGAAAGCAAAAAGCAAGCGCAAGTTCAAACGCGATTTCAATATGTCACATATTGACAGTGGCTCATCGATGCCAATGACATAATTACTCAGCTACATTGGCGAAAGAATGCAAAAGCACTGACATATATTTTCCTATGATAGCCCGACTGGCAGGGCTGAGTTAGATTTTGGTAGCCCGACTGGAAAAATCGCTAGCCCCGGGACGTCGGGCTAGCGATTTTGCGAGCCCTGAATAACAAAATAACTTAAAGCAAAAATTGGGAAACGTAAAGTCCGAAGTCTTTATATTAAGGGCCATCAGTCAAACAATATTGTTTGCTCTGGGTCTAAACAGAGCGCGTTGTGTGTGACGTCTTCTTTTGCGCATGTGGGCCGCTTTGAGCGTTCACACTAGAGCGCGTTTGCTGTCGCATTTTATTTGTAGTATGAAAAAGCAGACAAAAAATCGGATTTGATCAAAAAAAGCATCAAGACCTGCAGTGTGAACGTAGCCCTAGTTGTAGCTAATTTGAAAAGAGCGAAATACTTAAAGGGTCAAAGATTTTTGAAAGCCTCGAACCGAGGTAAGACTTGCAGGGAGTGCTGTCTGTTGTTAGTTGAGCCTATCACAGACTTGGGAGTAAAGCTTTCAGCATGACTGCGGTCAACGATGCACTGATGTATTAGCTGAATATTTGCGTCTAGTGTCAGTAGCTGATATTCATCTCTTGTCATCGAGTTTGTGCTCACAAAATGATTGACTGAACGCCTTTAAAAGGTATTTTAAAAAATGCGTTTCTCTAAAAAGAGTGTAAAATAAAATAAAACATGCCAGAAATATTGACATTAGCTATCACCCAAATGATTATTTTAAACATTTCTATCTACATTGGCCCAGATCATCTGTAACCTCACTGTAGCCACTGAAAGCTGAGATGTGCTGTGCAGAAGGACTATATTTATATTTTTCATAGCAGGGCACAAAGCCTACTCCAAACGCATTAGCTGCATCGTTGCACAAAAACTTTGAGAGACTCAGAGTTCAACTGTAGCCTTTCAGTGAAGAAACAAGCCGAGGAGGCCTTTAGGTTAAATGTGCATCCATAAGCGTTTTTCACTTTTCCACCTCAGTGCTCGCCCGTCTCGCCCACTCACACAGGAAGTGTATAATTGGAAGATAACGAGAGGCGATACCGCCCAGTGAATTAAAAAAAGTAAAAATAAATCATACAGCAGATCATCCAAGCAGGGCGTCTCCCACCTCACCCACACGTTTGTGCACTCAGACACAGACGAGTGGCCGCAAATGGAATCATCCAACGACACCTGTTAATGAACACGTGATTCGCGTAGAACCACAGGCCTGAACTCACCAGGGACGGCGTTATTTGGAAGCGCCGTGATGCAGATGAAGGAGTATAAAGGAGCCGGATGGGGTGAAAATATGAAAGGAGGAGGAAGTGTTTTAGCACTCCTCCACAGTCCCACATCGAGCTCCTCCTGTGGTCCTTTCAGTCCGCCAGTGGGCCCGAGTGTGTGTCTGTGTGTTGGCTCTGAGTGTGCTATTATGGGGCCACCTGGTTCCTTTTAAATATGTCATCACTTCCTGCGTGCACTCGGTGAACATGCTCACTGCATTAGCTGTGGGACGGAAAGATGTGTGTGTGAATCACTGCAATGCACACAGCTATGGTACGCTGGACTATAAGAGCGTGTGTGTGTCGTCTGTGTGGCGTTTGTGTTACTGGCGCTTCCAGGACGCTCACATCTATCATTTTAATGAATAATGAATGCAGGGCTGCAAAAATGTTTCTCGACTAAAGTAGCTCCCATGCGTGACTGTGCGCTTCCTCTGTTAGCATGATACGTATAAAATCCCGAGGATTAGTCTCGTGATTAGTGTCAATGTTTTCTTGTTTTGTTCTTTTTTTCCCGTTAAAAAAATGAATCCTCAGCAATTAAATCGTCTCCTGATCTCCCCGGTGGAGGAGGGAGAGAAAAGAAAGCTGTCACGGTGATTTTCATGGTAATTTGCGAGATTACAATATGCTAATGTGATAATTACAGTGGCTGTTTGGCGTTAATCAGCTTCTGCTGGCAGAGTTATTGTATTTACCGTCAGGATTAGTGCAGCCCACCGTCACACGCGTTCGCCAGATTTCTTTCAAGAGACAGCGTTGTTCTGAGGTCGACTCGACGAGAGGCTTTAGAAAGGCGCGCGCCGCTTTGTTTGTGGTATCGGTCTCTGCGAGCGAGTTGACGCTTTCCTCATTAGAGAGATGAAGATTGGCACAGATGCGTTCGCGGGGGCTCCCGGTCACGCCTGCGAGCATTTCAAAGAGGAGGAACGTATTCGTTTGATAGGAGAGCAATGCACAGCTGCACACGTCATCGCCCCTCCATTAAGAACACCTACTCTTCTGTGTTTTTAATAATGCTAATTTATTCATGTGTGTGCAGAGCAGTACAGTAAATCTGAGCTTTTACATTTTTTACTACTTACTATAGAGCCAGCTAATGAGTTATTGGACTGGCACAGGGCTGGAAGACTGAGCAATGAGGCGTTATATAAAACTACACTTCCTCCATCACTGGCATTTCCTGTACATTTTAATTAACTTATTTCCAAACTGCGTTGGAAGTATTCTGGACAATGAATTCATCTTATTGCAGCTTTCTGAATAAAATACACCTGCAGATCATTTGTTTTTGTTTGCTCGTCTCATCCCGTGATGCTGCTCAGGTGCAAAAAGAGGCGCGTCCCCTCCGTGCATGCCTCAGGTGTTCTGAGGTTTTACTCTGGCTTGCGTCAGACGCCGAGCTGCAGCACTCATAAGCTGTGGAGATCCAGGAAAGAGATTCCTGTCAGGCGCTGTGCTCTGTTACAGAATCGCATTTGGACAAACCTGAATCAAGTACAGGAATGCTTATGGAGTGCTCACTTGGTCTGTTTAATCGTGCAAAGTAAATTTGACATTTTGAATGAATGAATTAACATTTTCAATTCTCCAGATTGGTTTTAATAGAATTGCTTGTCTAGAAATTGTGCAAAATCAAACACATCTTTCCTTTGTATTAAATGCTATCACCTGGCATGTTTTTAAATCCATAAATGTCCAGGCTTATATCACGCGCTAGACTTGATCATAGACTCCTGCACCCTTTGTTTGTATGCTGGTGCTCATGGGATTTGTTGCTTGCCAGCTATGTGATTATGTGTTCTTTTGATAGTGTAGCTTGATTGCCAAAGCTTGTGGTGTATTCTCTCGCTCTGTGACAGGCAGTCTGAAGATTCTCGCAACTGCTCGTCCCCCTCCACCTTTATGTCTGTAATCCCAAAAGTGTTTGCACACACTAAAAGAGTTTTAGCACTTAAAGCAACATTTTCTGCTGCAGCAAACAGCTGTTCAGAGTGTCTACGGCTCTTCAAGCGGTCTTAGAGGAACAATTTGTAATTTATATCTACAGTTAGACCAGCTGTGCAGTGTATGATCACAGTGTATTTATGCATCCCACACAAACACTGCAGACCCTAAAAGTAAGGTTGCACTCACGCTGCTTCCTCTAAATCAAACACACATGTTGACTTTTATCCAGCACTGGAACAAAGAACATGGAGACTAGTTCACTTAAAAAAAAAATATAACTATATATAACTTTAGACGTTTTGAATCTCATTATATATCGTGTTTTCAGGCAGTTAAATCTATAATTCAAAGTGTGTACTCAAGAATTGACGAAACAAACATATATAGTATCTCATCATCTGTAAAATGATGATTTCAGAGGTTTTGTTCAGTCTAAAGTTAGGATTTGCAGACTAAACACTGGATTGTACTATGCATCTTTTTAGGTTTCCCCATCTGCTGCAATCGCATTTTATTCTTCGACTTTATGTCCAAAATCTATCAAACGTCTGCCAGATGCTTTGCTGATGCAAGAGTTTTTACGGTGGCTCAACAAAAGTTACAAATCTGTAATACCTGACATCAATATGATAATTTCAAGCTTTTTCTGCACGTTATTTTATGGAGTCAACTAAATCTAGGAGATTTTCCATTTATTTTAAATCTGATTTCACAGCACTGCCAAAATAGTTAAATGAAGTACAGTGAAAGTCTAAAAGCCTGCTTATGATGTGTTTAGACTTTTAAAACTGGACTTATAAGGACAAAAATGAAGAAATCCAGCAGGTTAAAAAATCAGTGCCGTGGCAGTGTGATGTCAGCAGAGCATACACAGCAGTGTAAACATCACTGCTACATAAACAGCCAAAGAAAGAAACAAAGCTCAATGCATCTGTCTGTGAAGGTTCTCAGTCATCCAGGTCATCGTAGTCAAAGGAGCTTGCAAAGAAAAGCGTCTGGACTTCTTTAAGTTGCTTGAAGATGTTTCACCTCTCATCCGAGAAGCTTCTTCAGTTCTAAGGTCAAATGGTGGAGAGTCCCAGATATAAACCTAGTGGGAGTTTACCCCCACAGAGGGACAAAAGGACCCCCTGATGATCCTCTAATCGCCTGAGCCAAGGTGTGGAACTGGGTGTGGGTCCCAATCAGCCAGAGTTTCGGGTGAGTTCATTGTAAAACCTGGCCCCACCTTATCATGTGAATTCCTGAGGTCAGATGGCCCAGGATGTGAGTGGGCGTTAAGGCGTCTGGGAAGGGATCTCAAAACTGGATTATAGATGGCAGAGAGGTGGTGTCGTAAACCACCGCCTCTGTTCAAAGATGGTCGCTCACAGTGGACATAGATGCTTCTTTCACTCCTCTTTCAAACCATCTGTCCTCTCTGTCCAAAATGTGAACATTGGCATCCTCGAAAGAGTGACCTTTATCCTTAAGATGCAGATGGACAGCTGAGTCTTGTCCTGTGGAGGTGACCTCTACATTGGAGAGACCAAACAGCCACTTCACAAGCGCATGGCACAACACAGAAGAAGGTTTACGACACCAACTGTCTGCCATCTATAATCCAGTTTTGAGTTCCCTCCCCAGACGCCTTAACGCCCACTCACATCCTGGGCCATCTGACCTCAGGAATTCGCATGATAAGGTGGGGCCAGGTTTCACAATGAGCTCACCTGAAACTCTGGCTGATTGGGACCCACACCCAGTTCCACACCTTGGCTCAGGCGATTAGAGGATCATCAGGGGGTCCTTTTGTCCCTCTGTGGGGGGGAAACTCCCACTAGGTTTATATCTGGGACTCTCCACCATTTGACCTTAGAACTGAAGAAGCTTCTCGGATGAGAGGTGAAACGTCTTCAAGCAACTTAAAGAAGTCCAGACGCTTTTCTTTGCAAGCTCAATGCAAACTCGACAGGTTAAAAAGGAAGCTGTTGATGCCTCTTTACAGCTGCATATTATTTTATACTGGTCTCCTTTGCATATTTCACTATCAGAACAACCCTCATCGATCCTTTACTGGGCGTTGGTGCAGCCCCTCAGTTCGTCCTCTGGCTGTCATGTTGTTTTTGTTTTGTTGCATATTAGAAACCGAAGCTGTTTCACACTCATGATCAATATGAACAGAACTGTTTAACTATGTAACTATATATGTGGCACATTTTTAAGTACATCCTTAACTTTGTTCTACAGATTTTTTGGGGGGTTTCAGTCAATTATTTGGCACTTTTGGATTAGCGTTGATAATTCTGATGGTTCTTTACTAAAGAATATGTCTGTGCAGTCAGAAACACCGTCTGGTAAACAGTCAGTTCTTTATTTATTTGACTCTGTCTGTAATTTCTCAGAGCTGTCAGATATTTCTTTACTTTTTTCTAAATTAGATGCTGCGATGATAAAATATTTGATTGTGTCCTCGGACAGTTTATGGAGGAGTTCTGATGGAGCAATAAAAGAGGCGAGATACGATCTCCGCAGCTCGTGACATCAGCAATGAGTTCACTGATCGTGGAAGTCTTTTAGGAGCAGCGCTGTTGTCTCTGTTACAAATACAAATTTATTTGGCATTAATAATAAAAAAAAACTATTTACAAGCTGTGTGAAGCAGTCTTCCGTCTTTCTTTTAAAGTAATAGTTCCCTGTGCTTTGGAGAAAAGAGGCAACGATAATAATACTAATAATATAACAGTCTCCCTGGCTAATTTCCTGCTAAAATTAGGCAGGGCTGCAGAATGAAAGAAACAAGCAATAGCAGTCAGTGATGATAAAGGGAAGTCTTGGATTGCTGCCTCCATTAAGACCCACAGCTCATTAAAGTGTACTAAGCAAAAGACAGGAAACGTATTGAACTCCCAGGAAACAAATCAACAGCACAACAGCACAGTGAGCACATAGATAGTCAAGAGCTCCAAATATAATTAAAGTTTTACATCATACACAGGCCTCTCTCATTTTTTACATTCGCAAATATTGACTGAGCCGCCCCAGAGTGTTAAAGTATCACACTAATGCAGCTCTCAGAATAGACGAGAGAGATTTTTATTTATTTTATTACCGACAAAGACCACCTCCTGAGAGGCTGCGAACGGGGAAAACTTCCCACTGGGATCAATAACCTATCATGGTATCATTACAATGTGAAAAAGTCTGAGCCGGTGCGTCATTTCTAATTTTTTACCTTGTAGATCAAGGTGGCAAACTTTTAAAAAAACAAACAAAAAAACAAAAGCTTGTAGTCAGACTTTCCTTCTTTTTTTGTGCAGTTTTTGTGAGTTTCCTTTTCCCTTACCCAACGCTGTCCATAAAAGCAGCCAAAAGTTGAACTTTTTTGGGCTTTTCTGAGTTTTTTTGTCTTCTCCCTCCATGTGTTTTCATTTTTAATGCAGTAAGCACTGTACAGCAGCTTCTATACATCTCTGTGATGTTCAAGGTGCAACCTGTAATAAATACGACACTTTTCGGTGCCAAACAATGAACTTTTATTTGGCCTCAAAGATGAAAGAAGTGATCGATTTGTTTGCCCATCAGTAGTGAGATGATAGCAGGTCTGATGAACACCAACCAGCAGCTTGCAACAGTGACACGAGTCAGAACAGGCTGGTGTAGGTGGTGGAGGCTCAAGCCTCCATTTGATGTTGCTGGACATTTGCATAAAATCACACTTGGACTTTGGTAGTTTTCATTGTTGGTTGGCGATCGTGGCTCAAGAGTTGGCAGTTAGTCTTGTAATCGGAAGGTTGCCGGTTCAAGCCCCGGCTCTGACAGTCTCGGTCGTTGTGTCCTTGGCAAGTTGTCTGTGAAGGTTCTCAGTCATCCAGGTCATCGTAGTCAAAGGAGCTTGCAAAGAAAAGCGTCTGGACTTCTTTAAGTTGCTTGAAAAGCAAGCAACTTAAAGAAGTCCAGACACTTTTCTTTGCAAGCTCCTTTGTCCTTGGCAAGACACTTCACCCGTTGCCTACTGGTGGTGGTCAGAGGGCCCGGTGGCGCCAGTCCTTAGGGACCCCAAAGTAAAGCGCTATACAAATGCAGGCCATTTATTTTCTTTCTTCAACTCAAACTGCTGCTCTCTAATTTACACCTAACCTTTAATTTCATGCCTTATCTGCTCTTCAGCTTGGCGTCTGCTGTGATCTCAACCTGCTTCTGTATCCAAACCCTGACTCTGCCACTAAAATACCAGCATTCTGCCTTTTGTTACTTTTGTTGCTAAGAACACTTTTTGAATGTGTTTCCAGCGTTCAGTGTGCTTGGAAAAGTCTCTGCTTGTTTTGTACACCTGAAATTTTGCAGTTTATCACCTTCTACTAAAGAAGCCTCTGCTACCATCTTGATGTCTTACCACAGGTGTTCTGTGGAGTTTAAGTGTGCACGCTTTGGATCATTGTCATGCTGAAATGTAAACTCACTCAGAGCTGTTGCAGTCTTTTTCTCAAGGCCCTCTTGAAATTTAATCCACTGCCTTTGTCAATAAGGACCGCCATGCTTTACTTTACTGATGGCATTAGTAAAGTAGCAGACTTTTTACCTTAGTTTTGATCATTATACGCAGTGTATTGGTGGGATTTTTTACATTACACACAGGTGTGGTTATGTACATTAAACTGAAGATGGACTTGAGTCAAGCTGTAGTCACATTTAAGTGATAATTAAATAAAAAATAATGCACATGAGAACAGATCAGGCCACAGACAAATGACTCGTAAAGGTTGAAAAAGTTGTTGTTTTTTAAACTACACTGAGTATAGATGGATACTTTTTAACAATTTCAAATTAAATCTATATCATAAAGAAGCGTGCAGAAATGATAGAGATCAGATAATAGTCATCAAAGTGAAATTATTATGGGATGTTCAAGGCCAACACAAAGCGTTCTCTTACACTGGAGTGTTTTTGCACTTTCCCCAACCTACAAATATTTCTCCTGTAACGGCCAATAGGTGTAGTACTACCTTCTCAAAGTCATACCAATTACTAAGTGACAGTTTTATATTTCAGGAAATCTGTTTGGTTTAATTGTCCTGTTCTGTCTCTATAAAAGTGAAGTTAACCACACGGCCTCCCTGCAGGCTTCATTTCTGATTGTCGGTGGCATCAGGAGACCCATCAGTCTGAGAGAGCTACAGCTCACAGGCTATCACAAAGCAGCATCTAACAGATGTTTTCACCAAAGTTTAATATTTTGACGGCGTGGGTTTCCCTGTAGTCACCCAGTGTGAATTTGAATCAGTTTGCATGTTTGTATGTAATTGCACCATGCAAAAAGTGTCTTTGGCATTTGGTCTGAACTCAATTCCACATTTCATTTGATGCTCACTGTGTCTGTGTGCTTTGTAGTCTGACAGATGTGAGATAGTCATCCAGCTCCCTTTCTCTAGAAATCTTTGTTATTCATCTCCCCAGAAAGCTGGTCAAGCTGTGGAGAATTAAATAAATCATTGTTTTAGGACTGAAACTTGGACTTCTGAGATTTCTCTCTGTGGTTGTTGCAGCTATGAAAAGTCTCCTAGATAAATGTTTGAACGTTTGACTATCGTTGTCAGATAAATGTTAGAAGTAAATCACATTTTTGTGTCCAATCAGGTGGCAGCCATCAACCCCAGCCACCCGCTTGCCCAAATGCCCCTGCCGCCCTCCATGAAGAACTGCATCCAGCTTGCCGCCTGTGAGGCCAGTGAGCTGCTGCCCATGAACCCTGACCTCCCCGCTGACCTCTTTACATCCTGTCTCACTACGCCCATCAAGATCGCCCTACGTTGGTAATGTCTCTCTCATTTTCAATCCTTTTTATCTCTGCTTCTTCCTCCCCCCATTACAAGTCTGAAACATAGAGGCATCGATAAAGAGGAGACGGTACATCTGGAATATGTTCTGAAGTAATGAGGTAGATTGGATGGGTTTTCTTTGGTCAGCTCGCATGTTAAAGGTGTAGAATAAAATATCATTTTCGTGGTATTACACATCGCTTCAGAATACAGACGTACCAGCTTTAAATATTGATATGTTTGTAACACGGAGCCCTAAACAACTCAACTTCTGTTGCTACTTACCGTATTTTCCGCACTATGAGGCGCACTTGAAATCCATTAATTTTCTCAAAAATTGAGAGTCCGCATTTTAATCCGGTGCGCCTGATGCTGGTTGTGCTTACTGACCTCGAACTGATTTTATGTGGTACACGGCACTCAAAAATCTGTCAAAAAATGTTTTAGAACGACTTTGGTAAGCTAGGAAGCCGCACAGCTTGATGGAGCCTCACTGAGGAATCTGGGTCCAAAACTCCGTCTGCTTCAGGTCCCAAAGTCAAACGAACACTGCGGCATCACTGAGAGTTAAAAAACGTCTAAATTCTTTCATCTGTAATAAAACGATCAGTGTTGCTGCTTTAACAGTTGTAACAATTAAGTTTAACATCCAGGCATCCATGAAAACAGAATTTATGAAATTTAATGGAGTTAGAAGTTAGCAGGAAGTTAGCTCGCTAGTTTCCACCTGAACATGATATAGCATGTTTTGACTGAGAGATTTCTGAAAAAATTTAAAAGTACAGCTCTGCTACCACTTCCAACATAAATGAAGATAGAAAACTAAACAGCAGTTACGTTTGTAGGGTTGCTGAAATTGGGCTAGCTGGTATATAATGATGTGCTACGTGGTCACTAGCGACACAGCTATGTTAGCATAACAAACAGTGAAGCTGCAGGATGAACGCTAACTTTTTTCCACTCAGTAAAAGTTAACGTGGGGGTTCCAATCGCATAGCAGGATGCTGAAAAGGGACCAAACGTCAGTCAGGAGAACAACTGAGATAATCCATCCACAATACGAGGTTAGTTATTAATATACTGCAACAACAACAGAATAGAGCAGCTGTGAGATAATTCAACATTAATGAATCAATGGTACGGAAGTGGAGGAAGCAAGAAGAATGAGCTGAGTAAAATGTGACTTATCTGACTTTTTTGTTTCACTTAATGCGCCTTATAATCTGGTGCGCCTTATGGTCCGAAAAATAGGGTAATAGCTGCTCATCATGGAGCATGTTTTGCTCTTCACCAGTCCAGTCTCTCTGCGTCTTTTTGTGTGTGGTGGTTTTCAAACTTTTTGTGTCCAAGGACACCAAAGGTCAAGCAACAGTTTTAGGGCATATTTGCATTCATGTCTGCATTAAACGGCTTCTGTGTAAGTTCTTCTTGAGTTCTTCTTTTGATTACATCATCAGAAAAAGCACTATTGACAGCCCCTTTTTGCAGCATTTGGACCTGGCATGATATCTGCTGTATATATAGAAACACCTCAATCGCCTTATTAGACACTTTATCACAATCCAACAAATGGTCTGATTGCCTGTGGTTGTGATCCAGGGCTATAAGCCAAATTTCCCTCAGAATGGATGTTTGGTTTCCAAGCGCCTCTTTAACTTGTTTGGCATCATGTAAGCATTAGTCAACCTCTTCTGACAGATGATGCACCGCAGGGAAGGCCTGTTGACATCAAATTCCTGCTTTTGTGCAAATGCAGAAAGAAACGAATGTTTTTGAGGGGAATTGGGCACATACAAACAACTGACAGAGAAAATTAACAATTAATTTAAAGCCTTTAGTGTTTTTGTACTTAGCAAGAGTAGTAATTTGGTTGCCTGAAAATCCCACAGTACATGAAGGGCTAATCCATGTTTATGGATATATTTTTAAACATGCAGGAAATTGTGCGTCAGTCTTTCAATTATTTCAGATGCTTGTTAGCAAGTCACAGCTTGGATACTCTGAGAATATGAAGTTGTGTCCTGTGCAGAGAGCAAACATTCCTCTGAGCTTCTGCTCAGTATTCAGCCATGATGAGAAAAATTCAGCTGTGATGAAAAATGTAGATCGGCATCATCCACAGTGATGCAGAAATGATGATCCCTGCAGAGAACTCTTCAGTAAAAGAGGTGAAAAATATTCAGGCGAAATGAGTTCATTTGGGAAACTTGGCTTATACAGTGGCCTGATGTAAATGCACTATGATGCATCATTCAGAGGACTGTACTGATGGAGCTACAAGCTGAACCGTGGGGGCATGTAGGTTACATCAGTCCGTCAGTGGTGTGTCGGGTGGTGTGGGGGGGGCTTGCACAAAGAGGCAGGGGTGATTGCATCAGCTCTGATATCCTGTCAGGACACACACATACTGTGGATACGCATTTATACCCAGTAAGTCCACATTATCTCTGAGGGAGCTGTCATTTCTGACTGGTAGATGCAGGTGACGGGTCTGGGTGTCACACTTCCCCATATGTACAAATGTGTCAGTGGCTCAGTAACCAGGTTTTAATCCCTCATATCGGACCATTTAAATAAGGAAAATCGGACACCGTTGGTAACTCTACTAAATTATGAGTAAAGTTATTTTTGTACCCAAATTTAACCAAAATGAGTGTAAATCAAAAGCATGGATGCATTGGTCTTGCATTCCACCTTTTGATCTTGCCTTTTGTGTGCAACCTTTCAGGTTTCAAAGACTGAAGTGCAGAGGGTGGAGGACTTTTTGCAGCATCATTACTTGATACCTTTCTTAAAAGTAATGCACTATGTTACCTACTTTATAAACTGACCTGAAATGCGCTGCCACATAATTACTAAGTTAATAGTGTAAAGCTTAGATACAGTCCCACACACCACAGTTAGAAATGGAGGCTAAAAGGCTGCACGCCTGACTGCTCATCACTGCTTTTGTCACTAGTTGAAGTTTGGCATAGACTCAAATTTATGGGGTCATAACACTTAATGTTGTGTTAGCAGTATAATGCAGTTGCACTTTACCATTGTTCTCTTTTCTATTTTTGCACAAGAAATCGTTTGTGGTGTGGAGATGGTGATTGAGAAAGTAAAAGCAAAAAGGAGTTTTTTTGTTACATGATACCTGAAAAATTCAGGTGAGCGCCTCATCTTTGATGCATTACCAGCCCAGATACAGTCTCTATCTGCAGTCTTCTTGCTCCCTTTGGTGCCATAAATCAGTTCTTACTTGCACCGTTTTTTGCATTTTAATTTCTGAATCTACTTTGCACACACTAGAAGTCACAGGGATGATTTAACAAGTTTTCGACTGGGAATGTGAAACTTTTTTTTTTAAGTGTATAAGTGAGAATGGCAAGCTGCCTGCAGGAGGTGTCCTACAGCTAGATAAATATTTCTTCTCTGCCATAAATGTTGAAGAGTTTCGTTCATCTTTCTCTAAATCCACATCTAGCCGTGACCTTCAGCATAATGAGGTCTCAGTTTCATGCCATTAATATTGATATCCCTTACCAACGTCTCCTTTTGGAGAACAAGTTGCTGAAAGGCTGCTGGATAATATTGACAGAGATGTTCTTTAATGCCCTCTGCCTTCAAAAATGGATGCTGTGGCCTGCAGAGGAAAGTTTGGGCTGATCTCTTCTGTTAAAGACTCAGGTCAACCTTCACTGGTTTGTATTAATGAATCGAACTTGTTGGTTGGTAATGACCCAGGGGAAATTTGGTCATGTATTATGTATGTACTATATATAAAATTTCCTTACTTAGCTCAGTGGAATTTGATAAGCTCATTTAACATAAATCTTACATGAACATCAGAACGAGAAAATTTGAAGTTATTCATTCACTCAGTCTTTGTTTGAACATGGAATAAAAATTGCAAAATGCAGATTCACCCGATAATGACATCAATATATTTTAATTTCAATTGTACTGCTATAAAAGATGCATAAAACGATACAATCATCATCAATTTGTAGTGTTCGGTTTTTCTGTGTATTAAAATGGGTCCTATTGCAAACTCATAATGATGCATTTTTCCTAATAAGTTCATAAACAATATAATGCAGCTTTACTTTATGGGTTTTCTAATAACCTTTTTGTATTAATCTCTATAAACACATTCTGTTCATGAGTATGTAGCGTCTGTTGGCAAAAGTCAAGAAAGAAAAGTCACTGTTTGAGCTCTTGGATTGTGTGTATTGATCGATCTCTGCTGTGTTCACCAGGTAGATACAGTCGCTTTCAGCTGGCAGAGACTGTTGGCTGAAAGCGGCAGTTTTGAGTGGCTTTGAGTTTCTGTTTCCAGTTTTGTCATCCATGTGTTATATCAACCCACCGGACAGATGGGTGGGCGGTGTGACACCTAAATTTGTGAATGCAATAACTCGAGAACGAGGTGACGTAGGAGCTTCAAACTGAGATTAATTTCGGTCTGACATTATATTATGGGAGACTTTATACAAAAAGACGGGCATATCCACTGTTATGCCTAGAAACCACAGAGCGATATATCGAATGGTCCACTTCAGCCTTCTGCCTGTTGCCATCTTAATTTTCTGGAGTCAGAAGTGAATATGTTGGCCAGAGAATGGAGTGCTGAGTTGTGAGCCAAGGTTAGCAAGCTGTGTCCATAGACTGTACAAATGCATTACCATCCAAGAGCACTTATTGGATGGTCTGAACTACACTGTATCTAAAATCACGAGTGAGAGCTCCAATTCACCAAAGATGCTTTGCCGAAGAAAAGGATCTGCTGCTGGGAAAAATGAGCTGTGAAGACCAACATTGTTTTTGTACCAGACTGCAAACATTTCTTTCTGCTGTAAAGTTGGAAACTGTAACCAGCTTTAAGTGGTCATTGCTACTGTTAAGCTTTATTTTTGAAATTACCATTATTCCTTAATGGCCACTTGGCTGATATTCAGCAGTAGTTAAAGCCACATAGTGTCTTGTTGTCTGGACACAACTTGCAGACACGTTAGTAATTCCACACATGGTATATGGTTGGTGTTCACCGCCCCCCTGCCAACTTTGGTAGAGAATACCAATTTGACTGAAAACTTCCAGATTGAACATGGCTTACATCTCCATCAGCCTCCTCCTCAGACTTAACTGACTTGCTTCAAAGGGGCTTCAGCCTCCCTTCCTCAGTGCCGTCACTCTTCATGCTCCATCTTCAGTTAGGTGCTGTCTCGCCTGTTTGCTTATTATTTTCGAAATAAAGACATGCCCGGCTGCCTTCTCTTTAATTTCACACAGCCCCAGAGTAAGAAACGGGGAGAAAATGAGGAAGGGGTGGGGTGGAGTTTCGCAGGGTTAGAGCAGGCGGATGGAAGAATTCACTGATGTGCCGGCTTACCTTCGCTTTAAAACTTTAATGAGATGCATTGAGGGATGGATGATGGGGTTTACACAGAGCGAGAGAGCCAGGCAGGGAGAGCCAGGCAGACTGAGTGCATGTGTACCTTTCATTGCTCAGCTGTGCAGAAAATCATTACTGATGGAGCACCATCTTCAAGGGACTTCCCTGCTGCTGCAGTGGGTGGAGAGGAATGGAAGAGATGTGCATCTGAAAATGAAGAGGGAGGCAATGAGGACACCCGGGTGGGGGGGAGTGAGAAAAAGAACCACGGGATTAAATAAGAGCTCAGAATGCTTATTGGTTTTAAAAAACAGTGCTAGAGGACAGGCTCAGGGGTCAGCGGTGTCAGTCAGCCTAATGGGGTCTCTCAGTCGATCAACATGCTGAGGTCCAGATGGAAATATAACTGCAACTATTGTGGAGAAATTTCAGCATCTCTATTTTTAAAGAATACTAAACTAGACCCTAGAATAAATACGACACTTATGTCAGTTATTAGCAGCTTCCCATCATCATCGCCTGCACCATTTCTCTCTAAACAGATACACCTGTAAGTAGCACGTCTAAAAATAAACATTTTAATTCTCTTTAGTTACGATGAGCCTTCTTAGGTTTGCACAGAATTAAAGGATCAGAACAACGAAGCACAAACTATCCATCCATCAATGACAGAAAACCAAGAGACACTTTAAATCAGTCAGGGCTGGACTGCTCTTTGAAGCAGGTGAGATACTTGTTGGTGGAGAAGTCACTGGGACATCAGTCCAATCAGGGACGGGATAAAAGTGAAACAAAGAATTACTGGAGATTGGAAAGAAGAATATTTAGGTGTTGGATTTGAGGGGCTGACAGTCTCCAGATACAGACCAATGGACTGGTTTTAGTCCTCTGTTAGGCACAACGAGCTTAATTTACCCCACTTGGTGTTGATGAACGGGAGCAACAAGCCTCGGCCTTACTGATAGTTTATCAAGGTCTTTACCAGTGTAATATAATTGAATCCACATTTAGTAGTTCCAAACTATATTTCACTGAACATGCGTCAGTGTTTGTATGCTTCAGAATAAATAAATCCCTGCTGAACTTTGTCCAAATATTCTAAGATGCAAACCAAAGTAACATTATCCTCTGAACATCATGATGTTCAGGATCCTTATATTAGCATTAGCATTACCACTGTGCACAATAAAGCCTTTAAGTAGCATAACTGTAATCTCTTTTATAGCCACATGTGGCCACTTATGAAGAAAAGGATGATTTAGGCAGAACAATATCTCTGATGCAGATGTAATTCAGTGCACACTAAGCTGGTCTGTGAGTTTGTTTTTCATGTATGTGAGCGATAATGGAACCCTTGCATATAATACAGATGGGCATTAATGTTGGCGTTAATGGTTGCATGTTTCCTGCTTGCTTCTCAGCCTTCTCGTGCAGAGGTTCATTATTTTTCGTGCGCTTGCCGTAAACGGTGTGTGCAACGTCCCCAGCACGAACACCGATGAGATTTTAATGGAAATGCAGCAGCGAAGGTTCACGTGACCGCTTCTCGGATTCCTTTCACTCAGCGGGAGTTCCCCTGACACAAACACGCAGAGCACAGCCGCATTATGTTCATTCAGTACAAATGTGGCTGCGCCTTCCATTTCCAGCTTCTATAGGCGAAATGGGGAAAATTAAACTTGCACATGAACATGCACTGCTGTGCTCTTATTCTGGAGCCTCGGCTTTAATAAGGGAGATGTAAATGACTTGTAAAAATGTTGACACATTCATCTTCCCCTCTTCTCTGTTGATGTAGATTGAACTACAGAGGAAGCGTTACATAACGCTGCATATGCCTTTGCATACTAGTTTCCAGGGACCTCTGTGGACTTGAAGGGAGCAGCAGGTTTACCTCAGAAACCCCTTCATAAATACTGCCATAGCAAAGGTTGATAGCTCAGCCTATTCCTAGTTGTTGACTGAAAGCATTTCATATTTTTGGTGAAAAAAAGAAAGAATTACCTGCATAACCTGCTACTGCCCCGACCAGCATTTTCATCTTTCTTTATATAAGCACAGTCTTATCTTTTTTCTTTGACCACGTCCACAGTACCAGCCTGGCAAAGAGGCCAACTGTCCAAGACCCACAGGGTCCCTGAAAGTCGCAGATTCATTGCACATGCCTTAATCCTGTCCATCCATTTTCTTCTACTTATCTGGAGCCATGTCTCACAGTACCAGGCTAAGCAGGGTATTCAACATAATTTTCTCCATAGGGAAGTTTTTCAGTTCCCCCTGAGGGAGACTAGATGAGATTTATAATCCTTTCACCGAGTTCTCTCAGCCGAATATGCCCAACAAACCTCCAAAGGAAGGTGCCCAGACCATTCATATGTGTAATAGCTAATTTTGTGTCAGTGTCTTGTAAACCTGAATACATGATACACTTGTAACTTACTGTGTGACATGTATTTAACCCTCTGAAGTCTAAGGCTACGTCCACACGTACACGGGTATTTTTGAAAACTGAGATTTTCCGTTTTAAAAAATAATCCCGTCCACACGTAGATGCAGAAATGAAGGAAAACGCTGCTAGGAACAAGCAGCAGGTGGCGCTATATTCCTAACCGTGTAGAAATATTGGCCAATCAGAAGTCTAGAAGCCTCGGTGGGAAATAGTAAACAAAGATGGGGCATAGAAGCAGAACCGAGTCGTATGTGTGGAGGGACAGTAACTGTGTGTGTACATGTAAGCATTTAAGCACTGCAGAGACAATTAACAGTAACAGTATTGTAGAAATTCATTTCACCAAAACAATAACGTGGCGCACAGTGTGACGTCAAAAAAGGCGCACACCTTTGACGCTGCGTTTTCTCCGTTTTTTCCGTTTTTCTCGTCCACACGTAAATGCAAAAACTGAGTTTTAGAAAATATCCACCCTGGCATGTGTTTTTAGAAATCTCCTTTTTCAGTGACCGAAAACGCCGTTTACGTGTGGACGAAAGGTGCAAACGCATAGAAAAATCTGCGTTTTCAAAAATACCCGGGTACGTGTGGACGTAGTCTAAGTCATCAGAGTATAACTCTATCCCTAACTCTCAGCCAACAGTGTTGAACTCCAGGGCTCGAGGGCCGGTGTCCTGCAGGTTTTAGATCTCACCCTGGGTCAACACATTAATGAATCAAAAGGTTAGCTCATTACCAGGCCTCCGGAGAACCTCAAGGCATGTTGAGGAGGTCCTCGAGGCCTGGAGTTCGACACCCCTGCTCTAAGCAATCAGAATATGTAATTTTTGGTTTTATGAAATTGTTCTCCCTCGTTTTGGAAACCACAGAACACAGAAAATAATCAATCTAACTGATACGCACCAAATGCTCTGTTTGGCCCTTTTTAAAAAGGGTAGGAGTATGGTCAGGATTGGGTAGGGGCTAATTGGGAGGTGAACGGTAACTTGATACCTGTGAAGGCTGGACGAGGCTGTGTTTACTGTTGTAAATGAACAACTCTCTTAACAATAACTGTCCAAGATCAGTTTTTATGAAGTTTTCTAGATTTGCCTAGATCTGATGTTTTGTTTGGCGTCAGTAAACGGCAGGTTTGTAACAGTCCGTTTGTTCAGACATGTAGAAATGGAGATTCTTTCTTTTGTTTATATTTACAGTAGTTTTTATGTTGTTATTCTGTTGATGTTTATGCTGATTTCTTGGTTTGGGAGATTCTGGAAACTTTCTACCATTTTTTTTTCAGCTGAGTTTTGCTTAAGTAGTGATGAGTAACGCTATTATTTCCATTTTATAACTATCAGACTTTTTTTTTCTATTTTAATTTGGTTTTATACAGTTTTTCTTATATCCCATTAAATCATCACCTGAAGTATTTTCACGCTATTTTTGCATCAGTTTCTTCAAAGTTTGTCCACATAGCATTTGGTGACATCTGCTGATTACTATATATCCAGATTAGTTCATCTGAATGTCAGACGTGAAGCTGTGAGTCAGAACACGTGCTCCTGCCCAGGCACGTGCAGAGGGGGGGGCTAGAGGGGCTTGAGCACCCGCCCCTTTCCTGATGGGTGCCCAAAGTGCCCTTTTGTTGAGGCAACGTTTTAATTTTTTTTTTTTTTTTTTTTTTTTTTTTTTTATGTGTGTGTGCGCGTGCGTAGTCCGGTCTGTGCCCCTCAACAATAATATTTAACTATTAATCACAGTTTTGCTAAATAAAAGGATCTGGCTTGCATCAGTCACATGATCACATTTAACCAATGATCGCCCTTGACGGCAGAACGCGCTGGTTACGAGCCGGGAACGAGGTCACAAAGAGCACGCGCATTTTTAGCGGTCCGGAGCTGTAGGAGAAACACAAGTTAACTCAGAGACACAGACTGATGCGACAAAACCAGTAAGTAGGTGTACAGCGTACACTGTAGTGTATAGCACACAGGAGTATTAGCTTATTACGTATACGTTGGTAAGCTGTCTTGTGGCAACTGACGAACTGAAACAAACGAGCGTGCTGTGTGTGCAACAGCGTTACAAACATTACCTGTCCTTTTATTAACTGCACAAGTAGTGCTGGTCATAGCTGCTGGCTACCTGTGTAAGGCTGTCATGGGTCTGTAGCTCTGTCACCGTTTTAGGGAACATATTTAGTTTTAAAGTAAATTTCCGGGCTTTTCCTGCCTTTCTGGTGGGATTATATTTCACTAAAAAACGATCTAATATGCATGTCCACATAATTATGCATTATTATAATATTTTAAAAAACACACGCTGTATTTTAAAGAACATACATTAAGAAGCAGATTATATTAGATTTATATTTTAAATAAGACAAAATTTGGATTTTACAGCAGTAAAATTATTGTATCTCCACAGTTTAAAAATGTAATAAGCTTTGCCCTGCACAGAGTGGATAGTGAAACAAATGGAATCATCATAAATACATTATTTCATATTTATTACTTCCCCCTCCTCATTGCTTTATTATTGTAGCTCTAGTAATAAATAATAATGTAAGGATTCTAGATCAGCACCATGATGCCCATAGTATATACAGTATTCTGAAGAAGGTCTAAAATGGGCGTTAAGGCGTCTGGGGAGGGATCTCAAAACTGGATTATAGATGGCAGACAGTTGGTGTCGTAAACCACCGCCTCTGTTCAAAGATGGTCGCTCACAGTGGACATGACCATCTATAATCCAGTTTTGAGTTCCCTCCCCAGACGCCTTAACGCCCACTCACATCCTGGGCCATCTGACCTCAGGAATTCGCATGATAAGGTGGGGCCAGGTTTCACAAAGAGCTCACCCGAAACCCTGGCTGATTGTGACCCACACCCAGTTTCACACCTTGGCTCAGGTGATTAGAGGATCATCAGGGGGTCCTTTTGTCCCTCTGTGGGGGAAAATCCCACTAGGTTTATATCTGGGACTCCCTACCATTTGACCTTAGAACTGAAGAAGCTTCTCGGATGAGAGGTGAAACGTCTTCAAGCAACTTAAAGAAGTCCAGACGCTTTTCTTTGCAAGCTCCTTTGACTACGATGACCTGGATGACTGAGAACCTTCACAGACATATCGAGGTCGATTTGCTGTTCTAGGACTTAAAATTGCTGAACATTCACAAAACCTCTCAGCAGATCTAATCTTGTGGAGTCGGGATTACAGTGGACATGAAGCCCTGCATGTAGTATACAGATGTAAGCTGTGAGCCACAGTGGTGCAGTGATTAGCATTATTGCTACACAGGCAGAAGATTCCTGGTTTGAGCCCCGGCAGCTCAGTGTCGAATTCACATGCTCTCCTCGTGCCCGCGCGGGTTTTCTCTGGTGAATACAATAAAGTGCTACATAAATGCATGGTTAACCTCGAGGTCTAAAGCACTTTGAGTGGTCAACACTAGAAAGAAGTTATTCAAATGTGAGTGCGTTATGTTAAAGCATGCATAATTCACACCCTGGTTTCCCACTTTTAGATGTCATAAGTTTCACATGTTCAGTGAAACTAAAACTATAAAATAAAATAACGGATAATCTAAGTTGTATTTTTCAGAGCAAGCAGCACTTGGAATCAATAACTCTGCAGAAAACAGGAACTCCAAACTGCAAAGTGTTGCTGAGGGAGGTTACTTTGCATTGCCCCAGGCCAGACAGCATAGTGTTTTGTTTGTTTGTTTGTTTTATTTAATTTAATTTTTTGTCTGCAAGACAATTTAGAGTCAGTTATTTTTTTCACAGAGGGTTTGCTCATTTCATTTCAGTATTTATTAGTTTAATTATCAGTTGAACTATTAATCACCTAACCAGAATGATGTTTCAACATTTTAAACGGCAACATTTTAATTTGTAGTTGAGCTTTCTTGATGACTGTAACACCCTTTCCTCTGCTTGCCTCTGTAGTTTAGGCAGTAACATAAACATAGGCATTTCATTTGATATTTATACGTGCACGCTCCGCTGAGCTAACCTCAGGTGACCGACTCGTTTAAGTGCATTGCACTGAAGAGCGTTTCGTTTCTGTGCCTGATCGGGCTCTTTGTGCCGAGTGTGTTTAAAGTCGTTACCCATCTGTACTGTGAAGCGCCGTCTATCGGTTTTTCAGCATTTGACTGAATGAGAGGGAGTGTTGCACTTTACACTTCAGCCTCCATCCTGCCGCTTCTGTCAGCAGTCGCATCATCAATAAAACCCCAGACACACATTTCCATTGGCAGCCGGGCTGTACATAGTCATGCTGTCACTCTGCCTCCACCATTGTTTGACTGATGGTACAGGATGTTTTAAGGTCACAATCACATCAAACACCACTGATTTGCTCCAGAATTACAAAACTAATATTTTCTGTTCTTCAGTGTTTTGAATCTTGAGGTATTTACTGATTGTAGACTTTGACGATGAAACCGTACACTTGATGTGTTATTGACTTAGCATGTTGTGAAGCGGTTTATCTTCACCAATGAACGAGATCTGCGATCATTTTCTGTGGTATTTGAGGTAGGGCTGCACGATTTTGCATAAAATGAGAATCACGATTTTTTGGCTTAGAATTGAGATCACGATTCTCTCACGATTTTCTTTTCCAGTACAAAAGAAAGCACATCAACTTCATAACAGTTGAGACTGAACATAAAAACAATAAATAAACATAAAAACAACAAATGTCTCACGTTTTGTCGTTGCCGCAAAATGTTGTACTGCTTGAAATTCCGTCTCCGGGTGTTGATCATTTTCCTAAATCCCTCGTTTTGCACAGTGTTGATGGAGCCATATCTTTGGTCAGGTGATAAGTAATAGCCTCCGTAATTTCTTTGTGCCTGCGGGAGTTCGACGGGAAGCGCTGTATAAGGTTCCCGTTATTGATGTTTGGGTGGTTGACCGGGACGGATTTTCTCCTGTCACTTTCTCGTCATCCCTGACGTGCTCTCCGTTGTTTTTTTTCCTTGCCAATTTTAGCAGCCAGCTTCTGTATCACGTGGTATAAGGCTCCGCCCTTGTCATTAGTTGAGCAGGAAGAGTGAGCGCTTGTTTTCATGCAGATTACGTCCCGGATCAAAATGCGGTACAATCGTCGTCGTCTTTTTTTTTTCTTTCTTAAATCGTTGTCATTTGGAAATGAGATCACACATAAGTATGAATCGAGATCGCGATTTTCTAACGATTAATCGTGCAGCCCTAATTTGAGGCCTTTTGGTGTTTCTGAGCTCGTCAGTGCCTCCTTTTAACAAACGTGTCTCATTGCTGTTTTTGTCACTCCTAAACTTTACCGCATGGCTCTGAAAGGTCTGTTGGTTGTTTCAGGCTAACAATGGCCTCCTGCTTTGGCAGCTCTCAAACCTAAATATTTCAGCTACCACAGCGACCAAACACTAACTCACCCCTCAACTATAGATCTGAACATTGACATTAACTAATGAGAAAAGGAAACAGTTTGTTTGTTTTAAATTAAATCTGAAAGTCTAATATTTTTGAAGATTGTCTTCCCAAAGCATCTTTACCTGATTGTACTATAATATATGACAACATAACTCTGATATTAAAAATTAAAAACCAAACAAACAAGAAACATTGGTGTGGAAGTAAACACAACAAAAATGGTCAATCAGGCGGTTCTAACAGAGAAACAGCAGCTGTATCCAACTATTTCTTTCACTTTTGACCCAGTCATAAAGCCCCAAACATCCCAGAGATTTTCCAAACTGCTCGTGCAAGATGCCAATTAATCAGTAAACATTGTGCCTCAGGACTCGGGCCAGAGATATTTGGATGAAGTATTAATGATCCAACTCACACAAAGTCTTGGTCACTGAAAAGGGGGTGAGTGGGAGATAAAAAGGAGCAAGAAACAAACATTCAAGAGCCACAGTTCAAGCATATAATCGTTTTATGCTTCTGGTTACTCGCTACAAAATCTAGAAATCTCTACCTGCATGTGAGGCATTTAGGAAACATCTGTAAATTGTACCTCCACAATGAAATTGCTGACCTTTGGTAAACGCTGTAGGGCAATAAATCATGTATGTGAGGGTTGCTGGTGTTTGTGTCAAAGCAACCGACCACTGCAGCGAGAGCTTCTCGCTTCGTGTGTTGTGTTTATTAGAAGCAATAAACATGGTTTCATTGAATGTGTGAAAGGACGTCCTCTTTTAGAACATTAGTTTGTCTCTGCTAGCATTGACAACAACTGTTTACTTTCATATGAAATATTTAGTGTGTGTCTGCGGAAAATAACCCAGGTTACATTTTCCCAGGTCAGCACTGCCCTACTTCTTTATTCCTCATTAATAATGATTGGATTTATATAGCGCTTTTCAAGGCACCCAAAGCGCTTTACAATGCCACTATTCATTCACTCTCACATTCACACACTGGTGGAGGCAAGCTACGGTTGTAGCCACAGCTGCCCTGGGGCTGCCATATCGCGCCATTGGCCCCTCTGGCCAACACCAGTAGGGTAAAGTGGGCACAACGACCAGGACAGAGAGCCCAGGGATCGAACCAGCGACCTTCTGGTTACAGATGCGCTCCCCAACCCTCTGAGCCACGGTCGCCCCAAATTAGGGTGTCATTAGGGTGTCAGCATACATTTTAATGATAATACTAATGCTGGCTGCCATAATATGGTGTGCTTTGCTTTACTTTTGAATGCTTCCTTATTTCGGATATCAGGAAGATCTCTTTCTGATGCAACTCTCTCACTTACTGAAGCTGGGGACCAGCTTGGACACCAGCTTCCACTTCTATGGCTCCTGGTAATTAAGTGGGGATCTTTGGTGTTAAGGTGAATGTGTTAACCACTACACTGTGAAGCCACTGACTACCACAGTATGGCATGATGGAAATTCATGCACAATAATTTCATTCATGTCCTAGCAGGGTTACTGCGTGAGCTCAAACCTAATCTAAGTTTGAGATCATGCAGTAACCCTTCAAGCACACGAATGATAAAGTTGCTGACTTGAAACGTGCAAGTTGGTCGAAGGAGTAATGAGCTGTGGAAGACAGCAGGAGTCATTCTCCTCGTCCCACTCCTCCTCCACCGCCCGCCTACCCTCGGAGCAGCGTTGTAGTTTCTTCACACAAGCAGCGCTTCATTTTCCTCCTCAGAATCTAATATGTACATGCCCACTCCTACCCTCTCTGCTCCGTGCCCACACGCTCACTTATTCACCAACCCAATTAAAGTTTGGCTGCCTTGCTCTCTGTAAGTAATAATCCCCCAATTTCCTCTTCATCTCTGCCCTGCTGGCCTTCTGTACTTCAGTAAACTTACCTGCTTGTCTTCTTCAGGAGCGTGTATTTCACCGGCTGCAGTTTAGGTGCAGTCCAAAGTTCAGCAGCCGCTTTGAAGAGTGGTGACAACAAAAAAGTTTGATCTGTATCTCGGAGCTTTTTTCAACTATGAATTGGTTTTGAATCTTCTTCTACACATTTTAGTAGATTTTTTTTGCCTGAGACTTATTCACAAAGTTGGGTCTTCTGTATGTTAACTCATGATGTTCTTTGTTATGAGCTGTTTAGCCAGTGAACACTGTGGCTTTGGGGATGGAAGAGATAAATATTACTAAAAAACATTTTTAAATAACTATTATTGGATAGGTGGTCCTGAACCTCTGCACAGACATTCATTCTTTCGAAAGGACAAAAACATTAGTTTTTTTTATTTATTTAAAAGGGGCAGTGCAGTTAAACATAGTTCAAGTGCAAGACATGAGACTGATGTACCGCACATAGGTTTATAGCTACTGCTAATTTTCAACAATTGTCCCTTGTTGGGCTTACAATCTAAATAAATACATATTACAATAAAACATACATTTTCATAAAACCAAATTACATCATAAATACAATTACAATTGATAGACAATAATCATCAGATAAAATGACTACAACTTTGGTTTCCCTTTAACCACACTTTAACCTTCAATGTAAAGGATCTAATGTCTGTAATCAGTTTGATATCGGTTGGAAGTGTGCTCCACAGATGGCAAGCCTTTATAGAAAAAGCTGACTGACCGAATGTAGATCTGCGATATAATATCTTGCAGTTGCCGCCCCAAACATCCCAGAGATTTCCCAAACTGCGATTACTGTCTTGTCTGTGAATGTATCTATTGAGACACTCTGGGGCCATCCTATTTATACATTCTTCTGTTCTTCTGACTTTGGTGATAAACGTTTGACATACAGTCCTGTGTGAAAGTCTTGAGTCACCCAAATTCTTTTGTATTTGACTTTTATTTTGTTTTAAGTTCTCCATAATTTCTGAAGGGTTTTCAATGTTATTCTTTGGACATCGGCTGCTATTTCACTCATTTCCATCCAGTCCTTGTAGTCGACTATTTTCAGAGGAAAGTTTTGGTGTGTTAAGCTACGTAACCCTGACCTATGAATCATTAAAGCTTCAAAAAGGCACATAACTCTTGGGATGAACCAGTATTGTTTCTACATCATGAATCAGTTTTAAATTGAATGTTTGTTACTTGTAGGGTGTTACAGAAACACATAAATGTGTCCTCATGTCTTTAATTGAAACTATGAAAAATGCTTATGTGTCCTTAAAGACTACTACAGATGAACTGTGTCTGAAAGGAAAAAACCCCACTAGAAATCTGACACCAGACCTGAGAGAAGCATTTGGACCATCAGTTGATCCATCTACTGTTCACTGAAAACTGTCAACTAGTCATTAAGGTAGTCAGTGAGATATGCCAAATTACAGAAGGTGGGACTAGTGTCAATCCCAGCTGTCAAAGGGCAGCACATGGAGACAGACAACCATTTACGCCTACGGCCAGTTTAGAATTTCCAGTTAACCAAAGGTGCATACCTGCCTTTGGACTGTGGGAGAGAACCCACCCAGACACTGGGAGAAGATACAAACCCAACAGAGAATGGCTCAGATTCCTGTGCTTTACACATTACAATAACACAGGGGTCGGCAACCCTGGGCACGTGTGCCACAGCTGGCACTCGAAGGGTTAACTGATGGCACGAAATGCAGTGAATTAATTTGTGTAGGTGCATTAAAAAATAAATGGCCAGGCCAGCGGTGCACATGACAGTATCTTAGCTATCAACCCCAACTACCAGATTCAACTTGTAATTGGCTAAAACTACCTTAGCCTATCGGTGAGATGGATGTTGTTAGCTGTCAGTTTTTTCAAGCGATGTTGAAATTTCCACATCCCAACACTTCAAATGCTTCAGGAGCTGTCCGCTCCGCACGGCATCATCACCGCAGGAGTACTCGGATACATCCGTACTCGAGACAAAATTCACAACGTGTTTCTGGGATTTTCAGGTGTATGAACCAATGTTTTCTTTTCTGATCAAACCAGAAAGCTTTAATGAGCAGCTGGATTTGTCTCGCATTAACTGGCTGAGTTCATGCGAGTTAATGTGACATCGAAATGCAGTTGATTGAACTGAAAAGCTCGACTCTGTGGGGGTCAAAGTTTGCAGAACTACGAACGCAGCTGGAATCCATAGCTGTGCGTGTTCATGGAGCTGCATTTTCACCTGCTGGACATCACTACCTGACAAGGTTAACTGTCTTCAGAACATTGCAGAGGCCTTATTGACAGTATTTGGCTCTACATGTCTGTGTGAGCAGATTTTCTCTCACATGAGTCCTCAGGTAGCCTCTGAATGCTGGACACTCTGAGACCTGTGTCTCTGAGTGGGAGACCAGAGATCACATTAACATGTGTATCCCTGTATTAACAAACATGCCATATTGGCTAGTTTGGCTACAACTCACGATACGATATTATCACAATACTTAACGCATGATACGATATTTTTGCAATTTTTTTTAAATATTTTGCGATATTCAGATTCTGTACATAAAGGTAAACTTTATCAATATTCATTTATCTAATATCAAAGTCTCACACTCAGTCTTTCTCTCATTTCAGTTTTATTGTTGACAAACTGAACGGTTTGTATTACAGTCTAGTCCAACTTAACTGAATCAACCATCTGGTACAATTATAGCTATTCTGAACTATGCAGTTTATGAAAACTATGCAGCCCCTTCAGCAACTGAAGAATTTGAAAGTAAATTAAAACATAATATAATTTTAAATAAATAAAAAAGTTTTAAACTTAATTAAAATAAAACATGTCTTAAATTAAAATAAGTAAACCGTCATGTTTATTGCTGCCAAAAAACAAGTTAAACACATTTGGACAGTGAAGGAATGTCAGGATTCTTGCTCAGAAAAAGGATCAACATGCTCTGAAGTCAGAGCACAAAAACCTTTTTTGTAACAAAATATTGATTTCTGCTGTCCCTGTATCGATACATTATTAGCAAACAAAATATCACCATACTACACAGTATCAATTTTTTTCCCCACCCCTAATATTGGCCCAGTTTATTTTACTTATCATTGTTGTGAGGAGACCATAAATAGCATTTGCATTTTCTGTTGTACAGTTCATTTGCTGTTAAGGATAAAAAGTCTTTTTTTGTTTCAAAATAGCTGATAACTATTCGCTGATAGCTAACTGTTAATATAGAGCATTATTAAATTTATTGCTAATGCAATCATATGGCACACTGGCTTCTGAGGAAATTTTAGATGGCACTCATCATCAGAAAGGTTGCCGACCGCTGCAATAACCTGTGAATCGTAATGAGTTGTGAGCTGCTGGACCAGTTACATTGTTCATGTTCTGTTTTTCTGATGGCTGCCAAATGGCAAGTCTTTCTTCCAGAAGACTCCAGTCACTGCTAGTCACCTAATGCAGCGGTCCCCAACCCCCGGGCCTCGGACCGGTACCGGTCCGTGAGTCGTTTGGTACCGGGCCGCGAGAGTATAGGCTCTGGTGTGAGATGTATAGTTTTCAGGGTTTTTATCGGTTTTCAGCGTTATTTTGTTATTGTTTTTATCGTTTACTCGGTTTTCCTGGGTCTTTTCACATGTGTTATGAATAAATCTTCTTTTTTTCGGTACCGGTACTAGTTTTATTTTGTTGTATTTATCCGCGACACCTTAAAGGCCGGTCCATGAAAATATTGTCGGGCATAAACCGGTCCGTGGCGCAAAAAAGGTTGGAGACCGCTGACCTAATGGCCAGGATGTCAGTGTGTCATCTTGTGGTCACAATGATTCCAACACAGATAACAGCTATAGTCCTTATTCTGGTACAAACTGGTGGTTCACTCTAAGCAGAGCCTGCAGCAGGTGGAGAACTTGTTCACTTGCTGCAACCGTTTGACTGACGGAGGCTGCAGAAGACAAAAAGGTTTAGCATCGCTAGCTACAGTCCATGTAAGTGGAGTTGGGCTTGCGACCAATCTTTTATTTATTTGTGAAAAAAAAAAGATCTAAATTAATGGGAAACACTTCAGCTTTGATATTAATCCTTTGCCAACAGTATGTGAGGAATGTGCTCTGCGAGTACCCTCCTTGGTTAATGACATCGCACATTTTGAGTCCCCTGCTTGCTGATTGATATTCGTTTTTTCCTGATCGTTTGTGTCTTTTAACAGCGTTATATTGAACTTCTATCCATTATTATTGTTGACTTTTAATCCCTTAATGTCTCATTGCTAAACAGTAAACATGTTCTGTGCCGCATTCGTAGTTTTGGTTTGAGCAAATGTAAACACAGGAGAGGGAAACCGTTTGAAACTGAGCTTCATGTGCTGCAATGTTAAGCACTGGCAGAATGACTTTCTTTTGATCGCAGTGGGTGCCCAGAATGTCAGTCTGTTTTTGATCATTTGCAATCACCAGCAAATAGAGGAAGAATGTGGATCAGACTTATTATAGATACTGACATGATCAAATGCCACCAAGTTCTCTCTTCCTCCCATCTTCTTCTCTTTCCCGTACAATCTCCCCTCTACCCCATCTCCCATCCATCACCCTGCACAGAGTGGAAACGCACACTCCCTGATGCAACCTCCTGCTCTATCTGTGCTCTGTTTACTTTGGTCTGTCTGTTTTTGCCTGAAATTCATTTTTACTTAATCATCTCTGTTTACGTCCGGGGATTCACAGATTCCCTTTTGCAACCAGTGCAGACAAAAACAAACAAAATATTTAATCTGTGGCTCAAATGAAATTCAAAAGTAGGTGCGAGCAGGGCGATCTTAAAATGTATTATACGGAGGAAAACAAATATACCTGTGCTCACCATAAACAGCAAAGCTTTTATGTACATATCATGAGTCCAAAAGACTTTGTAGAACAAGCTTTGCTGGTTACATCCTTACACTTGTTTTTTCATGGATGTCAGTGACACTTAAGGATCTTTGCTGTTCTTTAAAGAAGCTGCAAGTCACAGTGCCGCCATGTGGGATCTCATTATTCTGCAGCTGCAGGAAAAAACCTTTGAATTCAAGTGCCAAAACTTCCATCATAGTCGGGATACAATTTCATAATGTATGCATGACTTCTGTCAATTGGAGAAAAACAGAATCAATAACTAATCACAGGTGGATCGACACGCTGAATGGGAGCTGTGTAAAAAGCAACAAGTAGCATGTAATCTGTTTTTACCCGGTAACATTTTTCCTGTAAGTAGGAATAAATTAATTAAACACCATCTTACAATGCTGTGATTGCAGCCATTCCCCAACTCTCTGTGAATGGTACTCATGGCCTTTGATCAGTGGGTTTTGGTCAGTGGTTGTTGATCAATGGTCATGAGAATTTGCATAATTATGATTAAGGAACTGACCTCACAGCCCTTTGTTCCTTCAGTGGGCTGGTTTCAGTCATTATGCAAATGTACTGTTTATAAGATTGGGGAAAACTGCAGTCAGCTGAGACTGAAGAAGTCACTTGGATGAGTGACGAAACGTTTCTCCCAGAAAACGCTACGTCCAGATGAACAGAATCAACTTTTGGAGATTTATTTTCCTGGATGATTGAGAATGCATCAAGACGAATAAATTAATTCTTTTTTTCCTTGAACAAACTGAATTTATCAGCTTGTGTGGTTCTCACAGACGGAGCTATTTCACATTTTCACGTCATTTTTAACTCGAACTGATGCATCACTTTCTTTTCCACATTATTGGCTTTCAGCATGGATTGCATCATTTTGTGTCACATTCTCCTAAAAGCCTTCTTTTATTTAAAAAGTTGGATTAACCATGAAGTGATCAATTAGGGTCATTTATAGTCATACAGAAGATTATTTTTGTATGACTGACTTTTCTTCTTTGTTAATAATTCAGTTGGAGATTTGTTCCTGTGCTTAGAATCATTGTCCTGTTGCATGACTCAGTTTTGCCTAAGCTTTGGGTGTTGGATGAAGCCACACACAGGAACTACTTTGGTATGCTCTGGTATACAGAGGCGTTTATGATCTGTGCCTGCAAAAGAAGCTCAAATCATCACTCCTCCATTGCTCTACCGTAGCTGCCAGTTGAGGTGTTTTTGGTGATATTTCACCAAACATGGTGCCGTCCTGCATTATGGCTAATCATCTGTCAGAAGGACATTCACAGGGCCGTAAGGACCTTGACTTTACTGGTCAGAGCAGAGTAAGGACTGCCGCTACTGTCCACCAGTAGGACAAGAGACTCCGTGGAGTACAGCTGATTTTTTGTTTGTTATTTACTTATCACAAAGTGCGCCAAATTTTTTCTTCCAAATATTTAATCCTACCACTGTTAGCTCTTTTTGCACGACGTGCATGTCTACACAGACTCGCCACTTGTCCTCGTCTTTATTAGTATCTCTTTTTATTAAAAACGTGAGTTAATAATTAGAACAATTAATAAACTAGTTGTCACGTGGAAATATTTGTGTGTGGCTGTGATGTGAATCTCCTTCCTGCTTTAAC
The DNA here is from genome assembly GCF_963576455.1 of Neolamprologus multifasciatus. Lineage (NCBI taxonomy): Eukaryota > Metazoa > Chordata > Actinopteri > Cichliformes > Cichlidae > Neolamprologus > Neolamprologus multifasciatus. The sequence continues at coordinate 4,320,320 of NC_140444.1, read as the reverse complement.
GTTCCTGCAGCTGATGTTTGTGTGGCTGACGTGCGCTCGTGTGCGCACACCTGCGCTCTGCCAGGTGTGCGATGACTCACAGTCATCGCACACCTGCGCTCTGCCAGGTGTGCGATGACTCACAGTCATCGCCGAGCGTTGAGCCGAGCATCTGTCAAGACTCCGAGCGTCTTCCCGCTGTGACTTACAGCTGGCACGACCTCTCGGAGCTAACCGTGCACAGTAAACAACCCCCGCCCCCCCTGACAGGCGTTTCAGAAATACGATGTGTATCCCGCCGCCTTCCCCCCCTCCCCTTTGACTGTAACTCAGCCAAAATACACTTATCAGTGCTCAGTGGTTGTAATCTTTGAAGGGCTCGTTTTTCATTTGAGTGTTTATCCGCTGATTGTTTCCCTCATTGGTCATAAAATTTGTGCTGTAGAGGCCAAACGCTTTTATTGCATTGTCTTGTCTGTGAGCCCCTCTTGTTTTCATTACAGCCCCGATCGCTAACCTTTTCCTGTGTTTTTTTTCCCCCAGGTTTTGTATGCAGAAGAGTGCCAAGTTGGTGCCAGGGGTGACGTTAGACCTCATTGAGAAGTAAGTGGCACTCCACAGCCATCCTTTGACTGTCTCCCTCTTTACAGGAGGGCTCAGTCTAAAGAGATCATTATCCTGTTTTCCACGTGTCACTCTCTCCTGTCTGTCTTCCCGTCTGTCTCTTTGCTCTCGTCGCCGTCATTGTCAGCCCTCTCTGTTGTTTTCCATCCCGCAGGTATAATTCCCAGCCTTTGTTTCCTCCTCACAGTTGAAGCAGCAGCAGTTTGGCAGATTTAAAGCTGCGCATTTCTTGCATAAACCTGCAGGTGCCAAACGGCGGAGTGTGGAACATCTCTTGCTCGTAGGCACATACACTGAGATTGATATTAGCATTCAATATGGATGTCATATCCAGAGTTTTAGTAGTTTCACAGAACCATCAGCGTGGCTCCTTTTTCAAACCTTAGTTGCGGGGGTAGGGTAAAGTGACTCCGATAAACTAAGTTGAGTGCGACTTGGTTTTTGAAGCCGTAAGTAACCTAAAAACGGGCTGTTAAAACAAAAAACAGTACATCTCATTGGAAAGCACCTTGAGGTGCTGAAGTTGAAGACTGTGTCAGCAGTCTCTTAATGACATGTCACACTCTGTTTGCTTAAGGTGAGTAATCACTTGTCTTCACCTACTCAGATTATGATTTCTGCCTGTCACTGACAGCCTGCGAGTGCACATCCACACATTACTTCCACATCTCTATTATCTACTGGACTTTAATTAGTTTTTGGATGAGGGTGTACACGGAGAAACTGTGAGCTTGTGTGCTCATTCTTGTCCTGTGTGTCTTTATATTCTTTTTCCTTTGCTCTGGGTGTGTTTTGGTGCTTTGTACACAGCAGCAGTCCCACAATGACGCAGTTTTCCTTTCCTGTCCAAAACATCATTTTGTTCTTTGGAGAGGATATTTCTAATCCCTCAACTCTGTCAGTGGCGTTCATAGTAGTTTGGTTTCTCAGATTGTAGGGTTTATCCACCTTAAAGGTGATCTAGTCTGCTTTTCCTTTATCATCTTACCTTTAATAGTAGCTGGATAGTAGGAACAGTAGGTCAGAGGTTTGAATCCCAGCAAGGCTAGGCCCCAGGCTAGGCCCCAGGCTACCCAAGCCTACCTCAGTTTTGGGAACAATGGAGATACTGCTCAGAACCCTCAAACTCTCAGGGCTCTGGTAGAGGACCCAAGCTTGACCCAGTAAATCCAATGAGCCTAAAGCTCAAGACTCAGACTGCTCTAAATGCTCCGATTTCAGGAAGTTTTTTCCACTCATGGTGTTTGAGGTCCATGAGAGTAGATTTACTGCCATGGTCCTCGCAGGCACACAGGTCTGACTGCACCATGTGATGGTCAAATCGTTTGTTTGCGAGCGGCAGCTTAATCAGAAGAAAGTTTGCAGAATAGTGAGGGTGGCCTTAAGGGGAGGGGCTAATTCTTGGTGCTTCGGCCTGCCCCAGAGAAGACCAAGTTATGGCATACAAAGACTCTCAGGTTGCTTTTTAAATCTTTGATTATTAGTTTTTCTTCCCTTTGTGGTGAACTCTGATGTAGCTTTATTGCAGCTCAGGCTCACTTCAGCTTCGATCGTACACATAGCTATAACTACCTACATCAGATTTTTGGATCACGGCATGCAAAAACATCTGCCTGGATTGTGAAATCCCTAAACAAATGGGCACAAATGTCCTGGGACGAATCTCTCTTTAAGTTGCATTCATGGAAAGTCGACACTTTCCACTAATGTGGAAATATATGCTGGACGCATGATCTTGGTTTGCAGCTCCGCTTTGTTTTGCTGCCCATCACAAAGTTAAAGGTGTCATTTACAGGTTTTTATCGTCCTCTGGAAATATCCTGTCGCTTCTGCAGCAGAGGTGTAAACACAACATATTTACATATTCACTAGTAAGCTTTTAATTTGAAAAATCTGATAAAAATGAGCACATATGGAAAAATAAAAGAGATGATAAAAATGTATTTCTCCTGATGCAAAAACCACAAGTTTTCTATGTAGAGCTAAATCTTTCATGTTTCTTGTCATTAACCTGCTGCCCAGGATTATAATTAGGATTGTTTGTTCCTTTTTTCAGTTGTACTCACTCTGCTTAAAGGTTCTTTCCTCCAGCTGTTACATTTCATAAATGATAAATTATGTGACTCATCACTCGCTGTTTATTTCTGCTCCGTTCATACCTAATATCTCAGACACTACGTGTAGATGAAGTATTTCACCTGTTGTGGGCCCAGAGGAGGTGCAGCTGTGTTATTTGTTGGGGAATTTACAGGCTCACTATTGACTTGCTTCCCAAGTTTCTGCGAGATTAGTGGGGATTAGTCATAATTCGAACAAGTCTTCTCTCCACGATTTATTCGACATGCTTCTTATTATCTTGACTATAAATCTTTTTGCTTGTTTGTACTTTCTGTCTGATCTTTTCATTTGTACACGCCATTTTTCCCCCCCACTACTCTCTCGTGGATGAGTGTTACAACGGAAATGCCCGAGTACACAACAGCCACAGCTCCTGCGGCACGATTCCCATGGCACGATGGTAAAACCACTAGAGCAATGAAGAACACCTTTGATGAAGTAACCTCTTCTTCCATTTGTTTCCTTTCCCCCCACTTTCCACCTTCTCAACCACACCAACATTAGTCGCTGGGTTTGACAGCATCCATTCATGCTCTAGCTCTCGCGTCCTGTTTGTCTTTCATCACTTGTCTCACCAGAATTATTCTGCAGGAAGGTAGAAAAAGTAATATATGACCTGAATGCTGTAAGGAGAATTTTAGCACCCAGAAACGTCACACTAGTCTGCGTCAGAGTTGGCGAAAGCATTTCCCCTCTCGTCTCATCCTGCCGTTAGGCCGCGAGTAAAACACTGAACAGAAACATCAAAGACGTGACAGGTTAACAATGGTGTGAGAGTCTTCCTGCTAAATCAAAATGAAATTCAAAGTAGTTTCTGTCAAAGACAAAGGCACAATCTTAAAGAATGGACTATGTTGTAGCTTTGATTCCTGTAATGGTCTCTTAGTATGTACAGCCACGGCAAAGAGAGAACAAAAAACCTTCAAAGAGAAAAATCCAGGCTGTAGGGTGAACCCGTCACACACATGCCTTCTCTGCTTGACCCTTCATGCTACCTGTCTGCCTCAGAGATGAACACAGCAACAAACAAAGCAGTAAAAGTGGTAAGAGTGCACGGCAGCAAAATGCTGAGCTTTTAGTATAGGCTCAACAGATTGCATTGGAGATGTTTTCAACTTGAAACTGTCCTGATTAAAAAAAACCAAAAGCTGTAAAATGTGTAATTCATGAGATACGTGACCTTGAGTTGATGCACAACCATTGAATTATTAACGGCAGGCTATTATATAAAACATGATACACAGAAAGACCAGTTTTGTTTTTTGTTTTTTTAAGATTTCTACATTAATATGACCCAAAGCAATATCTTATTTCCACACATTTACAGGCTCTTGTTTAAAGGGAATACAGTTAGACAGCTGAAGTGAAAATATTAGATTTAACCTCACATGCAGTGTTTTTTCTGGAGAGCCATGCTTTCTCCTCGGTCTTCTGCCATGCACCATCGCTGTCCGCTATGTAGCTGATTGTAAACTATAGGTATGCACCTTAGCCAATGAGAGGTCTTCAAACACTTACAGGCTACTTTACTGGACTGATCTTTGTTGATCGAGGGTAACTTGGGTCATGAATTCTGTCATGTGTAATCTGGGGATTTTTCCAGCCTGTTGAGCATCTTTATTCTTGAGGCTGTGTTCATGTTCACTCCCTTTTATTTATGCACAACAGAAGTCATCTCAAGGGACTTGCTGTCAGGTAAACACCCTGCAGTATTAGATAGAGAACCTCAATGATCCAGATGTCTTCTATGAGCAAACATTTAGCGACAGTGACGAGGAAGAACGCCCTTTTAACAGGAAACGAATCTATCAGAACCAGGCTCATGGAGAGGGCTCACCCTCAGCTTGGAGGAGATGTCCCCTAGTTCAGGTTGAAAGAATAGGAGAACGCACAGAGACCACAAACAACACAGCAGACGACAGTCAAAGACGTGCAGCAGTGGCCTATAAACACTTGAAGCTTGAAACAAGAGTGAACTGCATCATGAGCCTGTAGCAGCATAACTCAGGGTCAGCCAATCCAGGCCTAGCATGAGTTGTCAAGATCACATTAAAGCAGGGTGCATACTCACAGAGTTGAGGGTTCATATTCATATTAATGCCGTACTTGTCTTCATTGAGGTTTCAGCAGACCTGAGTGTGACTGGCGAAGGTGACGCTGGAAATCCTGATGCTTTAGCAGCTGTTTTGGCTGATTGCATCTCCTGCCTGTTGTACAGAGAGCTAAGTGTTGAGTCAGCTGATGTCCGTCAAAGTGAAATAATGGATCATCTCTGAGCTCAGTATTTGACGTCATTAGTGACTTCTCTTCATTCAGATAATTCAAACATTCATTTCCACTGCTTTGCAAATTACGCTTGGCTGTATGTTCTGCTGACTTAGGGCGACTATAGGTAATGACTTTTGTGTTTATCTCACGGCTTCACTCTTGATACTAAATACTAGAAGTCTTAAAGCAGGGGTGTGGGAACTCCAGGCGTCAAGGGCCGGTGTCCTGCAGGTTTTAGATGTGTCCTTGATCACCCCAACCGGTCGCAGCAGATGGCCGCCCCTCCCTGAGCCGGGTTCTGCCGGAGGTTTCTTCCTGTTAAAAGGGAGTTTTTCCTTCCCACTGTCGCCAAAGTGCTTGCTCATAGGGGGTCATATGATTGTTGGGCTTTTCTCTGTATCTATGAAGCGCCTTGAGGCGACATTTGTTGTGATTTGGCGCTATATAAATAAAATTGAATTGAAAATTGAATTGAATCCAACGCAGCTAATTTAAATGGCTAAATTGCCTCCTCAGCGTGTCTTGAAGTTCTCCAGAGGCCTGGTAATGAACTAATTGTTTGATTTAGGTGTGTTGACCCAGGATGATATCTAAAACCTGCAGGACACCGGCCCTCAAGGCCTGGAGTTCCCCACCCCTGCCTTAAAGCTTCCGTTAGATTATGGAGTTCAAATGTGACCCTTGATTAATAGTCGTACAGATGCCTACACTTGCTTTAAATAAATTCTTTCACCTCGTAATATTGAAATGATCAAGCTCTCTGTACTCTGTGCTTGGCCAAAAGGCCATTTCCTCCTTTTATCTTGTTACAAGCCAGACTTTCAACAAGACCATGTTATAGACTGTATATAAAAGATGGCTTTATCCACCTTACGCTCATTTGTTGGTTCTAATCCTCATTTTCTAACTTTAATGTTAGATTTAAAATGAACCCTAACCCTTTGTATTGGTTTTGGAGCCAGGACTCAACATATTTAAGACGAGTCTGTTTTACATGTTAAGTGTAACTAAAGCTAGCAAGTAGAGCAGGGCGATATGGCCAAAAATATTTATCACGATATACATTTAAAAATGTGCGATAACGATATAACTGATAAAATATAACTATAAAACTGACACGAGACAAAATACTTTACAACTCCACAACTTTATTAGTGAAAAAAAACTCCATCAATGTATTTTCACTTAAACAAGCAGCTGTTTTTTTATGTGGATTAAAGTTTAAAAATTTAACAGTGCAAATTCCTACCTGACAGTTTAACCAAGAGGCATTTCCAGTGGAAATTGGCCGACATATTCTCAGCATAACCATGTATAATATCCACAAAACTTAAAAAAATGATACACACACACACAATACGGTAACATTATGTTGAAGCACAGTATGTATCACTCCGCGAGGCTCCGCCTACGATAGGCTTAATGCTCCGACAATCCATCAAGCGGTGCGGGTTCGTAGCTTATCAAAGTTCTACTACAACATTTTTGACAAATTCTCGAGCGCCGTGTACGACATAAAATCGTTTCGAGGTCAGTAAACACAACCAGAAATCATACATGAGGCACACGGGATTATAAGGGGCTCTGTCGATTTTCAGAAAAATTGATTGATTTTAAGTGTGCCGTATTTTCCAAACAACACGGTAATAACGACGGCCCGCTAGCATGCTCTACCAAAAATAGTGCTTTGTTGTGTATCTGACGGACGAAAGCTAAACCAGTTCCACACCACTGAAGTTGCAACATTTTTACAAACCAATTCTGGTTCATCTGTTTCATTTAACAATCCGCTTTCGCCCTTCTCATTCTCCGTCGCCACCATGCTTTTTCCGCCATGTGCGTATGAAAACAAAGGCACTGCGCATGCGCGTTTTACCCATATTCTATCGCGATATTTAATTTTCTTATCGTTGCCCAACATTATACCGGTATTACCGTGAACGGTATGATATGGCCCAGCCCTACTAGCCTCCTTAGCAAGCTGCATCTGTAAAATGTACGGATTCAACGCACACACATGAAGTACTTGTTAATATGCCAGGATTTCACTCTCAAACCCTGGAGCACAAACTCTGTGGGTTGTCTCTAACAGGCCACAGCCACCAAAAATGCTCCAAAAGGCATCAACAGCATGGTCGAGTGCACCCGTTCAGTGACTTGAATTGTGACAGCGGTTGGCTGTTGGGCCGCCACAAACAGCGAATGAGCAAATTAGCTGAACTGTAATGTTTTAACATGGACGTCTATGGTGAATGACTCACTTCTCTATCATTAGAGGAATTGGCTTCATCTTTCAGCCCTGGACGTTGATGCTCACCTGTTGGGTATACTGTAGATTACGTTACATGGCTTCCCTTCTTTGTAGGTTTACTAACACATCAGCTCTTAGTTGTCCCCACAGCCGCTTAAAAACTAAAGAATATCAGGTGTTTTCCATTTATGCCCCACAGCGTCATTACCAGAGAAAAATAGTTTCAAATGACTCTTTAATACTTTCTTCTTGTCTAAGGTACTTGTGCTATCTATATTTATTTTCCTTATTATTTACTCTGATTTTATGCTTTGTTTCTATTACAAATATTAATAAAAATGTTTTTCTATTAGCTGTCCTCTGTGCGTCTGTCCTGTACGGTCTGTTTGTTTGTTATTTATAATGATTTAATGTTGACTGTATGATGCCAGTGTGTCCTCTAAGAACTATATAACTAAGTTTTCAAAAATACTACACAAACATTAGTGATGGCGACTAGTCAGCTGGCTCGGTGGTATCCTAGCAACAACAATACCTAAATGACACCTGGTGGTTTTTCTTTGTAGGCTCCAACAGAGAGAACCAGGACAGCTTGTTATTTTTCATCCTTTTAAAACGTGTCTTGCGTAATTGGTTACAAATAGTATTCAAAGCAGCCTTTTTTTTTAAAATCCTCTTTGTCATCTTTTTGCCGAGTCCTGCTTGGACACGTGGGCATGAGCATGTGTTGCACTCGCTGACCACTCACTGGGCTCGTATTCTCACCTTTAAAGGTCATCCGCAGTTGGAAACAATGCACGTTACACTCATCGCATCGCTCCTGAGATGTTACAAACATTTGCGGCGAAATGAATTCCACATAATGGCGGCGTCGAGTAGTTGCATGTTGTTGGTTTGTTTATTCACTTGATCATTCCTCTGTTTTTGCTCCATCTGTGCACCCTTCTGTCTCTGCTTCCCACATACATCCAACACACATTCTGGCTGCATCCAGTCACAATAGGCTCTTGCATAAGGAGTCACGAAGCACAGCGCATGTGGATTTTACGTGCTCGGTATGTCTCATGCTACGGCGTCTTTCATCGCTCATCGGTTCTCTTTTATCTCACATGGGGGTCACATAACTGTCGTAGGTTGATCCATATTCACAGCGAGACTCCCTCCGGTGTGCAGAGCCAGCCCCCCCAACCCCTCCGAGCGTCTGACACGTCTGTGTGGCACTCACTGGGGAGTCCCTGAAGTCAGACTCCAATATTGAAGAAATCATATCGCTGAAAAAGCACCTCATCCTTTAAAATACATTAATTGATCCCGTAAGGGAATACTTGGTGCCCTCGCTGCACAGAGATATCAGAGAGGAGCCAGCTACATGGCAGCTGCCCTCGGGGTGCGTGCCTTTTCTCTTTAGATAAGATCAACAGCTTATTCCTTTTACAGAGGATTTTATGACCCTGCTCACATCCAGAAGCTTGTTTTCAGACATGCTGAGGAGGAATTGGTGTTGGGCGTTTGGTGCATCAGTGGTATAAAAACAAAATCTGTCATTGTCAAAATCTTTTTTTGGCTTATATTTGAGACGTTATTAGGGATGGGTATCGTTTAGGTTTTATCCGATACCGGTGCCAAACCGGTACTTTTGAAACGGTGCCGGTGCTTAAACGGTGCTCAAACCGGTGCTTAAAGAATGGAAAACACAAAATTGGTCCAAAAACCTCTCATGTTCAGCTGTTTTTTTGTAAAAATAACAATGTTAGACTTTTCTGCAGCTATAGGGCATATATGGTATCACTCTTGGCTGGAAGCAGTGCTTAAACAATGGAAAAAACACAAACTTTGTACAAAAACCTCTCATAAAAACTATTTTCCACTTTTTCTTTGGTCATTTTAGCCTTTTTGGCCAGGGTGAAGGGAGTATCTGCCATCAAACAAGAAGACAGCCGCATGTAGCTATGATGATGTTTGCTAGTTCACCTTACATGCATTAATGTAATAACGTGGTTAGCCTACTCAACGTAAATTACACACGAACAACATTAAGCTACTCACGCAGAGAAGAACGACTGCTGCTGCCATCATTATCATTTCTGCTACACTGGCAGGGCTACGGCTACACCCGCAGTAGATGTGCACGGCTCGGCTTTTAAAAAAAATGCTATGCGTTGCCAGGTGTTTCATCGGATTTGAGGAGTTACCTCCTTTGCACAGTATCACCTTAAAGCACTTGTTGCAGGCTGCTGAGTTTGCATATTTTGCTGTGAAGTACAGCCAGACTTTGACCGCTTCTCCTTGGGCATTTTTAATCTGTAGCTCTGCTCTAAAAGAACGTACGCACCTGGACCCGCCTACTATCCTCGGAAACGTAAAATGATTGGCTGGAATCTAAAGTGTATCACAGCTCAGGAAAATAAAAGCACCGAAATGTGCGCTGCTTTTCGGTCTGGTTACTGCCGTTTATGTCAGAACCGGTGCCATGATACCGGTACCCATCCCTAGACGTTATACTGTTTGCTAGTCTTGGAATACCCACTGGAGCTAATAGCAGCTTTGCAGGGAGGTTTGTTGTGATCTGCGCAGCCTCAGTCACATTTCAACCGTTCATGATTTTCTCTTTTTTAACTTCGACATTTCAGTTTGTTTCATGTGTGTCCAACCGCTCGTCTTCAAGCCTCTGGCGGTTTGGAAAGCAGATGAGTTCATCAGTATGACTAGCGCAAACTTTGATGTTTCATCAAGTGCCTCAACAAACAAACTATATCACTGATTAATGACGCTCATTCACAGTACAGCCTGATAAGATCCATGTGCGTTCTCACATAAAACAAGCGCATCAGTATAAAGATGATATACAAAATACAGTAGTACAGCAAAACACCAGAAAATGTGAAGAAATGACAGGTTTTGATCGATGACACAAGCCTCAAAACCTCAGAGGGCATTTTTCCAGGCCGTTCAGTGAGCTATCCATCTATCTGTTCACCCGTCCACCAGTGCAATGTCTTTTTCTGTCCCCAAATATATTATATTGGATACTAAGCAAGGATATGAACTGCTGAGTGTTCATCCTTACTGCTGACTTGCCAAACATCTTTGGCAAGCGCTCAAAGTGCTCAGGAGCTGGCCGGCCCTCATGGTTATACAGTTGGCTTGTACCTGCCAGGAGCTTCACAGCTTCCATTATCTGTCACTTAGAGGAAGAGAGGGGAGGTTTAGGTCAGAAAAAGTTCACGCGCTCTGAGTATTAAAAAGTACTTTGTTGGCGATTCTAAATGGCTTAAAATGCCTGCTGCGGGACTTTATTGCTGATGCTTTATAGTGAATGGAATCAAGTGTTTACCACTGAGGTGGCTGTGTTATATATGTTGTCATTTTTTGACCGGTAATGGTTCTGTGTAGAGACAAAGCCATCTTGGTTCTTGGCAGTGCTGTAGTGCACCAACTAACGCTTATAAAATCAGGCTGGAAACAATAACGTTAGGGCGCGACAGTCGGTGATGACACAACGTGATCAAATTGTGCGAGCGCACTTTTGGATGTCAGTGTTGTGCAATTACTGTAACCGATTTCTGAGCCAATCATTACCGAGCCTCCATTATTTATTCACCAAAACTTGTTTCCCTCTCATTTTATACATTATTAAAGAAGCCAAAACCACTTCTGGTTTATAGTTATGTTTTGATCTTGCAAGTTTATTATCTCATTATCTCAGGATAACATAGTTTTTGTGTCCTCGTAGCAAGTTCATCGTCAGAGTTGTCTCACACAGGGAAAGTTCATTTTCATGTCGGTTTGAAAACTTCACTCAGAAAGGATGAGAGCAGCTGTTCTCTAACTTGTTGGCCTGCATTTGTTTTTGTTGTCTTTCTTTATAGTTATTATTGCAGAAAAGATCATAAAAAAGACATCAATAAACAGTTAATCATCTTCTAACTGTAGTAAATACAGTCCTGATTTTCTAGATATGAAGCAGTAACCTGTACCTTTTAACCATTTTGGTCTAACACAGCGGTACCCAACCTTTTTTGCGCCACGGACCGGTTAATGCCCGACAATATTTTCATGGACCTGCCTTTAAGGTGTTGCGGATAAATACAACAAAATAAAACTAGTACCGGTACCGAAAAAAAAGAAGATTTATTCATAACACGCGTGAAAAGACCAAGGAAAACCGAGCTAACGATAAAAATGATAACAAAATAACGCTAAAAACCCTGAAAACCATACATTTCACACCTGAGCCTCAACTCTCCCGGCCCGGTACCAAGCGACTCACGGACCGGTACCGGTCCGAGGCCCGGGGGTTGGAGACCGCTGGTCTAACAAACCAAAATCATCGATAATAATTCAGAAATATTGCAATTTCTTCCCCAAAAGGTTTGCACGTCTATTTTTTAACACATTATTAGCATAACTGAAGAATTCATATGATAATTACGACCAAATTCTATATGAATGTTTACGATAATAATGACTACATTTCCAAAATGTCAAAGTTCAAGCAATCGGTCCCTCCAGTTCAGTTAAGTGTTGTTGAAAGAGTAATGTTTATAGGAACAAATCTGAACGTTTTCAATCATATCCATACTCAGTGTTGGGGAGTAACGGAATACATGTACCGCCGTTACGTATTTAAAATACGAAATATGAGTAACTGTATTCCGTTACAGTTACCGTTTAAAAAGGTGGTATTTAGAATACAGTTACGGTTGCCATGGTTACAGGGTGACGCTCTCTCTCTGCGTGTTTCCTGGGTGAGAGAGGCCTTTTTGTTGTTGTTGTGCTAAGCTAATAGGCAGAATGCTACAGGCATAGCTCTAAAGCATGTAGCATCATAGGCAGTGTAGTCCGTGCTGCAGGGAGAATGGACTGCCATACACGTTATGTGTCTGTGAGCGAGGGAGGGAGAAAAAGGAAAAGTACAGCTGTCATCGAGCAAAAACGGGAGCTGGAAGCATGTAAATATAATAATAACCACTGCAGCCAAGAAGAGAGCCTGACGAGCCCAGTTGTAAGTAAGCTATTAAGACTCGACTGTACACCGTGTTCGTGTTTTCCTCCAAAAACAATAAGTTCCGTTGGAGCAGCCTTTCAACGCCTCTCTCTGTCTCTCGCAAGCAAAGTTGACCCAGACAACAAAGTAAAGCTAGTTTTCAGCTACGAGCCGACACAGAACCCACCGTATAAAAAGAGGTCCCTTTACTACGGTTCGGAGCCGCGGACCTTCAGTAACAGTAATAAATCACAGCAATAGTACATTCATGTAGTTGTAAACAGCATGATAATATATTAAGTAATCCAAAGTATTCAGAATACGTTACTCTCATTGAGTAACGTAACGGAATACGTTACAGAATACATTTTGGGGCATGTATTCTGTAATGGAATACATTTTAAAAGTAACCTTCCCAACACTGTCCATACTCTTGTGCAAACAGGTTTTCAGCTTTGTTTGCTGCAGTGATCGAGGTCGTGCAGGCTCTTAACAGTGTTTTCCTGCATTTATCTTTCCTGTACATTTGTCATTAATTTAAAATATATTTCTTTTTTCGGGCTCAAATGGCTCACACTAACTGTAATGCCTCTGAGGCAGCTAATGTTTGCCCATTCTCCTAGTTTCCCTCATTGCTTTTAATAGTGCTCATTAAAAGGCAGACGGGTAGGTGTTGTAAAGGTAATTTTCTTGGTTTTGCTACGGCGATTACTGTTGGGGCATCTTGTTCTCTTTCAGCAGCACATTCTCAAGCTCTCATTTCCACGGTGCTGGTCATGGAATAATCGTCTTTAAGTATGATGTACAGTTCATGGGTTTACACATGTCAAGTCACTGTGGCGCAAACGCACAGCTGTGTGAATAATGCAATAATGTCAGACAGGAGCCAAATGCTGGATTTCTGTAGCGAGATGTGATTCATAGAAATTACATTACAGTCGGATTTCCTGGTGAGCAATTTTAAGCCCTGAGAAAACTCCACTCGGTCATTTTCATGAGGTTTGGTCTGAAGATAATCTGTGCTAGATTGATGGACCTGATTAAAATCTGGCACTTTTACTGTATGGTGCATAAGTCATGAGGCGACCCATTGTTGTTTTGTAGGAACATTCAGGAACATTCATCCAAGCTTTTTGAAGTGCAACCAAAGCTTTTCTGTGGGTGTTGGCTGCGTTTTGTTCCACTCTGTTAAGAAGATGCCAAACTGCTTCAATAATGTTGAGGTCCAGACTCTCGAGAGGAAAATCTGTTATTGATGGTGTTCTGCTGTGTGATCTTATATCCAGGTACGCTTTTACTGCAGTGGCCATGTGTTAAAATACATTGCAAATCAGACACTTTCCAGATGGTATTACATGGTGTATCAACGGCTGTGTTCGTATTTCCCATGTTTGATAAGATCTCCATCACCACTGACTGAAATCATCTCCAATCCACTCTCGTACCAGACTTCCAGGAACTTTCAGCTGTTTGTTTTACACGTTGATGCCGTCAGATTTAGCGTGAGATGAGGATTTTAGTGAAGCACCACTGATAATGACACGAGCCTTTTAGTAAACGTATTCAGTACTAAGCAGTGAAACAGCTGTCTGTGACTGATTTTTAGAGATAAAGGTTAACAATGTCCTTCCGGCTTTTTTGATTTAAACCAACGATGAAAAATGAAAAGGTTAAAATGGTTTTTAATAACAGAGGTATATAAAGTGGTCGATATTTTTAGCATCTTCTCCAGTGGTGATAACAAATAGTCACGGGTCAGATGAGTTGCCCGGGTTGATTGTGTCAGAGGTATGTGTTGCTGGTCAGTTTGGCGGCTGATCCTTTGCAAGTCGTCAGTTTACAAATTGCAGTAATAATTGGTGGATTTACACAACATCACCAAGGTTTCAGAGGAGAAAAGAGTGCCTTGTTATTGGAAACTACTTCTGGGTGCTCTTCCAGTCCACTCTCCTACTCTTAGCCACCAACCATCGAAAATTTGATGAACTCCTGCTTTGTTTTCTGAACTGAGTGGTTTCCCAAAAGGTTGATTCTGTTCACCTGACATAACGTTTTTATTTGGGGTGAAACGTTTCGTCACTCATCCAGGTGACCAGAATCAAGCTTTTTGGGATTTACTTACCTGGATGATTGAGCAGCCGAGTGGTTTCTGTCATATTTCGTGGTCAAATTTATTTATTTATTTATGACAGTGCATGTTAATGAACATAAATGTAAAAAAAAAAATTACATGAATGTAAACATAGCAGATTATAGCCAAGGGCTAATTTCCATCTGTTGTCCTTAAGCATAAAAAATAGACATAATAATTCATAAAACTTCATCATTCATTCATAATAAAAACTCCATCACCAAACTTACACATACACACCATTCTGTTCCCAAATAAAACATTAAAACTATACAACTCATACATGATCACACACTTGATTTGTCCATAACCGGTTTTTAACCTTTGCCTTAAACAAATTGAAGGAAGACTGTTCCACAGATGGCCACCCTGGACAGAGAGGACGTTCTGCCCAAATGCTGTCCGTCTGTGGGGTATAAACAAGTCTCCTCGGATTGTAGCTCGAGTGGTCCTGTCTCAGCTTTCTTTATGCCTAATGAACTGCTTTAGTGGTGGTGGAGCAAGGGAGCGTAAGACTTATTAAACACACTCTTTTAAGTTTCACTAAGTTATTGAAGTTCAGTAATTTATGTTTTTTTTTTTGGAAAATATTTTTATTGAAAAAAGAAAACAACAGTACTTGCAGTTACCGACATACAATCAACCTTTCTTCATTTTCCTAAGTAAATAAACTTATACGTATATGAAAAAAAACAACACATTCTAAAACAAAGACCCCCCCCCCCCAGTCCCACACAGATCAACACAACCATCAAACATATTAGAGGACTATAACAGTAACAGAAGTACATTTAAACAGGCAATACCTCTAGACTAGCAAAATAAGAGATAAAGGGTTGCCACTTGTGAAAAAATTTGGCTGTGCGACCTCTCAACGTATATTTAATTTTTTCAAGTTTTAAAAAAAACATGACATCTCTAAGCCACCGGGTAATAGTAGGATACTTAACAGACTTCCAATGCAACAATATTAGACGTCTGGCTAATAGGGATGTGAAGGCTATAATATCCTTTTGTGTGGAATCAAGTGTAAGTGAGCGAACAGGAATCCCAAATACAGCAATCAGAGGACAAGGACGAAGAGTTACCCCAAGAACAGTTGACATAATAGCAAAATACCCTGTCCAGAAACCTTGTAGATCAGGACACAGAAAAAACATGTGGCTAAGGTGACAAGGAGAACCATGGCATTTATCACATTTATTTTCCACTTCTGGATACAATTCAGAAAGTCTAGACTTAGAGAAATGCACCCTGTGTATGACCTTAAATTGAATAAGTCCAAGACGAGCACAGGAGTATTTATGTTTTTTAACACATGACAGTGGTGGTGGGAAGTTGGTTTTTTTGTCAAGTAGTTTTAAACTTCTTTTATAAATGTTTTCAATAGTTTTAAGTGTTGTTGGACAAGCAAGTGACCAGGACGTCAAACAATAGTCCATATCGATTGGGTGTGCAGCATTGGTTAGTGAGGGCGATATCTGCCTTTACAGCATACGAGGGCCACCCTTGGAGAAACCAAAAACCTGTTCTGATGGTTGTCAGATTTCTTCTTTGTTCTTTTTTTTGTGCAGGAAAGAAAGAAGAACAACAAAGCACCCAGTTCTTAGAGGGATATGGTGACTTTATTCATGGGACATGGGGTTACACCAGTTGCCCACACGCTCGCTCCACTTTGAGAGAGTTGATGTTGCTCTCATGCCAGAAAAGCTGAAGGATCTGATTAGGTGGTCATTCCTACAAACATATGTAGCCGCCCCGAGCTGCTGCAGTGGAACACAAATCTTAATTACTGTTGACAATGACAGATGCACGCACAAATTGATTTGTGATTAACTTGGTTAAAAAGTCCACTTGGAGTTTATTACGTGACGACTGCAACCTGAAGCCTTTTGCACGTGGCTCTCACATATGATCTGAGCTAAACAGTGCATATCTTTGATGACGCTCTGTGTCTCAGGTCTTGTGCTCACAGGGTTACAGTATATGTTCTGCACACAAGTGCATGAGTGCACACGTATCCTGCCTCGCATTTCTTTTCGGCCTCTGAGTAAGCACCTAAGTGCAAATGTAAATTTCTTCAGATGTGTTGTGATGATAGTACTGAGCAGTTGCCGCTTTGTCCTCTGAGTAAACTATGTGACATACAGTGAGCGCGGCTGACACAGCCATCTGTGTTGTGTTGTGTTGCAGGATCCCTGGCAGGCTCAATGACAGACGCACTCCCCTCGGAGAGCTCAACTGGATCTTCACAGCCATCACCGACACGATCGCCTGGAATGTTCTGCCTAGAGGTGAAGCGCTCACACGCAGCCACACAGTTTTGTTTAACAGCTGTTCTCACCAAAATAATGTACCTTAAAAGATCTTAAGAAAGAGATTAGTTGGGTTAGAAATAGTTTTCTTATGATGGAAACTGAGTGCATCCCAAATTAAACTCATCTCAACTTCCAAAAGAAATGTTGGGAATGAAAGACACTGGGAAAATATCACAGTCGGGAATACACACTAAAAAATAAACCATCAGCTAAAAAAACCCAGTGAGCTTTAGAGCTGCACATCTGTGATTTCTCTGTGGACATCAAACTTAGTGTTTCAGTCCAGGTCAGGTTTTATGAAAATCTTGTGAATGCGAGAGGCTGAGAAGGAAGTCCGCTTGGCTGAGGAGTGCCACTGATGGTTGCCAGTGTTTTGCTAGATACTGCAAAAATGAGCCGAGGTTTCTGAGGGACAGCATCTGCTGCAAACCAGCTAAACTGTGCACGGTAATGGATTTTTCTGGGGTTAACCCGCCTGTCTGCTGAGATCTAATTAAATAGGGAAACCTAAACCAGGGTTAATCCCAGTGGAGACTTTGAGTCCAGTGACTGCTGTCGGATGGTGATTCTGGAAGTTTTGGGAAGCCGAGCTGCTTGTAGCAGAGACGCAGTGTGTTTCCTGACATTTAGAGCTAGTGTAGGAGCAGCTTTATGGTACTCTGTGTGAGTTTCGAAGCTATAAATTGGATGACCATGCCTGGTGCAACTCGTTCTCCTTCAGATCTGGTCAGCCTCATTTCATGAACAGCTCTTTCTTTAAGAGGGTATAAATACTCATAATTTCCATAACATACATGTGCCAGGGTGCCGTCACAGAGCACATGAAAAAGCCAGAATTTGCTTTTGGCCATGTCATCATAGTCCTCGCTCACTGCCCATCCTACTCACCAGATTGCGCCCCCTCTGACTTCATCCTCTTCTCCAAAAAGAAATTTAAGTTAAAGCGTTGACATTTTCCAGCAATTAGCAGAAGCAGTGAAGTGACTGTAGTGGTGTCCAAGGTGACTTCCTTGACCTTGGTTTAGTTTTTGTTTGTTTTTCTTTTTTTCAGTCACAGAACTTTATAGCAGGGATTACCAAAACCAAAATATATGAACTAATACAATAAACAGATTGAACAGATACTCTCGCTTAACCACCCACAATAAAAGTTAGTTTGAGCTAAAATACAAGTCAGTTCTAATCCAGAAAGGAAATGGAAAATATGAGCAACAAACATAAATCTGGATAAGTGGCTGTTTAAGTTCTGCTCATTTGCTTCTATTTGCTTTTCTTTAATGTTTGTTTTGCACATTATGTCTTTGTTCCATCACTTATGCACTTACGGGCTGCTGTCTGTGCCCTGGTGCTTTTGTTTTCCTTTAATTTTAATGCATAAGGTTTAAGTTGCCAGAAGATGAAAATCAGCCAATTAAATCAAATCTGGCATATTTCCATCAATGTCCATTTTTAAAAATGAACATAAATCAAACCATCGTCGTATTTCTCTATTTAGGGGCAATGAAGCCTTATAACATAGTTATAACACAATAAATTGTGAAAAAGAAGGTAAGATCACTTAATTTCTTCTAAAATGATTAGAGAAGCAAACATGCAGGAACATTTCCTCTTGTAGGAGCCGGAGACACATCTGAGGCGCGCTCCAGTCTTTAGTTGAACATGTTTGGGCAGTGATGAAAAATGAAATGACCCATGTGCTTCAGTTCTCAGGGAGCTCAAATTAGGGCACCTAATAAAAACTGCGCAGTAGTGACGCATCAGCAGTGCTAAAACTTTGAGAACGTCCCCAGTGGTAGAAAATAGTGAAGCTGTTTTCTATAAAATGCCAAAAGTGCAGTACGTGCAGGTTGGCTGCTCAAATTGAGATTAATTGTGTTTGGAGCGTCTAGCAGAGTAATTGGGGACATCATTTAAACATAATTTGGCAGACATAAAAACCCGTATACACACACACACACACAGACAGACACGTAGCAAAACTCCTGCTTACAACACACAGCGCTGCCATTAGCCGACACCCTCAAGCTCAGCCTCCCCAGATAAAAACGCACGCAATTTCCTTTTTTTCTACATGTTGTTACAGTTTGCATGCATCGCACGCAGATTCCCTCATTGGCCACCTGTCTGTTGAATGCAACACACATCCACACAGAGGAGGGCTCAGACTCTCATGAGGGAAACTGTATCCCAGCTAGAATAGCAATGTGACAAGGCTGATGGCTGCAGAAGCCTTTTAAACCCTCGGGGCTCGGCTGTTAATGAAGCATCCCGCATCAGAAAGAATCCCTGTAATGAAGGCACTGCACACCTAATCCAAATCTCACACACACACACACACACACACACACTGACACTTCAGTGTTTAAACAGCCCAACACTAGCAGTGGGCACAGAAGCTGTCAGACAGTGTCTCGTAAAATATCCCCAACACACAAGCCAAGTAATCATAATCATAAGCTAAGAGATTGCCATGGGATCGGCCTGGCCCCATTACAGTGAATTGGTGAATACACTAATGAGTTGACGAAAACGTGACTGCGACACGGCTTAAATCTGCATTTTCCTGCCCTTTATATTCTCTAAGCATACAAACAAAGTAGCCCATTTTTCTGTAAAGTAGTCGCCTCGCTCTAGTTAAGCTTCTTTTTGTTTATCGAGTCATTCAGGCCCCCGTTTTCTCCCACATGCAAACTTATCTCTGTGTTCACTTAAATCATTTGATGTTCCCTTTCTCTTTCTTCAGATTTGTTCCAGAAGTTGTTTCGTCAGGACCTGCTGGTGGCCAGCTTGTTTCGCAATTTTCTGTTAGCAGAGAGGATAATGAGGTCATACAACTGCACACCAGTCAGCAGCCCCCGCCTGCCCCCTACATACATGCACGCCATGTGGTAAGACGCACACAAACGGAGCTCAGGCCTCACTTTCACGCACACCGATAACACAGACGTCTGCAGCTTTGCAAAGCAGAAGGCAAGAGTACGAGGGAGAGTCATCCTTGAGGCTTTGCTGTTCGTTCAGGCGCACTGCAGTTGGAGTTCGAACAGACTTTCTAACAAACACACGTTATGATTAGAGAGCAGACAGTGTTGCCTTTTTTATGTGTGCCTGTTTAATGATCGTTAGTGTGGGGATATTAAAAAAATGCCATGAGTCTGGCATCTTATGCACAAAAGGGCTCAATTGTTCTAAAGTTATGGGTTTGATTGTTAAATGAAAACTGGAGTCTGAAACTGTTTTCCACCAGGAATTACTTTGCGTCTTTCTGACCATTTAGTTTGGTTTTGATATTCCTCATTTTACCAAAGCAATTAGGAAAAACACTTTGAATGCAGTGAGATATTTCTGGGAGTTTAACCCTTTAAGAGGACTGAGTTGACTAAAGATGAAGTTTGGAGATGAGGAACAAACATTTGTCATTATCCCTTTAAGACCTACCATAGAACCAAGTCCGCCAGAGCTTATATCATATTTTTACATGCTGTGGAGCCATTTTTGGGAGCATTTCAAGTTGCTATACATCAATACAACCATTATAGCCTAAATTTTAATAATATGTATGCATTAAGTACATAGTAATTACATAAATTGCAAAAAAGTGCAATAAACTACAAAAAAATTTAAAATCCTTATTGTTTTTTTAACATATATTTCTAATTAGAGAAATTTAAGAGGCTTATCCCTCAAAACTGTAAATACAAAAAAGTTGCACAAAATAGTTTCCTACCACAGGAAATTTATTTTAAGTGTCTTCATAGTTTTATTTTTGAAATATACCAATTTTTATATACTGCAGGAAAAACGAAAATAAATATTATAATGCAAATTTGCAAAAAAGCAGCATCTGCATCAAAATAAACTATTTCCAGCAGTGCAATATGAGTCCTAAGCATCCCAGAAACGACACAGAAAGTCATAAATTTAAACATAACTTTTAAAAACACCAGTATAGGCTCATTGAGGCCCTGATGGTAAAAAACTACATTTCCGCAAAAATGATGTCACTTCCGGTTTCGGGCAGGTCATGGCGGACATGCGATAGTTCATGCTGATGGACATAGGAAGTGTTATGAACAGCTGATCGGATCGGCAAAGCGTGTTTCTGGAATATTATGTTTTTGTTGCTGCAAGTGCTTTTTATGCAGTTTTTGCAAAGATATATGTGGAAGGAAACTGTGACCTAGGACAAGATGATGGCATAAGATGTAAGTACAACTCCTCCGGTTTCATATGCAAAAAAAACTATTGCGCTAGCTCACATGTTTGCAGTGCTACCGGGATTTTAAAATAGTTAAGCAAAACGGAGCGTGCCCGCTCTGACCGGTTTTAAAGGGTTAACTGCACTTGTAGAGAGTTTATGGAGCTCTCATTCAGCTTCATCTTTGTGCATTCAGTAGTCGTTTTCACAGAAGTGCCACCCACCTGCTGTTCAAATCTGCTGTTTTCAAGAGTAATCCAGTCAGAAGAAGCGACCTGAGAGCGTGACACCAGAGCCGATCGTGCTCACGCATGACAGTGTTTGTTTTACTAGCGGATGCACTGCAGCCTGTTTTACCCGTGTCGCAGAAACAGCTCTGTGCTCTGTCTGGAAACAGAAGCAGGAGAAGGTGTACAGTAGCTGAGCATCTGTATGTGCAGCAATGTGACCAAGAGCGTTGCTGTCACTCGAATCTATAAGCAAAAACAGGACGGGGTGCGTCAGGGTCTGCGTAAAAATGTAAACCCATCTGTGTAACTACTTACTACAACATATTAAAAGTGCCTTATTTACTCTCACAACCTCTAAATATAATGTTGAAGAAGTGTAAGCCAAAACACGTAGGTGTCTTTATCTGCTGCTTCTCTGGAGCATATGCACGCTCTTCGTTTATACTAAGTTTAGTTTCCACGAATCTTGTTTCTCATTTATTTTTGCATGTTGACCGTTTCCAGTTTGGCTCCATGTGCTGCTCTCTCCCACATGGCCGAGGCACACAGCTGCCTTCACCAGGGGCGGGGCAAAGTCTGTGTTTATGTTGATTGATTGGTATTTTTCACAGCATACCTGTAATACCAGTAACAAAGCAGGAAAGTGTGTTCTGATATGGAAAAGTACATGTATACTCTATGTATATCTTTATGATTCACAAATACACCTTTGCATATGAAGTCTTTTTGCTGCTCACGCGAGGGGTCGCACAGCGGCCTGCCTGCCTCCATCTCATCCTTATTCCCGAGCATGTTCTTCTGTCACACCATCTGTCTGCATGTCCTCCTTCACTACATCCACGAATGCTCTCTGTAGCCTTCCTCTTTTCTTCTCCTCGGCAAATGTGTCTTTTTAAATAGAAAATTCTTTATCTTTGCATCAGGACGGTCGAACACTAAAACTAAAGCCTCAGTTTTTAAACTGGGTCATGGGTGAAGCTGAGGGAGTTATCAGCTATCACAAGATGCACGTTGCATCTGCAATCCAAACAAAACTCCTGTTTGGGTGTCTTTTAGTACAGCGGTCCCCAACCCCCGGGCCTCGGACCGGTACCGGTCCGTGAGTCGTTTGGTACCGGGGCGCGAGAGTTGAGGCTCAGGTGTGAAATGTATAGTTTTCAGGGTTTTTATCGGTTTTCAGCGTTATTTTGTTATCGTTTTGATCGTTAACTCGGTTTTCCTGGGTCTTTTCACGTGTGTTATGAATAAATTTTCTTTTTTTCAGTACCGGTACTAGTTTTATTTTGTTGTATTTATCCGCGACACCTTAAAGGCCGGTCCGTGAAAATATTGTCGGGCATAAACCGGTCCGTGGCGCAAAAAAGGTTGGGGACCGCTGTTTTAGTCCACCCAAGTGCTGAACATACCCTTCTTTAACAGCAGACCCGGCCTTTATTATGAATTAAAATTGTGAGGAATTAAATCAAAGCAGGCAATGGGCCACCTGTGTGTTTGTCCTGACGGGGTTGTTTACACATGGAGGCCAGAACTGTTGTTTGTAGCATGTTAGCATGTATCTGCTGTAAAACTGAGTGTCGGCCTCAAGTGGTCGTTTGAGGAACTGCAGTTATTTTCCTCTGGTGTTTCGTGGCACGAGAAGAGTTTTTGATCTTCTCATGCTCACTTTGTCTGCGCACTACACAACCTTGTTGCTGTAGCCCGATGTGGTGACTGTGCAGATGAGCGTCATTTAAAATAAAGAACAGATGACTCTGCTTGTTCATTTCTCATCTCTGTCATTTTACTCGGTAGGAGCGTCACTGCTGAAACCCTTCTGTGCCTCAGATCTATTATGCAGTCAACATAAATGCACTGCAGAGACGAGACAGGTTGGATTTAGAGTAAAAGTGCTGCCGTTTCTTTTCCCACCCACTCACATTAACCTGCAGCCAAATGCGTCCACCTTTTGACTGAAAGCAACGAAAAAGCACTTGTCCTCTGGGGGATGTTAAAAGACTTTGTGGGACATCTTTATCTGTGTCAGCCATGGCAGATTTAGTTTAAAAGCAGGCACACCACAAAAATAAACCGGGAGAAAAACAAAAAACCTTTTTGAATTATTTAATAACACAAAATAAGAGTTTAAAGGTTTTGCTTATACTCTGACTGACAAGTTTCTGCATCATTTTACTGATTTATTAGTCATGTATTCTCGTAACTACACTTGTAAACACAGAGACGAGCTTTTAAAGTCTTTTAGGCATTGCTAGGAACATTATCCCATCGTCTTTCTTGCTTTACTTACACCAACACTTCTCCCACTATCTATTGTTTCTCCTCTTGGTCTTCTATAAATGCCTCCCTCCATCTCTCCCACTCATTATCTGGCTTGTGTTTGGAAAAAAAATCTCTCACTCTCATTGCCTCGAGGAGTGACTTGTTGTGTAACAGCCTGGCATCACTTATTGTAAAGAATACTGCTCTTTACTGAAGCAGCAGCCTTTCATTCTCATGCCTACCCACTTTTTTTAGATTGTGGGTACATTACAGTTTACCGCCAAAGAAATTAAGAGTATCACTTAGTTTCACAGCAGCACATGCAGTATTAAGCACGACAGATTAACAGCAGAGAGGCGCTTTAAGAGTGCAGAAAACTAAACCGAATGGACAATAAAAAGGGGACGTGCTGGAGATATAAGGCTGGTGGAAAAATAAAAGTTTGGATGAGCATAGATGGGAAAGGAAGGGAAACATAGTGGAGGAATTAAGCAGTTTGGGTGCTCGTTGATCGATGTTGGTGCCTGAACACCAACAGCAATTGTTATTCAGATGGAGGAGATGGGAGAGAGCAGATAAACCCCAGGTTGATTGCTCCCTCGTGGGCAGTTTCAGTGTGGGAGTGTGCGTGGGCGTGTGTCTGCTTTATATCTGCGCTCCTGTTTGCGCGTTGCTGCACCACTCTCTGCAGGCAACGCACTCGCACACACAAAAAGAGCTTAGTCAGCGCCAACTGGTCCCCTGCTCTGTCCCCTCATCGCACACAGACGGGCTTTGGTGTGATGAGTTACTCATTCGGATTCGCAGACATCATCCAAGTTAATGCTGTCATCCTAAACGGTGCAGCAGCCTCCTCCCCGTGAGCGTGTCCTCGCTGATAGCACTGCTCTATCTGCTGGTTTCCACACCATTGGGTTACATAAACACCAGCAGGGATGGAGATTTGTTGGCAATGTGTGCACACAGATTGTAATCCCAGTACTTGAAGTTATGAAACCGAGAAAACACGTTTAATTCAGAGTGATTTTTTTTTTATAATATTAATATCATATGTCCAAAAATAAGGCTCTCGCAGCTCTGTCGGCGCCAATGGATCTATTAATGATTACCATAACTCTGAAGGATACAGCAGCGTCTTCTCTCCTGTATTTGAAGAAGTTTTACTTTTTGTACCATATCAAGAAACAAGCTGTAACTAAAACCAACAATAATTGTTCTCCGAAACTAAGGAAAGCAGCTCTTATAATAACATCAGTAGCAGTCACACATGGCCACATTTTTTTAAACAACAACAACAACAAAGAGAAGAAAGGGATTACAGATGATACATTCGGGGTAATCAGCCCGTACATTTAAGGCTGTGAAATAAAAGAAGAAGAAAAGAGAGAAACATAATTATAATCCCTGCAAGATAATCCCACCCAGGTCACTGCCCTGTACACTGTATTTCCACACCTGACAAAAGAGAGTTTGCTGAAAAATCCTTATAGATTTTGAAATGCATGAAGGAAAGGACCCCACATGCTTTGAAATTTCCCAGTAGAGTTCTGGAGTAAATGTCAGATTTTTTTCCAGTTTTAGACACGACATGAGGTCATTTAACCACTGTTGGGAGGGGCAGCATCCCGCCACCTCAGTAGGATTGCCCTCCTAGCCAACAGGGAACAGAATGATAACGCCTGTTTTTTAGAGGCCTTTAGAAGCACCTCATTCCCACTGATGCGCATATGATCACATTTAAAGAAGCATTTTTAAACGAGTTTTAAAGTTGCTGTATGGCAAACGTGAAGCAGCAGCAGCAGCTAGAAGAGGTGGACAGGTTCATGTACCTGGGTTGCACTTTTAGCAGTGATGGGGACGTGGAGCATGACGTTAAGTGCAGAATTGGGAAAGCATGGGCAGCCTTTCAACGATTACGACCTATATGGATGACCACCGTACTGCCTTTATCAACCAAGTTGCGGCTCCTGAAGACCATCGTTATACCGACGGCGCTGTATGCAGCGGAGACTTGGAAATCAACTGCAAAGATCAACCGCCATCTTGACGTCTTCCAACAACGTTGTCTTCGACGGCTGCTCAAGATCACATATCGGGATCGCGTTACCAATGAAGAAGTATATCGCCGTGCGGGAGTAGAGCCGCTCCATGTCCAAGTCACCAAGCGTCGGTTCAGATTTGCCGGTCACATCCTTCGGCTACTGGACCCAAGACCTGCCCGTGTCGCGGTTCTGTGGAACCCGAAGAATGGAAAGAGACGGCGAGGAAGACCTAAAATAACACGGAGGAGGACTTTCCTTGAAGATTTATGTTCAGTCGAACTGTCATGGGATGAAGCAACAACTGCCGCGATAGACTGAGTTCGATGGCGTTCTCTTGTCGCCTGATGCACCGATCGACGCGGGAGGATCTAAGTCTAAGTAATGGCAAACGGAGCATTACATTAACTAACAGCACTACAAGTAATATATAGTTTTAAGTTACAGTGGAAAAAGAAGCGGTTTCCACTAAGTGGGGAACTTCTTAGCAGCAGTACAGTCACAGTATGATGTGACCCTGAAAAAATTGCAGTTTGCACTGAATCTAGATGGAGTCATAGGAGTGCCAGTGTTGATGATAATCATGAAATTGAAAGTGTTAAGGTACTGCAAACAGTCCAACTCGAGTATGATGAAGGTCACTGACTCACTTTCTAGTTTGTTGAATCTTCTTTCTTCAGTAGCTGCACATCATCTACTCACTTTAAGGCTAACTAAAGTAAGCTCATTCCCTCCTCTGTTGTTGCACTGGCCTGTGCCTGTGATATCACATCTCCAGTGTGGTTTTTGTCCCTCCCTTCACATGACTTCATATTACATGTTAGTCTGCACAACCTGCTTGGGTGGTCAGTAGAAGTAATTCAATTAAAAATGCTCCAAAAAGCATCAGCAGCACAAAACAGAGCAGAGGTCTAATTCAGTGATGAGCGACGATGAGGCCCAGCCGACACCGGTCGACTCCTTATGTCAGGACGACTGTCAGTCAAGGCTGGATATGAGTTATTAAAAAAGGGGATAAGCTGCCCACTGAGACCAAACCCTTTCTTTGTATCAGACTATAAAAAGGCTTTTTATTGCTTTAAAATTGGACAACTTCATATGTGTGTGTATGGAGGCTGGCTCACGTTTTAAGCCAGCCTCATCACACTTCTAGAAATAAGTTGCCCAGCTAGTCAATCAACTTTTCTTCTGACGATGCTGTCTGTGTTGAGAGCTCAGTGGATCTGCGTTCGACTACTCCGCCTAGGCTGCACTGTCGAGTGCAGATCCACTGAGCGCAGCTCAAGCTAGCAAGACAGAAGCTAAGCTCGCTGCAACATGGCAAATTGAACCTCCCCCACCCTCATTCAGATCTGGCCTTTGGAACTATTTTGGTCTTCATGTGAAGTATGACCCTGAAGGTAAGCGTGTCATGGACAAAAGTAAAACAGTATGTCGGATGTGCCACGCAATGCTCAATTACATGGGTGGGAACTAGTGCGTTAGCGCAGTTAGCTCGTTAACGTGTTGGCCGTCCAGCCCCAGGCACGGGGCGATCCGCCGTAGCTCGTTAACGGAGATTTGCCGTGTTGTTGCGTTAACGTCATTTCAGATTAACGCTGACAGCACTAGTGGGAACACAACAAATATGACTGCACCTAGTGCAAAGACAAGTGGAAGCAGACAAAAACAACAAGCACGCATGCTACAAACTTTACCCGAGTCATTTAGACAGCCGTTAGCACATGATTCTCCTTATGGGGACCTGATATGTTTAATATGCTGCTGAGAATATAGCCCAGAAGAAGCTTGTAGTATAGCTTTTATTTTGGAAAGTGCTATTTCACTGTAATAAACTCTCTTTTCCAAAGATGAGTGATTTCTCGATCAGATAGATTTATTTTTTTTTACTTTGTTGTTTCAGGAAAATTAAATTTAAAAACGGTACTTTTGGGTTAAAATATATATTTATAATTTTAATAAATGACATTAAAAAAGCATGAACATTTTTTTATATCGAAAAAATATCGAACTGAACCGAACCGTGAATTTTGTGTATCGTTGCACCCCTAATAATCAGGGCTAGTACGTCAAAAATTAGGTCTCATATGGCACCAACACTGTAAAACGAGCAGCATCTGTTCTTAATAAAGCAGTAGTGTGTGTTTTCACCGGTAGGCGACTACACCGGCTCCTGAATTGATATATGCTTCTGTTTTTGCAGCAGCTGACAGAAGCTGGAATAGCCACAAATGCTTTCTACCTACATGCTGCATTGCATGTTTGCATGTTACACATTCATCAGTGGGTCCATTACAGTGGGGCAAAAAAGTATTTAGTCAGCCACCGATTGTGCAAGTTCCCCCACTTAAAATGATGACAGAGGTCAGTAATTTGCACCAGAGGTACACTTCAACTGTGAGAGACAGAATGTGAAAAAAAAATCCATGAATTCACATGGTAGGATTTGTAAAGAATTTATTCGTAAATCAGGGTGGAAAATAAGTATTTGGTCAATAACAAAAATACAACTCAATACTTTGTAACATAACCTTTGTTGGCAATAACAGAGGTCAAACGTTTACTATAGGTCTTTACCAGGTTTGCACACACAGTAGCTGGTATTTTGGCCCATTCCTCCATGCAGATCTTCTCAAGAGCAGTGATGTTTTGGGGCTGTCGCCGAGCAACACGGACTTTCAACTCCCGCCACAGATTTTCTATGGGGTTGAGGTCTGGAGACTGGCTAGGCCACTCCAGGACTTTCAAATGCTTCTTACGGAGCCACTCCTTTGTTGCCCGGGCGGTGTGTTTTGGATCATTGTCATGTTGGAAGACCCAGCCTTGTTTCATCTTCAAAGTTCTCACTGATGGAAGGAGGTTTTGGCTCAAAATCTCACGATACTTGGCCCCATTCATTCTGTCCTTAACACGGATCAGTCGTCCTGTCCCCTTGGCAGAAAAACAGCCCCATAGCATGATGTTTCCACCCCCATGCTTCACAGTAGGTATGGTGTTCTTGGGATGCAACTCAGTATTCTTCTTCCTCCAAACACGACGAGTTGAGTTTATACCAAAAAGTTCTACTTTGGTTTCATCTGACCACATGACATTCTCCCAATCCTCTGCTGTATCATCCATGTGCTCTCTGGCAAACTTCAGACGGGCCTGGACATGCACTGGCTTCAGCAGCGGAACACGTCTGGCACTGCGGGATTTGATTCCCTGCCGTTGTAGTGTGTTACTGATGGTGACCTTTGTTACTTTGGTCCCAGCTCTCTGCAGGTCATTCACCAGGTCCCCCCGTGTGGTTCTGGGATCTTTGCTCACCGTTCTCATGATCATTTTGACCCCACGGGATGAGATCTTGCGTGGAGCCCCAGATCGAGGGAGATTATCAGTGGTCTTGTATGTCTTCCATTTTCTGATGATTGCTCCCACAGTTGATTTTTTCGCACCAAGCTGCTTGCCTATTGTAGATTCACTCTTCCCAGTCTGGTTCAGGTCTACAATTCTTTTCCTGGTGTCCTTCGAAAGCTCTTTGGTCTTGGCCATGGCGGAGTTTGGAGTCTGACTGGTTGAGGCTGTGGACAGGTGTCTTTTATACAGATGATGAGGTCAAACAGGTGCCATTCATACAGGTAACGAGTGGGGGACAGAAAAGCTTCTTACAGAAGACGTTACAGGTCTGTGAGAGCCAGGGATTTTCCTTGTTTGAGGTGACCAAATACTTATTTTCCACCCTGATTTACGAATAAATTCTTTACAAATCCTACCATGTGAATTAATGTATTTTTTTTTCACATTCTGTCTCTCACAGTTGAAGTGTACCTCTGGTGCAAATTACTGACCTCTGTCATCATTTTAAGTGGGGGAACTTGCACAATCGGTGGCTGACTAAATACTTTTTTGCCCCACTGTATGTCTTTAACAATGTGATGTTGACCAAGAGTGCAACTCTATTATATCACATTGAGATAATGGGAAAGGCCATTAAAGCAGGAGTCTCAGACAGAGTGAACTCAGCATCAGTGGTTCAGCATCACATTACGTTGCTACGTATCGACTGGGAACATGACTCAACCCCCGACTCCTGTTAACTGAGGGGAAAAAGCCCCATCGAGGTCCACAGTTCAATTTTCTGCAATAAGAAGGAGCTGGAAAGTGAAGGGAGAAGAGAGACAGGCAGAAAGAGAAAAGAGAAGCTGTGATAAGGTTTGATGTGAGTTACATAACCCCATGAATTAGAAATGATGGCCATGAGAGAAGAGCTTGTGTTTCCAACGGGATTAAAGGCTCCTCACTGCCCTCCTCAGGACCTCAGGCTGCGAATTTAAAGAAGCCCGTGTGCATGATGAGGAGTGCGAGGGAGAAAACGTGAGCTGAGCAAAATGAGTGTTAGTGGCAGGATGGAAAAAATGGCCCAGGTCTGGTTTATGACCTGCTTTTGTTGATTCTGCTTGGGGCTACATGAGAATCAGTAGATCTGAGAGTTTACCTTTTGAGGATGGTGCTGAAACAAAACCCAACCCAAGCTTACCTCCAACCCTGGACAAGACTCAGGTTAATCTGGAGAATACCAAGAGGTTAAAAAACAGTAAATAGTGAAATCACTGCCAAGTCTTTAGCAATAAAATGTAATATTTACATGTATTTTGGTTAAAAATGGAATAAATTAAAGGCCAGAGAATCTGTATCAAGACTATTTCTGTTATGTAAAGAACTATTTTGGAAATTTTTGGAAGTTGTCCACCACTCTGAACTAGGGCTGCCACGATTAGTCGACTAGTCATGATTACATCGACTATCAAAATCGTCGACGACTGATTTAATAGTCGACGCTTCGTTTGAAGCTTTGTAAGATCACAAAAGACGCAGGAATAAGTAGTAGGATTTAAGAGTGTAATAACGGACTGAAACAGAAGATGGCAGCACTGCATGTACAAGGAATGCCAGCTGCCGTTAAACCCCAAGAAGAAGCTGTGTCCCATAATTCATAGCGCAGCCCAGAACAGTTGTCAACAATGGCGGCAGCTAGTTAGTTTTAATATTACTCTTATTATTCTTTCTGGGTCACAAAATAAACGTTTAACATATTTTCAGGCGAGAATGTAGCTGTGTAAACCTCAAATATCTGCTCAGTTTATCAAGACACCACATATTTTCAAAAGCGCTCCGACGTTTCAGAGATGTCTGTTACCCACTAGCTTGATAGCTAGCCGGGGGCTAGGCTAACTAGAGCCGTGAGAACACCGGACTGCCGGCAAATCGTTTTCAAACCCACCGCTGTCTTTCGCTACTCAGGTTAAATATATATAAGTCACTTAGATAACTTAAAAATGTTATTGTTTGGCTTTTTGTAGTATTTTATTTGTTCCTGAGTAAATCGGTTTGGCTGAGATTAAAGTTATAGTTTTTACACAGCTGAATAAATGTCAAGCAGACAGCTGATTATCAGAAGTGTGAGATGCTCGAGAATATAGCAAGGAGTTTGATAAACTTCACCGAAACAATCTGCAAATTTTATTAAAATTTAATAAACTATCATCTTGTCTTTATTTTTAGTTAGCACATACCTTAAACACTTAAAGCTGTAAGCTAATGATAGTTATATAAGAGCAGATGCTGCTGCTGCAATAAGCTGTACGTTTTACGTCCAATGGATGATGATCTGATTAGTCGACTAATCACAAAACTAATCAGTGACTAGTCGACTATCAAAATAATCGTTTGTGGCAGCCCTACTCTGAACATCCATGGTTTGGTTTTTTGGGGCGTTTCCAGTTTACACAGTGTCCTGAAGCCCAATAATAAGGAGCTGTGTGAAATGAGCCATGTTGATTGTGGTTTAAAACATGTATAGTGTACAGTCACCAAGACTGGAGAACCACCACAAAACCACACCAAATTTACTGTTGCTCCTGCATTAAGGTGAAGGATACATACAAATTATTTTCCAAGACTCTGAAAATTATATAGATAAAAGTAGTCTGTTTGTTACCAGGGTCACTGTGGACAAAATCATATGAAGGTATTACGACAGTTGGCCTGGACTCATATGGAGTTCAGGTATATAGGATATAAGGTGAAGTGTCACAGAGTCCTTACCCTATAATACATCGCTAGCACACATTGTTCTTTAGAAAATATCACTGGATCTAAATTCTTGGATTCAGGGTCTCAGTTCATGCCTGGTATGGAAAGAATTTTGAGTCTTAGCTGTTTGATATATGCAGCTTCTAACTCGTAAAGGTAGCAAACGGTGCCACAGTTTAATGCGATCTTCCTTTGGCCATGCCACGCTACTAAATGCGGTTGGCAGTTTCTTTATGATATTTTTATTTATTCATTTATTTATTTTTTGTTATTCTTCCTGGAAAGTCCTGAAAATAAGTGTTATTTAAGGATCCTCCTCATGACATATGATGTCACTTACATGCGGTGTGTGCGTGTGTTTCCTCTCTACAGGCAAGCGTGGGACCTGGCCGTGGACATATGCCTCTCTCAGCTGCCCACCATCATCGAGGAGGGCACCGCCTTCAGAGTAAGTGTGTGTGTGTGTGTGAGAGACAAATAAGCACAGAGCCACTGATGCCTCTGATGCATCATGTTGTTGTGTTTTTTGGCATTAAATGCATGAAGCTTGGAAGCTAGGGGACCTCTAGCATTGATGGATGTCTTTCATCTTGAATGTGTCCAGCACTGACACCTGTAAACAACAAACTGTTCTTGTTTGCACTGCAAGTTCGCCACCACCCGCATACACAGCATCTCTATTAATCTCTCAAACACACTCGCACACACTCATCCCCGGCGGATTACATTGTAAAATGTCAAGTCTAATAACTCAAGTATGAGCGTCAAATAAAAAATAGTTTCAGAAAGCACTGGCCCTGCACTTTGAGCCGCTCGACTGTTTATTGTTCTATTTACTGACGAGGCAGGGGGCCGTGATGGAGATGCTGAGTGTA